>NW_006921654.1:230356-233342 GCF_000298275.1 Orycteropus afer afer
AAAAATAATTAAAATTGCTGTCTTCCTAATGAATTTGATATTTATCATTATCAAGTTTATTTTACCTCCCTTTATGTCTAGTATGGAATTTGGATTGAATTCCATTTTTCTGTTAGTATAGATATGCATACTTTATTTTCCTTAGTTTTTGCATATTTCCTTGTTTTTATTTTTCTTATAAGGCTGGTAATCATTGCTTGCTTGCCAATCCCCTGGAACATTAATTTGAGCGTTCTGAGCAGCTTAGAGTTTTTGTGTCTGCCTCCAGAGAGGCTTTGTGTTTTTACTGTTGGACTCCTGGTACTGTCTCCAACCTTATTTCAATGTCTGAGTGTCCCTGGATCATGTGGCTAGGTTCCCAGGATATAGATATATACTGATGCCTGAAGACTTCTTTTTCTTTTCTGTTTCTTCCTTTCCTCCAGCTCCACTCAGTCAGTACATCTCTCTTTTTAGTTTCCAGTTGGGAAAAGAGTAGAAAATTACAGATCTAGCTTGGTCTCACTGTGAGAAATAGTCTTTAAAGCCAGATCCATGTCGGACTCAATAGGGTCTCCCTCCTATTCAAGCCCTAGTCTCTGACCTCTGACTCTGGCTCAGAGAATCCATGGAACCAATACACAAGTTTTCCTGATGACTGGGTGCAGTGTACTAAATTACATAGTGTGACTTTTTCTACCCTTAAGTCTTTGTAAACTCATTGGTGGAATTTTCCACGAGCAACTGAGTAGCTCCTGATTGTTAAAGTTAACCACCTGGAGTACTTCTGTTGGGAACAGCAGAAAGTAATTGTCTGGAAAGTTTGCTCTCTCTCAGGTTTATAGAATTCTGATGTTAGGATTGGTTAATTTGGCCCCTCTGCCAGGCTCAAAAGGAGCCCTCCAAGAGGCAGAAGAAATCTCTCACTGCCAGTTGGGAGATGCAAGAGACATTCATTACTGAGAGAGAGAGATGCAAGAGGCATGCACTGCTGAGAGAGAGACTGAGAGAGACTGTCAGCTGAGAGACGGCAGGCTGAGAGAGACTGAGCATGTTCCTGAACTTAAATTGTAGCCTGTTCCTTCCCTAATAAACCTCATAATCTGTTAGCTCTGTGTGTTCACTGCAGTGAATTATCATACCCTGAAGAGAAGTGGTGGGTGCTGCAGGAGGAACAGTTGATGTCAGGGTTGGTGAAAGGGCTGGAGGGAGGCAGCATATCTGACCTCTCAGGGATAGGCCTTGGCCTACTGATTGTGATTCTGTCTTCCTCTTGTGGGGTTAGAGGAGGTCAAAAGATGCAGCCTCCATGCCCCTTTGGCACTGGGCAATCCACTTCTGTAGAGATACTGCCTTGGAAACCCAAGAAGGGGTCTCTATGAGTCAGATCTGACTCGATAGCAGTGGTTTTGTCCTAGGGCATAGGTGCTTTAGTGCATTGATATTCCTTGAGCCTTTCTGATTGTAGCCTTTCTTCCAAAAATAGGCTTGGAAATTCTGCATTACCTTCTCAGATACTCAGCTTTTGTTTTTAATTGCTTTTTAGGTTTTTTACAACCCATTATTTTATACTTGGGTTATTTTTAGTAACTTTGTCTGCCTCAGTCATACATGGAAAGTCTTTCCACATATCTTTTCTACATCTATTTTGTATTTAATGCTTTCTGGACTCACTCTTGCAGAAACTGGGGGGGGGGGTTTGTTTTGTTTTGTTTTTTACATAATGCTAGATCATCAACTTCAATTTCTTCTTTCATTTGCAGCTGAGGAGTAGTTCCCTAATGAAAATGTGAATTACACAAGGTTTGGGATTATTGAATTGTCTTAGAATAAAGCCAGAAGCACATCTTGACTGAATTAGGATTAATTATCTTCATCTTGGTAGAGGTTATTTATTTTTATTTCCTGACATCTACACACATTCACATTATCACTAACTTTGTTGTCAAATCTTTCTAAGATATAAACCAAACTGTGTCTCCCTCCTCCCAGCCACAAGCCCTTAAAAAATAACTCCAGAGAATCCATGTAAGTGTCTTTGATGGAATAAATCAATGCATAACACTATATCTGGTAGATATTAGAATTTTAATATATATTCATTGAGTGAATTAAAATGTTCAATTACACCTGAAAATTACTCAGCATATGTCAGATAAAATTTAATGCTCAGCTCGTTAAACTTTGTTATTTGATACCTATTATGCATTAAAAAAATGAGTAACTAAAAACTCATTTAAAAAAAGACAATTCATTTTTTTGTTTGTTTTTATAAAACAAAGTCTTAAAATAAGATGAGTTTTAGCTAATTAGTGATATTTATTTTGTTCTCTCCCTCTCCTGTCCCTACTTCCTTGATAAAGAAACTCTTCCTGGAGGTATGGATGGGAAGTAGAGGAAACACAAGAAATAGGACAGAATCCTGGGGCATCTCTCTTACCTTCATCCCATATATTGGGTCTATTAATATCTATAATTAATAATAATAATATTTTTATCTCTAGAAAGTAAATAAATAAATCACCTATTTGGTAAAATATGGGGGCTAAAGCATTTAATCATCCCTTGAGAAAGAGAGAGAGAGTACATTATCAGGTCCTCTGTAAATCTTTGGTAATGTTTTGTTTCTTTTTATGTGAATTCTTCAGCACAAGAATTAACACTGAATGTGATTTCTTTACAAGTGAAAACTGAGTTCTCCCTAGGGTGTCTGTTTATACTTCATACAAATCCTCTGCTTTTAAAGTAGAATGTTAACCTCATTTTGGGGGCAAGAAGGTGTGTGTGTGGGAGTGCATGCATGTGTGTTTAATGCATTTTGAAATGATAAATAAGCTCAATGAGCAAAGATGCATTGATTTTATGCTTCGTTTTTATAAAGCAATAGATTACTTTTATGGATATTTCTCATTTGTTCTTCCATGTCCAGTCTCTTCTCTCTTCCCTTTGTATCCTGCTCTCTGCCCATGTTGTTGTTGTTGTTGTTATTTGCCGTTGAGTCGGCCCC
>NW_006921654.1:234327-234856 GCF_000298275.1 Orycteropus afer afer
TCTTCCTTCCGAGGAGTGGCTGGTGGGTTTGAACCGCCAGCCTTCTGGTTAGCAGTCAAGTGCCTTAGGCACTATGCTACCAGAGCTCATATATAATTTTTTTTAAAATTCATTTAGGGAATCAGAAGATTCCTGGGTAGAATGTAAATTGGAACAGAATAGTTTAACTATATTAAGAATTCATGGAACAGTCTCACCAAAGAATATAAGGGGAAAATCTCACCAAATAACTTTGGAAATGAGTGGATTCTATAACATTAAGATTAAAGAAGTTGTGCATAGGCACTGTATCCTAGTTCGTAACCCACACACACAAACAAGGTATGGGTTAACATTTCTGATACTGCTATATGTGTATACTGGATTTGAACATTATGTCAACAAGTGGTACATGGGAGGGAGCCAGAGATTTCACTTTTGGAATAGGATGTTACTAATAAGCAAAGGGGGGTGGGGGACTAAAATAACCTGTGTGATAATAGGTTGGAATTGGAAGCATCATTATGAAGTTCATATTTAGAGATACCTA
>NW_006921654.1:238275-242639 GCF_000298275.1 Orycteropus afer afer
CATGGAGAGATGGACACTGGGAAGAGGTAGCTATGGGGAGGAAGTGGGAGGGGAGCTGTTGCATTGTGGTAAATTGTGGTCATTGTCATGAGACTAAGTATATGTAAACTGCTGTATGGAAAGTGAATTTGCTCTGTAAATCTTCACGCAAATCACAGTAAAAAAATATAAACCAACACACTACCATCAAGTTGATTCCAACTCACAGTGATCCATAGGGTTTCTGAGGCTATAAATCTTTACAGAAGTAGACTGCCTCATCTTCCTGCTACAGAGCATCTGGTGGATGTGAACCACTGACCTGGTTAGCAGCCAAATGTCCTAACCACTGTACCATGAGAGCGCCTTAATATAGATATAAGTGGTTATGTATAGACATATTTGTAGATATATGCATAAACGTGTCCTTCCACCCATTTCTACCTACATTTGTACCTCACATTTAACACGCATCACTCATTGAGACAGGTTATGTCAGTTTTCAAAGGCATTTGACATGTGTATCCGAAATGCACTCTTTGTTACAGAAATAGTTTCCTCAGCTCGTTGATTCTTTCCGGCTGTCATTACTCCTTCTGTTTCTATTTTCATTTCCTGGATGTCACCCTTGTCCCTCATTTTACTTATTTTTACTTCACCCCATTGACTCCACCCATGAGCTTTCCTTTCCTTTACATTTTTTAAAAATTTTTTCTCTTTTACCAATAACCTATTGATTTTAAAATGCTACCCTATGCAGTTATTTTATTTTTTTTAATAAACATCTTGCTTCAAAGAAAAATTCTCAGAGGATGCAATTACAGACTTTTGTAGATGAAAGGAATGAGTGGCAAATCCCCATTTGATTCCTTATTCCTGATAGCAGGTAAATGATGAAAGGAGAAGAAATTAAATATGATATTTCTACATGATTGTGTTGATAGTATTCCATTAAGAAAAATATAGAAGGCGGAGAAACAGATTTGAAGGAGGGAATGGTAAGGTATAATTTTGTACAGATTTCTCCCACATGGCCAAATAGTGTTCAAGACATAAAGATATCTATAAAGATAGGAATAATGTGTTGGTTCTTAAAATTGGAGGTGTTTTCACTTGGTTAATATGCTTGACAGCATATAAACATGCTACAAATACTTTGTTTATATCAAATAATCCATAAAAATATGTATATCGTAAGTGATCTATCAAATGGAGTGATTTACATAATTTCCACAAAAACAAATTTCCATTATAAACTCTCTTACTAGTTATATATATGACAACACAGCTCATAGCCTCCTAGATCCACAACTGCTTAAAACTTTCTTCCTTCATCCTGAGCAGGCAATTGTCCAATTAATACTTTTCATGTAATTTCTCCTCACCCACTCTTAAAACCCTTCATTAGTTATTTAGGCTCACTAAGAAGGGGGAAGGAGCTCTGGTAGTGTAGTGCCTAAGGCACTTGACTGCTAACCAGAAGGCTGCCAGTTCAAACCCACCAGCCACTCCTCAGAAGGAAGGTTGAGCAATCAACTTCTGTAGTGATAACACCACAGAAACCCAAGGAGGGGTTGCTGTGAGTCAGGTGCGAGTCAATGGCACATAACAACAAGAAGAAGAAGAGCGAGAAAAGACAACAAAAACTTCTGTTAAACAGACACAAATCCAAGATCCTTGTATTTATTTTTATTTCAGGCTTAGCTAACCTTATAATAAAACAATTACAGTTATGAATTGCTTAATATCCATGATATGTTCTATGAAATAGAATGTTACATGATTTAGACATTGGACGAACACCATACTGAACACCATATTATATACAGGAGAGAGAGAGGCAGGCGGGATGGTGTGCAGGTGGCCAGAGCCCCATGCTACAGCAGCCACACCAAGGGACTGTGTGAAATGTGGGCTCCACCACCACCAATCCTGCCTGGTTGCTGCCCTATGTCCTCCAGCCGCACTCAGCCCCCACCTACCCGCCTGCCTTAGCGTACACTCACTGTCCAGCCAGCTGCCTCCTGACCAGCCATGGCCAGCTCCCTTCTTTTCCTTTCTGTCTGCTGGCATTTCCTGTATTCTATTCCATGGGCTTTAAACTCCTCCAGCCCTGCTCAGCCCTCCTTTGCCTCTGCCTCTGCCTCCACCTCCTCCTCCAACAGCATTTCTGCCTCCCAACACTGCCACAGTCTGGGTGCAGGGTGCCGACTAAGTGGGGCAGCAGCCTCAGCAGGGATTCCTCAGTGGCTCCTATGACATCTGCATTATTCCTGCCTTAGGGACAGGCAGCCACCGATGGGCACCAGGACTCCCTCCTCCTGCTGCCTCAGGTCCAGAGAGGATGTAGATCAAAGTGCTAGTGACACATTGATATTTAGCAAAGTACTTCTGCTAAGTCTAGTTCTTCCACTGAGATTCGTTAACTGTATGGTTCTACAGATGTGTATCACATACAGCTTAAATGCCATTTACCTGGTGCTCAACAAATAAAAGGAATATTATCAGTTCTTTGCCTCTCCTAAAAACCCAAATTCAGTCTTCCACAAATGGTCCATTACATTTACCTCAAAAATGTCCTGTTACTTAAATCCTTTCTTTCTCTACAAGTTGCCATTGCTCATGTTCAAGTTTTCTTCTTTTGTTACCTGGGCTCCTGGCCATGGTCAAGACATGGCTCATCCACCTACTTTTCCATGGCCACTGTTAGGAAAGAAAGTTCAAGCCAACAGATAGAAAGGCACTCTATTATAAAGTCATAAAAACATTTCAAATTTAACACGAGAATCCAAAAGAACACCAATAAAATATCTTCAATTTTTTTTCCCTATTAAATTGATAAGTCCATTTGACAAGAATAAATATACAAGATAGGCCATTGCGGTTGTTGTTGTTATGTGTGGTGGAGTCATAGCGACCCCTCCTTGGGTTTCCGAGGCAGTATCACTCTGGGAATAGATTGCCCTATCTTCCTTCCAAGGAAGGGCTGGTGGGTTTGGACCGCCAGCCCTCTGGTTAGCAGTCAGGTGCCTTAAGCATTATGCCACCAGAGCTCTTGCCATTGAGAAGGTGGGATTAAAAAGAGGTATAGTGAGGTTGAAAGATATTTGGTATAGTAAATATGTTGTGAAGCTACAAAACATACACAAGGATACACACTTGGGTACTAGTATAGAAATGGAATTAGCTGTTACTGTATCAGAGATCCCAATTTCAAAGACATACTGGATTCAGAATATGATAATGTCAATTTAATAAATCCCCAAGAGAAGATATGTTATTTTTCAATAGATGCAATTGGAAAAACTAGATAGGATTTTAAGAAAAGGCTCCATTAAAATAAATCTCGGTTGAATAAAAAATGTAAAAATCAATGAAGAAAAAGCTGACAAGTCAAAACACAAATGTGCAAAGAACATATAAACAGTTCACAGGGATCAAAGTGCAGATAGCCATAGTTATAAGTATCATTAAGGAAATTTCATTATTTGCAAATACAAACAGAGGTACCAGTTTTTAACCTATCTGATTCAAAAAAGCAAGCACATGAGATGCAGAGGGAAATTAAGAATATGGTTTCAATGTGTCTAGTTTAATTGCAAATTAAATTTTAATCTAAAAAATTATCCCTGGACCCAAATGGACATTTTAGAAAATACTTCTTTCAGAAATTATAAAGAATATTAAATCTTTGAAAATGGAGCTAAAAAAGAAAAGCAAATATAACCAAACTAAAAGCAAGAGGAAATTAGTGAGGTAACAGAACTAAGGGGTTGCTAAAAAACATACAGAAATAAAATAACATTAGAAACAGCTCTAAAGAATGTATTTAGAGCTGAAAATGGAGAAAATACATAGAGAAAACAAGAACACAGGAAGTTCAGGCCTGTGTTGGCCAGAGCCTGCCTTCTACTTTCAGATTCAAACATACCAACTCCCTCTCTCTTTCTCCACTCTAGAAACAGCACCACTATTTCTGATTGTCATAAAGTCAGTGCAGCTACTAAACAGGAGCATTTGAAAATGTTGTCTTCACTTCATGAATCTTACTTTCCTCCCTTCAGTTAGTTAGCTCCTGTTCATCCTCTGTCCTCAGACTGAAGGTCAGAGTCTTAGAGAAGCCCTCCATGACCATCCTTCTAGGTTAAATCTGCCTGGTTTGGCATAGTGCCTAAGGCATTTGACTACTAACCAGAAGGCTGGTGTTTCAAACCCACCAGCCACTCCTCGGAAGGAAGATTGGGGGATCTTCACTTCCGTAGTGAAACCGCCTCAGCAACCCAAGGAGGGGTCACTATGAGTTGGATCTGACTTGATGGCAGCGAGTTTAATACCAGTGTTACTTATCACAGTTTTATGTATATTTAAATACACACACACACACA
>NW_006921654.1:243249-244523 GCF_000298275.1 Orycteropus afer afer
TGTGGGTATGCACATGTGTGTATGTAAGTGCACTTTCTACTAACCACACAAACAAGTGATGATATAAATATACCCCTGGCATTGGATTGTGACAGTAAGTGCAAGAGACTTGATTTTATCTCACACCCCTCTCTCCATGTGCTTGTGCAGCAAACTAAACTCATTAGTCATCATCATGATTGACAACTTGTTATCACCACAGAAAACAACAGTAAGATAAAATATCATCCAGTTATCAAACACCTGTTATGGTTTGCGCTCTGGTCCTGACACATTGACTGCATGATATATGAGCCTTACAGCATTCTCATTACTGCCTTCCCAATACAATGTTAAAAACCTATAATCATAGACATTAAACAACAGCCTCAGTCACGTAACAGGTTAGGATTTGAATCTAGGTCTGCCAGAAGCAAAGATTTTGTTCTTTTCATTCATCAGTGTTATCTCTCTGAACTTCTTTGCTCATCATAAATAGAGGCTAAAATCTACTTCCAAGGCAAACAGTGTAAGAGAGTAGCCATTTCAGCATCTGGAACACAATCCACCAACCTACCAAACACTGCCATTGAGTGGGATCCAACTCACAGCGACCCCTCCTTTGCTTTCTAGGCGGTATCACTACGGAAGTAGATCACCCCGTATTCTTTCCGAGGAGAGGCTGGTGAGCTTGAACCACTGGCCTTCTGGTTAGCAGTCAAGTGCCTTAGGCACTATGGTCCATTCTCAGCTGAGGAACATATGTGAGTGTGGAATGGAGGCAGTGGTGATTCAGCGGTAGAATTCTCACCTGCCTTGTGGGAGACCCAGTTTGGATTCCCAGTTGAGGCACCACAGGTGCAGCCACCACCCATCAGCAGCTGGAGGCTTTCCCGTTGCTCTGGTGCTGAGCGGTCATCACCAGAGCTTTCAGACTCAGATAAACTAGGAAAAAGTCTTGAAGCTCTACTTCTGAAAATCAGTCATTCAAAACCCCATGTATCACAACGATCAGATCTCTCACCAGTCATGAGGATGGTGCAAGGCCAGGCTGCATTGTGTTTCATTTGCATGGGGTCACGGTGAGTTGGGAGTCCACTCTAAAGCAGCTATTAAAAAAAAAAAAAAAAAAAATCATTGCCACTGAGTTGTTTCTGACTCATAGCAACCTCCATTGGGTTTCCGAGGCAGTAAATGTTTACAGAAGTATATTACCTCACCTTTCTTCAACAGAGCAGCTGGTGGGTTTAAACTGCCAACCTCCTAGTTAGCAATCAGATGGCTTAGGCACTGTG
>NW_006921654.1:245228-249782 GCF_000298275.1 Orycteropus afer afer
AAAAAAAAAAAAAAAAAGATCTCATCCTGAAATTGTTTTCCAAGAGAACAGTTATGTAAATAATCTTTTTCAAATGCGTTTCCACTTATTGAGTAGATAATCTATCTGACTATTACACTTAGCTTTGTCAGGCAAATGGATGCTATTCCAGTCTTGCCTCATTTGCTATCCTTAATAGTTATTCAATGAAAATAAATTATTCACCTAAATTGTCAAAAGCGGAAATTCAGGATCTCTACTCACTCCAGACATGAATTTAAGTAGTAACATCATAATTACCTGCTAATTGTTCTGTGATTACATTTGCCTTTAGCTGTCACAACTATAAAAGGTACCCTAATTGCAGCTCAAATAATAACGGTCATGTTATCTTCAGTTTAACTGCAATGCAAAATAAAGGTATTTCATTCCTTTGAAACATGATCATCTCACTCTGGACATTAAAGAATTTTAAAGAGAAGCGGTTAATAATGAGGAAAGCTCAGGCTGTTGGTGCTGGTCCAAACGGGAAATTTATCAGAAGGCACAAGTAATGTGTTAATGTAAAAAGACACTCTAAAATTATACATCTAATTGCAAGTTTGTTTTGATCTTTTCTTTCTATAAAGCCCAAATGGCGACTGAAATCCTTTTAGAGTAATGGTAATTGAGCCAGCATGGATCACTGACAAGCACAACTAATGTTGTTTATAACTATCGATATACCGATGCCTTCTTAATGAGAATACTTTTAGCCAGAGGGAGAAGGGATTTAGTTAACCAAATCGAGGAAAGAAACTGCCAAGTGTTTCCTTAGAAAATTTTACCTGGCTCTGCACCGTTTTCCTTCCAACAAAAAGAATTAACAGATGCTTTATTCTACTAGTTAGACCTACTCAGGTCCCTGGATGGTGCGAAGAGTTTGCACCTGAGTGCTACCTAAAAGTTGGCTGTTGGAATGCATCCAGAGGCACCAAAGATGGACCTGGCACTCTGCTTCAGCCAGAGTATGGTCGTTTTTAGGCTCTGTTGCCTTGGTTCTGACTCATAGTGATCCTGTATACAACAGAACAAAATGCTGCCTGGTCCCGCAACATCTTCACAGCTGTTGCTATATTTGAGCTCATTGTTGCAGCCACTACGTCAAGCCATCTCCTTGACAGTCTTTCACTTTTTCACTAATTCTGTACTTTAAACAAGCATGATGTCCTTCTCCAGGGATTGCTCCCTCCTGATAACATGTCCAAAGTATGTGAAATGAGGTCACCCATCTTGGTTCTAAGGAGCATTCTGGCTGTACTTCTTCCAAGACAGATTCATTCATTCTTGTGGTGGTCCTGTGGTATATTTAATATTCTTCATCAACACCATAATTCAAAGGCATCAATTATTCCTTGGTCTTCCTAATGCATTGTCCAGCTTCCACATGCATATGTTGTTGTTGTTGTTGTTGTTGTTTGCCGTCGCCCCGAGGCAGTTGAAAATACCATTGCTTGGGTTAGACACACCTTAAGTGGCAATCTACTTCATAGTGATACTGCCTTGGAAACCTAAGGAGGGGTCGCTCTTAGGTCTGACTCAATGGCACATAACAACAACAACAACAACAACACAAGGACATATTTGCTTTTTAACACTTGAAGAGGTCTTTTGCAGCAGATTTGCCCAAGGCAATAAATACATCGTTTCATTTCTTCATTGCTGCTTCCGTGGACGTTGATTACGAATCCAAGTAAAAAGAAATCCTTGACAACTTCAGTCTTTTTTCCCTTTATCGTGATGTGGCTTATTTGTCCACTGGTGAATATTTTTGTTTTATGTGGAAGTGTAATCCATACTGAAGGCTGTAGTTTTTGTAATGATTTGAGTTCTATTGCCTTTCTGCAAGCAAGATTGTGTCATCTCCATTTCACAAGTTGTTAATGAGTCTCCCTCTAATCCTGATGCTGTGTTCTTTGTCTTATAGTTCAGCTTCTCAGATTATTTACTCAGTACACAGAATAAACAAGTATGGTGAAAGGACACAGCCTTGACACACACCTTTTCTGACATTAAAACAGAGTATCTCCTTTTTCTGTTAGAACAACTGTGTCTTGGACTGTGTACATGTTTCACATGAGTACAATTAACTGTTCTGGAATCCTCCTTCTTTGCAATGTTATCCGTAATTTGTTATGATCCACATAGGTGAATGCTTTTGCGCAGTCAATAAAACACAGATAAACAAGTTCCTGGTACTCTGCTTTCAGCCAAGATCTATGCAACATTAGCAACGTTACTCCACATCCTCTTCTGAATCCAGCTTGAACTTCTGGCAGTTCCCTGTTGATGTACTGCTACAAATATTTTTTTTAATTATCTTCAGCATAATTTTAACTTGTGTGTGATTTTAATGATATTGTTCTATAATTTCTCATTCTGTTATATCACCTTTCTTTGGAATGGGACCAGATACAGATTTTTGTCAGCCAGTTGACCAAGTAGCTGGCTTTCAAATTTCTTGGCATAAACAAGTAAGTGCTTTCAGTATGGCATACATTTCTTGAAATATCTCAATTGGTATCCTGTCAGTTCCTGGAAACTTGTCTTTCACCAATGCCTTCAATGCAGTTTAGACTTCATCCTTCGATACCATTGGGTTTTGATCATATGCCACTTCCTGAAATTGTTGAACATAGACCAGTTCTTTTTGGTACAGTGACCATATTCCTCCAATCTTCTTTTGGTACTTCCTGCATTGTTTAATATTTTGCCCATAGAATCCTTCAATATTGCAAATTGAGGCATGAATTTTTTTCCTCAGTTCTTTAAGCTTGAGAAATACTGTGTTATTCTCTCTTGGTTTTCTAAGTCTTTGCACATTTCAGTATAATTCTTTATTTAGGCTTTTCAAGCCACCTTTGGAAATCTTCTGTTCAGCTCTTCTACGTCATAATTTCTTCCATTCTCTTTATTCTACATCTCAGAGCAAGTTTCAGAGTCTCTTCTGACATCTATTTTGGTCTTTTCGCTCCTTCCTGTCTTTTTAATGAACTTTTCCTTTCTTCATGTTTCATGTCCTTGGCTTCATTCCACAACTTGTCTGATCTTTGGGCATTCATGTTCAATGCATCAAATCTATTCTTGAAATAGTCTCTAAATTCAGGTGGAATCTACTTAAGGTGGTACTTTAGCTCTTCTGGACTTCTTTTAATTTTGTTCACAATCAACTTGAACTTCCATATGAGTAATTTATAGTGTTATCTGCAGTAAGCCCCTGGGCTTTTCTTACTGATCATATTGAGCATCTTTATTGTTGTTTGCCACAAATACAGTCTTTTTGATTCCTGGGAATTCTATCCAGTGAGGTTCATGTGTATAGTCACCATGTACATTGTTAAAAAAGATGTTTTCAATTAATAAATCATTGGTCCTGTGCAGTGTAGTAAATTACCTGGTATGGCTTTTCTAGTCATAAGTCTTTGTAAACTCTGTAGTGGAATTTGCTCTGAGCAACTGAGGAGCTCCTGATTGTAAAAGTTATCCACCTGGGGTATTTCTGTTGGGAGTAGAATGGAGCAATGTTCTGGAAAGTTTGCTCTCTCTCAGGTGTTTAGAATTCTGATGTTACGATGAGTTAGTCTGGCCACTCTGCCAGGCTCAAAAGGAGGCCTTCTAGAGGCAGAAAACCTCTCTTTGACTGCTGGCTGAGAAGGACATGCTGCTGAGAGATACACACTCCTGAGAGACATGCATTGCTGAGAAACAGACACATGTTGCTGAGAGAGACACCAAGAGACACGTGTTGCTGGGAGGGTGGCTGACAGAGACTGTCGGCTGAGAGACAGCAGACTGAGAGAAACTGAGCGTTTTTCCTGAACTTGAATTGTAGCCTGGTGTTCCCCTAATAAACCCCATAATCTGTGAGTTCTGTGTGGCCACTGCAGTGAATTATCAAACACATCAGAAAGGTGGTGAGTGCTGTGGAAGGAATGGTTGGTGTCAGGGTTGGAGGAAGGGCTGGAAGGAGGCAGCATGTCTGGCCTCTCAGAAATAGGCCTTGGGCTACTGATGGTGATTCTGTCTTCCTCTTGTATGGTTAGAGGAGGACTGAAGATGTGGCCTCCCTGCCCCTTTGGCATCCTGACAAATTCTATCATATGATCCTCTGTATAGTTTCTATCACCGAGGTCATGTTTTCCAACTACTGATCCTCCTTTGTTTCCAACTTTCATAGTTCAATCACCAGTAATTTTTAGTGCACTTTGATTTCATGTTTGCTCAATTTTACACTGCTGAAGTTGGTAGGAAAAACAAAATTCAATTTCTTAATCTTTGGTATTTGTAGTTGATGCATAAACTTGAATAATAATTGCATTAACTGTTCTTCCTTGTGGGAACATGGATATTAGGATATTATCCTATCACTGATAATATTGTACTTCAAGATATATCTTTTTTTTTTTACTTTTTTTTATTATTATTATTTAGTTTCATTCCCCATTTGCCATGTCCAACCCTAACCCAGTCTCCTCCCCTCCATACCCTGCAACACTCCTCCTGTGCCCCTCATAATTATGCACTCCTGTTTGTCCT
>NW_006921654.1:250277-262002 GCF_000298275.1 Orycteropus afer afer
CTACTCACCAATGTAGAATGTGAAACAACACTTTTATGTATTTTGTTGTGCCAATTGAGTCTGGTGTACCCCAATACTATGGTCCTGAGGTAGTAGCTCTATTGGATCTCTCTCCCATAGTGTTGGGATGTTTGTGAGGGATTACTCTCTGTCTTCTATTGTTTCTGTAAGGACCTGCAGGTATTTTGTATCACTGGTATCTGTACAAGATTAACCTCAGCTGAGTCTATCCTTGGTCTAGAGTATACCTCTATTCACTGATCCCTTTCTGATCATCTCAGGTGTTTATATGTTTATCTGTATAGCCTAGTGTTTGGTGTTAATGGCAATGTGGTATGTGGTATTGTGGACACATTGGTTGGTTTTAACATCTATTGTCTATCTCTTATGTGCACAGCTCCATGTCCTCTCATTTCCCAATGTTATCATGGTGGTCATATGGTCATGTGGATATTAGGATATTGTCCTATCACTGATAGTATTGTACTTCAAGATAGATCTTGAAATATTATTTTCGATAATGAATGTGACATCATTCTTTTTAAATGTTATCATTTCTGGCATAGTAGACCACATACTTATCCACTTTAAAATAACAAATACCAATCCATTTCAGCTAAATAATGCCTAAGATATCAATTTTTATGCAGCATTCCATTCAATTTCTCACAGCTTCCAATTTTCCTAGTTCATACTTTGTACATTCCATGCTCTACTTATTAATGGATGTTTACAACTGTTTCTTCTTATCTTGAGTCATGGTACATCAGCAAATGAAGTTCCCAAAAGCTTTACTCTACCTGCTTCATTAAGGTCAACTCTACTTTAAGGAAGGTTTGGCAGTCTACTTCTGTAATGATACCACCTCGGGAATTCAAGGAGGGGTCGCTATGAGTCGGGTCCAACTCAGCGGCAAATAACAACTACTTTGAGGAGACTGCTCTGCTCTAGTCATATTTTCAGTGCCTTCCCACCTAACAGGCTCATATTCCAGTACTATATCAGATGGTGTTATGCTGCTATTCATAGGGCTTTTACTAGTCCTTGAAATATTGGTGGCATAGCTTCCAGCATCGTAGCAATATCCAAGTCATCCGAGTACAACAAACTGACAGACAAGTGGTAGTCAGTAAAGACTACAGCCCAGAAAACTCTGTGAAGCAATTCTACTGTGGAACATGCAGAGTCACCATGAGTCAGAAGCAACTCAATGGCAACAAGGTATTTATTGTTGTTCTTTTTATCTTTAGGTCTACTCAGCTGAGGTCAGGTTTTCCCTTGGCCTGAAAGTTCTGTTTCTTCCAGTTACTGAGGTAATCTTGAACAGGAAAAGAATATAATTGGAGATTTCCTCACTTTTATGGGTAGATATGAGAGTATTGTTGAGCCAGAAATGGAATTTTACTCTGCACACACCATCATGCCTCACCTTTACCCTCAGCCCAAGCTTCTTGAGGGAGGAACCCAATTTAACTAGTCACTGTGAACAGTCACGGCTTTTCTAAACAGAAGGTGGGTGGGAGGTCGAGCTATTTTGAGACCACTGTTCTAAAGAACCAGTGGTGACACCTCAAAGTTTTGTGATGGTAGCTAACGTTAGTATTGCATGCATGAGAAATGTAAATTTAAGATAAACACTGACAATTGCATGATTCTGTTGCTTCTCCCTGTACCTGATATTAACCTGGTGGTGTGTCCCATAATACATGTGTGTGTGTGTGTGTGTGTGTGTATAATTTATTTTATAAGTCAGATCCAACTCATAGCAACCTCTCCTTGGCTCAAGATGACCGTATTATTAAAGACCATCATCAGGCAAATAGATTACACTTCTTATTACCCATCATTCCTCCAAATCTAAAAGCTTTGTTAACACAAATTGATCATTGAAAATTAAAATTTTCATTTAAAATCTCCCTCTCTCCTTACACACACAGACACACAGAAGACAGCACACATCTAAAGAGCATTAAAATACAGTACATCTTCTTTTGCTAGAAAACTGTTCAGCATCTTGAGGTGCATATCACCATACAGTTGGATGACAATTACGTATGCAAATGTGTTGGTTGTAGCCTTTGGGGTTCCTCTGCACAGTCTAATAGAAAGGGCTGATGCTGCATGATGTGGTGCTGCCTGGAAAACTGCCCTCCCCACTTGCCGTTTCCCTCCATCCCAGTACATTTGTTACATGGAATGAAGATGGGCACATTGCCATGGAGAATTGTATATTATTGTTTTTACTCTCTTCAACATGAAAGAAAATTACAAGTTATTCAGACACTTAGGAATGCATGAAACCAAACCAAACTCGCTGCCATCAAGTCGGCTCTGACTCACAGTGACCCCTCCTTGGGTTTCTGAGGCAGTATCACTACGGAAGTATAGACCCATCTTCTTTCTGATGAATGCATAGAAACATAAAATGTTTCTTGAATTAAAAAGTTCTTGAGAATTTAAGCAGCACATTTAGGACTCCACTAAGTAAGGCTAAGGCACTTGACTGCTAACCAGAAGGCTGGCGGTTCAAACCCACCAGCCACTCCTCGGAAGGAAGGTGGGCAATCTACTTCTGTAGAGATACTGCTTCTGAGGAAACCCAAGGAGGGGTCACTATGAGTCAGGGCTGACTCGACGGCACATAACAACAACAACAACAAGTAAGAGTAGGATTTAAAACAGGAGAGATTGCAAACATATTGAAAGCTTTTAGAGAAGTTTATTCATCATTCCATCCAGTCATCATCTCAAGCTAGGTGATGTGAAAGAATGATCCCGCCCTCTAAGACACTGAGCAATTCAGTCACCAAACATCCCTTTAGCTCTTCCTGTGACCCCAGTGTTGTTCTCAGTGGTCAGAATACAGACTGAGAAAGGGCTTTCCAATTTCAAGGCTTTCATCCCAGAGATGTGGGGTGGGAAGATACACATATAAATGTGTCATGGCCCTACAGTATGATTTGCACTAGGGCAGGGATATCCTTGGCTGCTAAAACCACAGCACTAAGGATGTTCAGAACAACTTCATGGCAAAGGAGAAAGTTTGAACCTTTACAAATTAATTGAAATTAGAGTTCTGGAAAATATGAACTGAAGAACGAATTTCTGCAGAATGAATTGCCTTCAAAAAGAACATTTTTCTGGGGTTAGGTAAATAGTTGGAGCAAAAACCATTCAACAGACAGGGTATGAGTAATAGAAATGTATAAAAGTAGATTCCTAGGCAAGCTCATGAATTAGGGATTTAAATTCATTCAGTCATTCAACATATTTTGCTTAAGCCCTTTCTCTACTAGATGATACAGTGAGATTATCCTCATAGAGGGTTAAGAAGCTGTCTAATGGAGGACTTACCAAACCAAACCAAACCCACTGCTGTGAAATTGATTTTGACCCATGGCAACCCCCTTTGGGTTTCCGAGGCAGTAAATCTTTATGGAAGTAGATTGCTCAGTCTTGCTTCCACAGAGTGGCTGATGGGTTTGGACTACCAAACTTCTGATTAGCAGTCAGATGCCTTAGGCACTGTGATACCAGAGCTCCTTAATGGAGGACTTAGGGAAGTAAAAATAAACAAATAAATATGTAATTAACACAATTTTGATGAGCATTTTGAAGAAAATTTTAGAGTGCTAGGTAGGCCTTTAGTCTTTGGTTATGGAAAAGTCATCAAAGGATTATAATCCAGGTAACATTACAGTCAATTTTTTTTTAGTGTTTTTTACGCCATGAATGATGAAATAGAGTCATCAAAATTTGAGTTGGTCAAGAGATCTTCACCTTCTCTGATCTTCCAACATCAGCCAGAGCAGAAGTGAACAGACTGGAACAATTTCAAGAGAGCTGTGAGCAGGAGTTGGAGTCAGTTGTCTATGAGAGGCAAGTGTGAAGAAGGCATTTACTGAGCTCACACCTATGTTGACAGAAGAAAAATGCATCCGTGCTTTCCTTGAACAAAGTCCAAGACAAGATTCGTGGAATGTTAAAACAGGAAGTCAACTCACTTTTCTCCTTCAGAGTGGAGAAATAGAAAAGTTCTTCTTTGGATAATGCATTTTTCAAAAATTTAGTGTAATTTTTAACCATGGACCAGAAAATTCTTAACAGAGTTCACATGCTTTTTGTTTTTTCCAATTTGGTATTGAATTTAATAATTTATTATTTTGGGTGATAAGTGAGAGTGTCTCGTTAACAGTGCTCCTGGAGCCCTACTATTCCTTCACTGACTTGTCTAAAATGGTGCTTATGTTCTAGTTGGAAACCGGAAAGTAAACATGTAATGAGAATGTACTATATATTATGGTAAGAGAATGTCAGGGACTATAACGTAAGATGGATGATAGGATGGGAAAATAAATATTCAATGAAAGTTTATATCAACAGAAGAGACATAAACCTTGAAGAGTCTGTCATATTAAGAAAAATGTGAAGTTCTGTCGCCATGATGGACAAGAATAGCTTCAAATGTTCTGCATTAGAGGGGAAAAGATTTTCTTCCCCGATGGCCACAAAAAGTGGAACAAGGACCATTATGAGAAATACAAAGGATGGTAGATTCCATACACTATAAGGAACAGTTCTGAATAATCCAAGCAGTCTGATAATGGAAAAAGGCTGGTTCCTGTCACTGGAAGCATTCAAGATCAAACTGGAAGAAGAATTATTAGACCTGGTTTCCAACTGTGCAAACTCAAATGTAGAGGGACCAGAAAGTAATAAATATGAGTTCAAAAGGTGGGAAAAAATTAAGGAAATTGGGTCATTTTGGAAGCACACACATTTTATAAGTATTCATTTTTATGTTGTATTCATGCTGGACTTGAAAAGTTTTTAAACACAAAGAAGAACAATTTCAGGATGCTAAAAGGCTGTGGTGCAGTGGTTAAAGTACTGGGCTGCTAACCGGAAGGTCAGTGGTTTGAACTCATCAGCTGCTCTGTGGGAGAAAGATGTGGCAGTGTGCTTCTATAAAGATTTGCAGCCCTGAAGACTCTATGGGACAGTTCTAATCTGTCCTACATGGTCACTGTGAGATGGAATCACTCAACAGCAGTGAGTTTGGATTTTGGTTTTAAGATTTAACCTGGGGTCCTCACAGAGTTTGTGATTCTTTATATGTTGCGTGGAAAGTCGAAAGGTAGCTAAAATAGAAAATCTGATAGCCCTGCAATCTAAAAATCCTATAATTCTGCCATCCTAAGAAGGACATTTTTAGACACAGACAATTTCTTCAGGCCCTTCACATTAAACCCTATCTATAATCACTAAGGTGCTCTGGTGGCCCAGTGGTAAGCACTTGACTGCTAACAGAAAGGTCAGCAGTCCAAACTCCTGTGGAAGAAAGATGATGGAGCAGTCTACTGCTGTGAAAATTACAGCTGTGGAAACCTGCTCTGTCCTATCAGGTCGCAAGGAGTAGGAAATGACTTGGTGGCAAGGGGTTTTTATTTCTTTGTAATCACTGTTGTGAATCAAAGATCCCAGAATGTTCATTAGCTGTGACACTTCCAGTGTCTGAGCTCAGCTCTGCATCTTAGTTTCTCCATCTGCAAATTGAGAAACCTGCATTATTGCTTTGGCAGAGACAAGAAGCCAAGGCCTTGAAAGCCACAAGCTGTCTGGCTGAATGAGCCAGATCCTTGGCACCAGAAAGATGTGGAGAAGAGAAATGACTGAAGAGCAGCTCGTCCTTGTACTCCAGTGGCCCCCACCCTGCCCTGCCATTGTACCCTTGCTCCTGCTGTCTGATACCTCTCCAGTGGGAACAGATAGGGGCTTCCATAACTCCTCTCCCTAGCTCATTGTTTCGGAAATGATCACCTGATACAAACTAGGCCAATCATCATATTCTGCCTACCTTTGACTATCTTGGTGTTGAACGGGACATGAGCAAAGCCATTAATTCCCTTTCCTGGGCTGATTGGACTTGGGGAAAAAAAAAAGAAAAAAAGGCTGAAGTTATAAACTCTCCTACTCAGAGTTACCAGGAGTTGTGTTTTCCATCTGAAAATAAATAAACAATCAAAAAAAAGTTTGTGTTAGTTACCTAATGCTGCTGTAAGAGAAAATAACACAAATGAATGGTTTAAAACAAACAGGGATTTAGTCTTTTACTGTTTAGGAGGCTAGAAGTTCAAGTTCAAAGTGCCACCTCTAGGGGCTGGGTGAAATCCCCTTGACCTTGGGCTTCAGCTCTGCCTCTTGTTCCCAGCCCGCTGGAACTAGAGGTGTCTCTTGACTCAGGCAGCTGCTGGTTGATGAGGCTAACAAACCCAAGGTTGGTGAATAAAATGGAACGGTCCCAATATTACCCATCAATATGTCAGGCCCCTAGTTCAAGTCAAGAGATAGTTCCAAGATAAGCTACAAACACAGTTAGGCTACTGAATGGACTCAGCTACAAGCAGGGTCTAAGCATGCCAAAAAGCTGCAAAGACCTTTCTCAATGCTGCTGCTTATGTACGGGAGGCAGACCACATCCCTAAAGCAGCTACTCAGCTGCTCACGGTAGATTCCACCATGGAGTTTTGATTTTTAGTCTCATCATGGGGAATAAAGACATCGAGCTGCCAAGCCACTCAAAACCAGACCCAGCTAAGCTGCCACATAACTACCACAGTGTTCTTGGAGAGAAAGTAAGATGTATGAAACTGTCCTGAGGAGAGATGCTGACTTACAAAACAGAGCAGGAAAAAAGCCAAAATCCCCATTAACAGCCACCTTGACGGCCAAGCCCACATCTTCTGACAATGGCTGGGACACTTTTGTGATATTGTTTTAGTGTCCCCTCCATAACCCTCCCAATTTATATAGCCCCTTGTTTGTCTTACCTAATTTACAGTTACATCCTAACAAAAACATCAATTTGCTCTTCCTCAGGATTTGCTTTAAGCTAAACCAATAGTTGCCAGTGAGTCAGAGTAGAGCTGCACTCCACAGGGTTTCAGTGGCTGGTTTTTCAGAAGTCAGTCACCAGGCCTTTCTTCCTATGTGCCTTTTGGTGAACTCAAACCTCCAACCTTTCAGATAGCAGCTGAGTGTTAAACCATTTGTGCTCCTCAGGGACTCCTGAGCTAAAATAAACTGCCCCCTCAAAAAAAAAAAACCTCACTGGCATCAATTCAGCTCTGACTCATAGAAACCCTCATTGGGTTTCCAAGGTGGTAAATCTTTATGGAAGTAGATTGCCCCATGATCCCTCCACGGAGCAGCTGGTAAGTTTGAACTGCTAGCACTCTAGTTAGCAACCAAATGCTTTATTAACTATATGGCCAGAGCTCCTTCAGCTGAAATATGTATATGTTGGTAAAATACGTTTTGATGAGTTGATAAACTGATTGTTGACATATACAACAACAAAGGGCAAAATTTCTGGAGAGAGTTTTCTTTGTTTTCCCCCCTTTTTAATGGAGAACACAAACCAAAGGGGAAAATCTAATCACCACAATAACTAAACGATACACTGAAATTGGTTCATTCTGTTATATGCATTTGACTGAGTGATAAAATTCACCATCCATCCTTCTGCCAGTCCCCCAAGAAGTGACTGCCTGTCCTGTGTGACTTTAGAAGCACTAAAGACTGTGCTTCTCCAAGGTCGCCACCTGGATGCATCAGAGAACTTGGCAAAGAGATACGGAAAATTTAACTAACAGAGATCCAAGACCTCTTGTCCTTATATTCCTTGCCCCATGTGGGAAATTGTTACTTAGTAATACCTGCAGATGGTATGGGGACAGATGGCAAACTCAGGGGAAGTGTGGTATCGAATAGAGTGCAAGGACTTCAAAGACAAAAAGACCAAAGTTCAAATCTTGACTGTGCCAATCTATAGATGGGCTCATTGGAGCTGTTGTCTTGGTTCCTTTGAGCTTCAATTTCTGTAACTATTACATGCACTAGCTAAGTGAATAATACATAAAGCACCTTGAAGTTTAAATGAGATCCTATATGTGAAGTGTGTTGCACAGAGAGATGTGATTAAAATGTTACTTCCCCATTGGACCCCTCTAAGCTCTCTCCTGGGACAGCCTAACCAGCAAATTGTAGGAGGTGGGAAGAAGGGAAAAGATGAAGGAGAAGGTTACCTGAATGGGGTCATTTTATCATTAGTCCCAAGTCATCTGGCTAAAAGCCAAAGCAAAGATAATTACATTTCAAATGCATCCCTGCTCCCAGTTGTAGCTATTACCCTTTGTCTTTCTGTTTCCAAGATAACTTTCCTCAGGGTATTTTAAGAATACATGACAACTTCCCTGAAATATTTTCATCACCTGAACTAGAGACCTATTCTTAAGCCCAGTTAGGGTAAAAAATGCACAATCAAATAAATACGTGCTACTAACTCCGCATTTTATTGGCAGATAAGAAAATCAAGGAACCAAAGGAAAAGGATTAAGGATCATCATAATAAATCATGTTTATTGAGCATTCCCCATATGCCAATCACTTTCCTAGCCACTTCCATCAAAATTTCATTTAAAAAAAGAAAAAAAAAAGTACTTTCCAAGAAAGATGTCAGGGAAATTCATTTTATATTTATTAGAAACAGCATGTAGAAAGCATTTTTAGTGATATTTGTAAAGGTCTACAGATACTGGGGTAGCATAGTAGATAGATACTGAATAAGACAGTGTCCCTGATTTCAAGATGCCGAAAGAAGCCACTGATACCAAGTTGATTCCAATTATTAGAGATCCCCCTTGGGTTTCTGTGGTGTAGTAAATTACTTAGTGTGGCTTTTCAACCCATAAGTCTTTGTAAACTCCAAGGTGGGATTTGCTATTAGCAACTGAGGAGCTCCTGATTGCTAAAGTTGTCCACCTGGAGTATTTCTGTTGGAAGTGGCACAAAACAATGTTCTGGGAGGTTCCCACTCTCTCTCAGGTGCTTAAAGTTCTGATGCTCTGATTGGCTAATTTCGTCATTCTTCCAGGCTCAAAAGGAGGCCTCCTAGAGGCAGAACTCTCTCTGACTGCTGGCTGAGGAAGGACGCACTCCTGCGAGAGATGTGCTGCTACAAGAGACACGTGCTGCTGGAAGAGACACGCACTGCTGGGAAAGAGACTTAAGAGACATGCATTGCTGAGTGGGACACCGAGGGGCATGTGCTGTTGGGAGAGACTGTGGGAGACTTTTGGCTGAGAAACGGTGGGCTGGGAGAGAGACTGAGCATTTTTCCTGAACTTGAATTGTAGCCTGTGGTGCTTCCCTAATAAACCCCATAATCTGTGGCCACTGCAGTGAGTTATTGAACCCAGAAGAGAGGTGGTGGGTGCTTTGGGAGGAATGGTTGGAGAAAGGGCTGGAGGGAGGCAGCATGTCTGGCCTGGCAGGAATAGGCCTTGGCCTATTGATGGTGATTCTGTCTTCCTCTTGTGGGATTACAGGAAGTCAGAACGTGTGGCCTCCTTGCAGTTTTTTGCAGTTTCCAAGGCTGTAAATCTTTACAGAAGTAGGTTGCCTCATCTTCCTCCTCTAGAACAGCTGGTGGGTTTGAACCACCCATGTTCTGGTTAGCAGCTAAATACCTTACCCACTGAAATGTAAAAGCAGGTCATAAAATAATTAGTAGCTGCTGTTTATCATGTAAAGGCATGTGATAACCCATAGGAGCATTTTTCACATTTTTCAAATTTATAGGAGAATCAACTGAGGTGCAAAAATGAAAGTAAATGTAAAATCACTCAGTATGGATCCTATATATGCACAACAGTATTTTACACACAAAAAGATTAGATAAAAATATAGACATATAGCAAAGCTAAGCATGGATACAGCATTAAGATTTTAAAGACCTGCTCTTTTATGCCATCCCTGTTCACCAGTAAAGGAGCTCAGTGGTGCAGTGGTTAAAGCATTTGGCTGCTAACAAAAATGCTAGAGGCTGGAACCCACAAGTGGCTGAGCAAGAGAAAGATAAGGCAATCTGCTTCCCAGAAGATTTGCAGCTTTGGAACCCAAGTGGGGCAGTACTACTCTGTCCTCCTGGATCACTGTAAGTCCAAATGGACTGGATGACAATGAGTTGGTCCACTGATAAGTTAGTTCTTCAAGCCATGATGATTCCTTGTTAGTTCCTTAAGAACTATTTGAATGCCCTGTAGGATGTGAAGAGACTAAGATGAATAAAACCCTGATCCAATGTTTCAAAATACATACTCAGGAAAGCTCATGAAGCACCTAAATTATTGGTCTGAAGACATGTGGGAATGTGGAAAAAATGACACTAGAGCCAAAGAAGACACAAAGAGGCTCAAGGCCATGTCAATATCCTAAACTCTGCTAGGGCATGCATTTCTGAACAGTGCAATTCTATTTTCTGGGTGAGCTGTCCTTCTGGATTTGGTTGCTTTATGGGTAGAGCTATGTGATGTAGCTCTGTATGTCTTTCAAATGTGGAACAAATATTTTATAATGTCTTTTTAGTTTTATGTAGTTAGGGCTTAATGTGTTGTCCCTCTGTAACTACTCTCTTGGCCTCAGGTAATTGTGATTTTTGCCAGTGATGTTAGGTTTGTAGACAGTGGGAGTCATCTGTTCATTTGGAGCAGGAACTCTAGAGAGCTTGGGGAGCCCTTGTCCTGGTAATGTTTTCTGGGCACACATGTAGTGAGGGTGATAGGAGACAGTAACAAGCAAGAGTTTAATGCAACAGGTAGATTTAGGCAAAATAAGAACAGGAATAATACTTTTAAAAAATCTTATTTTGCAATGTGAGGCAACTTGAGATTTAGTTTGACTACCAAATAGATACCTTCTCCACCTCAAAGAATGCAAATATCAGAATCACCAGTGTTGATGTTTAAAATGCTAATTCAGAGGATAGAGGGTCTCAAATGGCAGTATATGGTGTCCATGAGACCAAAATGTTAAGGAGGCAAGGGCAGTACTGCTTGTTGGGTGTTTGCTTTTTACTGTTGTATTCCAGTATTTAGCACAATGCATAGCATATTGTAGATGAAGAAAAGGAGGGGGGAAAGGAAGAGAGGAAGGGAGGAAGGAAGAGGCAGTGTGAGGAAGAGGAAGGGAAGGGAAGAAAAGGACAGGAGGGAAAGCAAACTGAAGCTTAGGGAAGGGAGGGGCGTGGAAGGGAAAATTTGCAAGAGGAAGAGAAGGGAAGGACAGGAAAGGAATTTTTACAGTGCAAAAATTCCATATTCTTTTTGTCTTTTTTTTTTTTTTTTAAAGTCATTGGATATGTGTGTGTGGGAGTGTGTTTCGAGAGGGACTGGGAAGGGGTTCCCTCAGCAGTAATAGAAGGAGAAAAAGGTGAATCTCCAGGTTGCCTGTGCCATTGTGTCACTGTGATGCTGACAGTGGGAAATTGCCTGAACCTTTACACTTGAGAGCCCAGTCCTGAGGATGCTGTGTCAGTGGTCAAGTTTCTACAGCATCCTCTATACCTGCTTCTGTATAATTGATCCTGGGTATTTGGGGCAATTGTTAAATGTACTGCTGTCCTGTAATCATGGCAAAGGATTGTGAGGATGGTGCAAGACTGAGAAGTATTTCCTTCTGTTGTGCATAGGGTTGCTGTGACTTGGAGCCACTGTTGTGCCCACGTTATGAAGGAGTTGCTCGGCGAGAGAAATATGCCAACACGCGACAATGCAAAAGCAATAGGAGAATTTATTAGCTAACTTAAGTTAGGGTCCTTGCCCTTACCAAATCAGTGGCTTGAGCAAAAGACCCCGTGCCCCGGTATTTTCACAAATTTATGGAA
>NW_006921654.1:262672-267768 GCF_000298275.1 Orycteropus afer afer
ACTGGGCAATCTACTTCCACAGAGATACTGCCTCGGAAACCCAAGGAGGGGTCGTTATGAGTCAGGACCAACTTGATGGCAGTGAGGTTTTTTTTTTGTTTGTTTGGAAGCCCTATGGGGCAGTTTTACTTTGTCCTTTAAGACTGCTGATTCAGAATCAACTTGGCAGTAGCCAGTTTTGGGGAAAACCATATTTCCCAGATATTGGTTGAAAATAACAGGACTTCTGTTGTATGTCTTGGGCTGTCACTCTGTTGCTATTAATGTTGCTATTGATATTTCTTTTTGTTACTGTTGTTTTATTGTGGTGGATGTGATTTCGGTGGTTTTCCCGTACAGTCCTCTCCCCTGTAAACCTTTGTACACCATTCCATTTTTTTTTTCCCCCTAAACATTTGTTGAGTTCATACTCAGAGCTGCTTTGTGCTTTATTCCATCTAGCAGGGCCTTCTGTTCTCACAAGAATATTGTATAATCTTCCTGGTAATTAGGATCTAGTTACATCTGCAAGTCAATTTTGCTGCCAATTGTTGTCTAAGCTCTGTGTAACCTTAGCAACCTTTCCGTTGATGACTCATGCTGTGCATTGGGAAGCACAATGATGCCAGGATTCCATGAACACTCTCACAGTAATGGGAGCTTCCAAACTCATTACCAGCGTGCACACCAAACGGAGGTAGGATCCACAGGAGAAAGGTCACACCACAGCTGAGCTTAAGCCGGTCTCAGTTAGCATAATGGTGCTGCTGTAGAAGGGTGGTGCAGGGTTGCTTCTTGCAATTTTCCTGACAGCTGAACCTTTCTTATTTTAACCTAAAACACATATAAATAAAGAGAAAGGGTGAGCACAGGGAATTAAGACCAAAGCAACTATAAAGTCAATCAGTATCTTACAGTTGCTAGTTAATAGAAGTGTGCTTTATGATGATGGGGAAAGGTTTAGAGTATTCTAACGTTGACAGAGTCTTAAAAGGTATGAGATTTGCAGCATTTTATTCCTGTGAATTGACCTTCAAACTTACATCAGTTTAGTTTTGGCCAAGCTTTCAATCAGCCACTCATTTATTCCTTATAAATTCATGTATCCAAATTCTTACTTGAAATCCTCCAGTATATTTACAAAACAAGAATTAAATAGATAAAAGAGTTGTCATGACCCACACCTTCCAACCTAAAAAAAAAAAACCCACTGCCATCGAGTCAGGTCTGACTCATAGTGACTCCTCCTTGGGTTTCTGAGGTGATATCACTATGGAAGTAGATTGGCCAACCTTCCTTCCAGGGAGTAGCTAGTGAAACCACAAGAATGTGGAACAGTATCTATTCTAAGGGGGAATTGAAACTGAGTAAAGTAAAAACTATTGTCCCCACCCTGGCACCCGGATGGGAATAGATAAATAAAGTAAATTACCCCCAATTATTTCCCCCACCCTGGTTAAGACAGATAATTAGATAAGACCCTGCATGGGAATAGATAAGTAAACTAAATTACTCCAACTGTTTTCCCACCCCAGACAGATGAGTATTCAGTTCCTTCAAAAACTGAATGGAAAACATTCCTTCCTGCAGATGACAGACTGCTAAAAGTATCTTAGAAACAACTTGTAAATTAATTCTGGCCCCTGGATATGCAAAAAGAAACAAAAGTTAATTGGGACCCTCTCCCCCCTGTCCAAGACCCTATCAGCTGATAACAGGAAGCTAGTGTGACTCATCCTGCCACCCATTTCACGTTCATGTCCCAAATTCCTAAACCTTTTGTGACTATGCACAACACCCTCTCCTGAAACCTACAAAATCTGTATTTATTCCATGGCATCTGGGGAGTCAGATCTGGGTACTGAACTACCCCTACTCCTTGCATTGCCTCTATGCGATGAACAATTTTCTCTCCTCTCAGTCTTGGTGTGGAAACTGTTTTGGCCTGACTGTGCACCGGGCAGGGGCCCGCCATTGGTCCGATAACAGCCGGCACCTGATCTTCTCCGTATAATAATAGAGACAGCCATTGGCTAATAAACCATCACCTAATAAAGGTATTTCCACATAGCATCTGAGGCATTTGACTGCTAACCAGAAGGCTGGCAGTTCATACCCATCTGCCACTCCTCAGAATAAGATTGGGCAATCTACTTCTGTGGAGATATCACCTCGGAAACATAAGGAGGGGTCGCTACAAGTTGTAGCCAACGTGACTGCAATGAGTTTGGTTTTTTGGTTTTTCCTTCACAGTTAATATCTAAGACATCCACTAATCCGGCCAACACTTCCACAACTAACACAGGATTCCAGGGTACTATACTCTCATCCTAGGAGCTCTGGTGGCATAGTGCCTGAGGCACTTGACTGCTAACCAGAAGGTTGGCGGTTCAAACACACCAGCCACTCCTCGGAAGGAAGGTTGGGCAATCTACTTCCGTAGTGATGTTGTCTCGGAAACCCAAGGAGGGGTCGCTATGAGTCGGGTCTGACTCGACAGCATATAACAACAACATACTCTAGTCCAGACTCCAAGAGACTCTTAGATAGTCTCTCACATCCATTCTCATCATTATCATATACTATTCATCATATAGATGCCAAATGAGCTTTTGTGAAAAACACACATCATGCTTCTTTTCTGCTTAAAATACTTTAATGGTTTCCAAAAACTTAAGATGAAATGAAAACTCCTTTCCCTGGGGAATAGCTTTGGGCACCGTCTATCTCCCCCCCCACACACACACACCCCCTTCTCTTTGCTATCACTCTTAAGCCAGACTCACATTCTTGTCTGTCTCAGCACCAGCTCTTTCCTTTGCTAGAATGCTCCTTATTCAAAATTGGTATGATTGAGTCCTTTAAAAGATCTAAGCTTCAATGGGTGATGCAGTACCTAAGGTACTTGACTGCTAACCAGAAGGTTGGT
This sequence comes from Orycteropus afer afer, assembly GCF_000298275.1. Classification (NCBI taxonomy): domain Eukaryota; kingdom Metazoa; phylum Chordata; class Mammalia; order Tubulidentata; family Orycteropodidae; genus Orycteropus; species Orycteropus afer. The sequence continues at coordinate 265,581 of NW_006921654.1, forward strand.
GGCTCAAACCCACTAGCTGTTCCATGGCAGGAAGATGGGGAAAGCTACTTCTGTAAAGATTTACCACCTCGGAAACTCAATGGGGGTTGCTATGAGTCAACTTGATGGCAGTGGGCTTGGTGTTTTTGGTTTTAGAGAATTTCTCTTTAGAGAAGTTCTCTTAACCGTACATATTAAAATAGCCCCAATGGCAGCCCTTATCACTCTGCTTAGTATTACTTACTGGTTAGCATATTTTAGTATTAATGAACAAAGAAAACAGTGGCATGCTTGTTTAGTCTCTGCCTGTCCTTTCTAGCTTGTAAATTTTATGGGAGTAGAAACCTTGTTTGACCTAGTCATGATGAATCCATAGGCTCTAGACTATTTCCTGACTCCTAACAGGCTCTTATGAAATATCTGTTGAATAAATATTTATTCCAACAGGTGTTAATTTACATTGAACACTGTTAGGTGTAGAACATTCAGTGCTGAGCAAAACAGAAACGGTCTGCTTCTTCACAACAGTTGTTTCCAGAGAGAAACTCACATTATTTAAATATTTATACAAATAGTCTAGTATAAATCGGAATAAGAAAGGGAAGAATTGGTAGCATGTTACATGGGGAATAGACAGTTTTCTCAAGGAAATAATTGTGCTGAGATACAAAGCTGAATATAATTAGAAAAATGATTGAATGCAGGGGTTGGGGGAGATTGAGTAGTGCCCAAGTCACCTGGTGGAGACAGTAGCATATATAAAAACCATGAAGCAGGAGAAACCATAGGCCATTGGAGAAATTGAGTGAAGCTCTATGGCATCTGAGCTCAAAGAAAAATGCATAGAGAAATTCAAGTGAGACCAGAGAAGTACATATGGCCTAGTAGGCTAGAAAAAGTCCTGATGCTTATATTGAAAACATCAAATGAGGATGGATGCCCCCTCTCTTTGCTACACTTCCTCTGGCTCTTGAGAATCAAAGCGATAAAACTTGTATAAACCAAAAAAAATTCCAAACTCACTGCCATTGAGTTGGATCTGACACAATGACCCCTCCTTGGGTTTCCGAGGCGGTATCACTATGGAAGTAGATTGCCCAACCTTCCTTCTACAGAGTGGCTGGTGGGTTTGAACTGCCAGCCTTCTGGTTAGCAGTTAAATGCCTCAGATACTAAACCACCAGAGCTCTCAAAACTTGTGTAAGAATATAAAATAACAGTAATAAAAATATAAGGAGTATATGGTGGCCATACTGTTTTTAAACAAGTGGTAGTAAATTAACTTTATCTGGGGTTTTAAGCCAAGAGTTAGAAGAGGATTCCTAAGTAAGCTTTTATGGACACATGGGAATATGTTTGGGAGAACAAATATGAGGGAAAGGCACGCTAGTGATGTAGCAGTCAGTGTTTGGGAAATGCAAGGCTTAATATAAATACTGAAGAATTTTGTCACTCACCTGGTAAGTGATTCTCAGTTTTTCCCTTTAAATATTCCTAATAGCATATGAGCAAGAAAATCTATCACCAGAGAGCCAGAAATACAGCCCTCCACAACAGTAATAGGCCCATTTTCTTTAAGTTCTGCTTCATCTTAAAAATGTATGTGAATGTTATATTCTACCCACTGTTAGTTGGTTTTATTTAAAGAGATATGTAGCATCCAAATGTTTGGAAAAATGAAGCCCATGGTTAGTCTATGCTAAGGAGCTCTGGTGGTGCTGTGATTAAGGTATTTGACTACTAACCAAAAGGTCGGCAGTTCAAACCCATCAGCCACTTCATGAAGAAGGTAGAGGCAGTCTGTTTCCCGAAAGATTTACAGCCTTAGAAACCATATGGAGCAGTTCTACTCTGTCCTGTGGGTTGCTGTGGGTCAGAACTGACTCAATGGTAGTGAGTTTTGTTTGGTTTTATTCTCTGTATTGCACACCCCTGGTACACCACTTTATTCCACTAACATTTGGATCCTCTAGCAAGCGAACACAATGAAACACCAGCAAGTCTTCAGGGTCTTTGTAATGTAAGAGTGGCATGATCAGATTTGTGATTTAAAAATCACTTTAACTGAGACTGTGGCAGATGGCTTAAAAGAGCCACATACAGGAGTTCCGGCAAGATGGCGGACTAGGCAGAAGGATTGCACAGACCCTCTTCAACAAAGAAAAGGGAAACCAATTAACACAGACACAGAAGATAATCTTGGACCCCT
>NW_006921654.1:277918-303939 GCF_000298275.1 Orycteropus afer afer
AAAAAAAAAAAAAAAAGAGCCACATACATACACATTCAATGAGTATTTGTTGAACTGTTCTGTTACCTCTCACTAAAGCCAAGCTATGCACTGTTAGGCAATCACATTTTTATGGTTTATCCAGGTTCAAATATTTCTTCTTAAGAAATAAATATAGGGCTTTGATCTAAAGCAGACTGTGCTAATCACATTCACCACCCACTCACTCACTTCCCATTCTACAGCCTCAGGCAGTATAGAAAATTATTCTCAACCACAACTTTGACCTAGTAAACAACAGTTTATCACAGCTAGATTAATAGTTAGCCAATTAAGTCATTTCTTCCAACATTAATTTGGGAATAAGAAATTGTGATATTATGTTGAAGATGGAGAACATTTTTCCAACACACAAAACTCACCTCCGTTCAAGGTTAAGACCAGTTGAGGCTAGCAGTGGCTGAGGGAGATAGAAGTCACCTCAAAACATTTTTCTCTTCTCTGAACTTTATTCTCATCAGACAGATGGCTGTGTTACATGCATTGCTCTCCAAGCCCCCCACTCTTTTTCCCATAGTGATTTCCTTGATAATTGCTTGAAAGTATTCAGTCCCTTCTGACGTGAGTTGTTCTTTAAGAAAAAGAATGCTTGATGCAATCCACCTGAGGTTGGAAGAAGATCATTTTTCCCAGGTGGGAAGGAAGCTAAGGGAGACCAGGCCTTAGGGGAGAGAGGCCTGGGGTTCATTGCAGCAGACCTTGGGGAGTTGGAAAGCATTTTTGTTATGCAGGAAGCGTGAGCATTGTGGTCAGGGTAACTGGTCAGGCTTCCCTTCAGAGTTAAGTGTGACTTCCTGAGGCATTTTATAAAAGAGGAAGAAAAGAAGAAGGGGTGACCTGGACTTGGATGGCGGAAGGAGAGCTTGCTTTACACAGGAAACCTGGGGACTCTTCCCTCTACCCTTCCCCCCAATTAGCTGCTATGTCGCACGTTGAGGGTGTTTTCCCTCAAATTACATTCTCTGTTTTCCAGGGATGTTGGAGGTAATCCAAGAGAAGAGGCCTCGTTTATAAGAAGTTAGATGCACAATCTTTCCTTCTGTTTCAAAGATGTTGAGCATTCTATGGAAACATTTCCTTTAATAATGCCACTTGAGAGATCAATGGATTATTAGTCATTGCATAAATATGCACCAAATTGCAGGCAATATGAAGGTAATAGTATGAACCAGAGTCAGACATATTGTTAGTAAAAAGTTGGGTGCTGCAGATATTTGGGTGATGAGGTAAGCAGCCATCTTATGAGTAACATTTTATTATTTATCTATTGTTACTTTGTTACTTCTTTCCATAACAGTGAATCAAAAACAACTTGACATACTCTAATAGAAAAAAAAAAACACTTTTTTAAAATTGATATGTGTGAAAATATGATATTATCTTTATGAAAATAGCTGGGAGGACCAATAGTTCCTCACCTGAATCCCTAAAAAGGAAAAAATAAACCAAGTTGGACACGACAGCATCCATTGCCAGTTAATGTAAGCTTCTTTGTGCAGTCATTCAAATTGGCAGAGGGTATGGAATGCAAGGATGCTTCTCTAAGCATTGTAAGGTCAGGGGAAAATGTTTACTTCTATGAAATTTAATGTTATTTGAAACTACATGAATTCTCCACACGCACAAGAGATCGGGGAAGGCGGTTATTTCTCATTTTGACATACGCTATTTTAGATACCCTAACATGCTGAAAGCTACAGCCTACAGTGGAAGATGCCTACACTGCTGTGTGCTCCACACCTCTGGCGTCCCTACCTCTAGCATTTCATCTATAGGAACAGAAGTTACATCTCACCTTCCCTCTGGAAAACCAAAGTCCACAATTTCCTTTGCAGAGCAGTAGTAATACACAGATGCAAACCCCCAACAGTCATTAATACACCAACACCAAGCTTTGAAACTGGAAAGGTGTAAGAAAAGACTGAGTCTTGGTTATTTCTAAAGACTGTTGTTGTTGTTATGTGCCATCAAGTCGGCCCTGACTCACAGCGACTCACAGCGACCCCTCCTTGGGTTTCACTATGGAAGTAGATTGCCCCATCTTCCTTCCAAGGAGTGGCTGGTGGGTTTGAACCACCAGCCTTCTGGTTAGCAGTCAAGTGCCTTAGGCACTACACTACCAGAGCTCCCGAATAAAAGATAGCCAAAAGAATTTTTTAAAATTATGTGTAAAATCTGTCTAGGTAAGTATGCAATCCACCACCTAATCCACTGTCATCAAGTAGATTCTGACTCACAGTGACCCTATAGGACAGAGTAGGGTTTCCAAGCTGTAGATCTTTACAGAAGCAGATTGCAACTAGTTTTAGGATATCCTGAATGTGGGTGGGAAAATAATTTAAAAGAAAACTTCTGTGGAAATGAAAACAAAATGGATAAAATTAAATAAACAAAAACAAGGAACATACTGTCAGGCACTAAAAATCCAGGATTGGACCAAAGGCATAAAAAATGTTCCTCAAAGGAGAAAAAAAAATGATAATTAAACATTTTAGAAATACCTGCTTAAATTTTATTGTGGCATATTACATTCTAGATAATAACATTATTAGTACAAACTGGGAGAAGTGAAGGAGCTCTGGTAACACAGTGCCAAAGGCATCTGACTGCTAATCTGAAGGTTGATGGTTCAAACCCACCCACCACTCCATGGAAGCAAGACTGGAAAATCTATTTCCATAAAGATTTACCGCCTTGGAATCCCAATGGTGATCTCTATGAGTCGGAATTGACTCAATGGCAGTGGGTTTATTAATTTATTTATTGAGGGGGGAGTGAGGTCAACTTACCTGAAGAATCAAGCCTATCTTCCCAATATTTTGATCTTCCATGGATACATTTTCTAGGAAGCAAAAAGAAATAGGGTCTACCACAGAAATTGCAAAGGCATATCATTTTAATCGGTTAATTCATTCACACTGTTATTCGATAGACCAATATTAAGACTAGGCACCTACTATGTCCACTGCTAAGCATCTATTGTGTTCTAGGCTCTGGAGATGGATCAGTGAACACGGCATAGCCATTATCTTGTTCTGTGGAGCTTGTAGCCACAGACGAGAGTGTGGTGATGGATGGAGAGTCAGATTATACACAAACTGACAAGTAAATACAGAGAATATCCCTTGGGATTAAGTGTTTCTGTTTTTAGAAAACAGCCAAGTAACTGATATGGCTAGAGTAAATAAGTAAAGGAAAGAGTTACAAGAGAAAAACTAGAGTGAGAGACCAGACTCTTAAGGGCAAATATAAAGGCTTTTGTTTGATTCAAGTGAAACAGGAAATGTTTGGAAGGTTTTTCTGTAAAAAATTAATTGATTCATATTTTAAAAATCATCTTTACTTTGTAATTGAAAGTAGAGTAAGGAAGGTGAGAAGACCATATTATTATGAAAACAAGTGGTCAGATATCAGATAAAATTTTAAGGCAATTTTGGTGATATACTTTAGTAACGGATTAAATATGGGGTAATAGAGAGGTATCAGGAATGACTTCAGTGGTATGGCTAAGTAACTAAAAAAAAAAAGTCGTTTACTAAGCTAGGGAAAATTGAAGAAAGATTGGATTTTGGAGGATGAAGAATTTGGTGTGGATATCCAAACTGGGAAACATGATATATCCATATTACATGATATTTAAAGCTATAGGACTGAGTTAAATCAACTAGAACCTTAGTCTTGGAGAGTGAGTACAGGGGAAGAGAAGAGGAGCTTTTACTTGTAGACTAGGTAGAAGAAGAGAGAAAAAGAAAGACTTTGGAGGAAGAAGCTAGTGAAGGAAGACAACAAAGAGAGAGCATACACTAGTGACAAAGGAGAGCATGGTCACCTACTTCAGACGTGCTCCATAAGTCAAATAAGGGAAGAACTAAGATTTGACCATCAGGCTTAGCAGCACTGAGGTTGTCTGGGTCGCTGGAGGCTTTGGAAAGAAGAGTGGTGATGGATTGGAGTGAAGGTGGAGGCAAACGTCTGCTTCGAGTAAGTTCAAGAGGAAATGAGAGAAGAATGTTGCTATAAAGTACAGTAGAGAAATGGAGTGAAATTTTAGGGATAATACATGAGACATAGAATTAGATGGGAGAAATAATATGTATGGGAAGTATGTGTGTGTGTGTGTGTGTATCATACTTTAGACTTTAGTGTGTGTCACATACTTTAGACATTAATCAGGAGGGACCAATCACTGGACAAGGACATCATGGTTGGCAAAGTAGAGGCTCAGTGAAAAAGAGGAAGACCCTCAACAAGATGGACTGACAGACACAGTGGCTACAACAATGGACTCAATCATAGCAACAGCTGTAAGGATGGCATAGGACCAGGCAGTTTTTCATACTGTTGTGCATAGGGTCAGTTACATAGGTCGGAGCTGACTCAACACACCTAACAACAACAGCAACGATGACATACATAAAATGTATGTATGCTGACATCTATGATTCCTTGTAGAGAAAAAAAAAGATGATGAGACAGTAGAGAAATGGAACATTACTGAAGAGATGTCCTTGAGTGGACTGAATGGAATGAGGACTAATACATAGAGAAAATGGCCTTAGCTAGGAGCACAGATAATTCATCCAAAGTAATAGAAAAGACAACAAGGGCTTAGATAGCTGTGGTAGTTGAAGTGTACAGATGTTGCTTTCTGACTATTCTCAGTGATCTGAGAGACAAGATCATCAGCTAAGAGTCAGATAAGACAGGGGAGGGTGAAGGTTTGAGGGAAAATGGGAGTAGAAAAGAAAATGGACCAAATATAGGGAAGAATTGCATGGCAGTACTAAAGCCTGGCTTGGGGTTTGGGGTGAACTTCACCTGAGATCACTTAACGTGGTTTGTGTGTCTTCTCCCCTCCTCCCATTTCATTAATCTTCAGGAATGAAGATGAACTTAACCAGTGGGGGGGCTTGGCACAGGGTCATTAAAAAGAAAGAGAACAAATGGAGCTGATGGTGTAATTACAATGATTGATCATGTGGTATAAGCTCAGGAAGAATGAAAGTGAGAACATGAGAGAGTTGAGTGACAAAGAGAAATATAGTCAAAGGATGAAATGTGTAGAATTAAAGAATTGTGAGAATTGTGGTTGAACTGGAAAGGTGGGAGAATACCGTTGGCTACACTAGGGTTTCCAAGGCTGTAATCTTTATGGAAGTGGACTGCTACATATTTCTCCCACAGAGCCACTGGTGGGTTCGAACCATAGACTTCTTGATTAGCAGATGAGCACTTAACCATTGTGCCACTCATCCCCCTTTAAGAGGTTTGAAATTGTTGTTAGGGAGGGAGTGCATCTTTTGCAGGGCTTTGAACCAGTTCATTTGCGTCCCACCACCTGCTGAATCTTTGCATTTCCACCCCAGATATACTGAATCGAAATCTACATTTTAACAAGATTCCCAGGTGATCCTTAGAGAGGATTCTTATAGAGCCCCAAGTAATTTACATGTACACTTAAGAAACACCTGGCGATCTTATTAAAAGGTAGATTCTGATTCAGTATATCAGGGGTGGAAATTCAACTTCTCAACAAGGGGTCAAACCAGAATGAACCAGTTCAAAGCCCTGGTCCTTGGGTAATGTCAAAGTCTTGATTATGAACATGGGTGGCTAACATAAGATGGAAGACCAAATCATTGGAGGAGGCAAAGAAGAGAAATCTAGAGGTCAGGATCTTGAAAGGATTATCTACAGAGACATTGAAATCATGAAGAATTGTAAAAGTAGTTGTGTTGAGGAAAGAGACAGTGAGCCAACGTTTAAACTCTTCAAATAAGGAAGAGGAGTGATTGGCAATCTGAAGATGATTAGCACTGGCACAATGACCTTTGTGTTTTAGCCTGGGAACTTTGAGAAAGGAGAGAAGACAATTGCTAGGAAACAGTCCCATAGGGCACTGAGAGGACCTTTCCAACTCTTCTTCCCAATAGTGGGAGAGATGTGGGAGAAGACTGTAAGCAAACTCCAAAGAGAAGTATGGGTTTAAAGGAGGAGGAGGTCATAGAAAATGGTGCTGAAGTAATAGGAGGGTTTTTGAGAGCAAAGTGAGAGGGCTCAGCTACAGCAAGAAAATATTACAAAACAGATTGTCTCTGCTTCTGATCGAGGAGGAAGCCAGGCCTCTTAGAAGTTATTTGTGCCAAATCATAAAACTCATAGTTTGGGACAGAAATGGAAATACTAGCCTCCCTCCAAAGCTCAAGAACCTCTAAAACCTATGCCTATTAGGATTCAGAAATTAGCTAATACAGCCAGGGAAAGAGTAACTTCTGTGTAGGAGGATAACCTCTGACCTCTGTAATACTTTTATTTTCCCGATTTATGCTGCATGACATGTCACAAACTGGGACGTATCTTTACCAATTCTAAAATACCTCTGAAAAGTTTTTTTTTTTTTTCCCTTCATAGTACATATTGAATGCTTGACTATTTTTATGGATTGACAACATGATGTACAGTGAAAAGGGACAGAAATAGACCTAGTTGGGTTCAAACCTAAGTTCTAGACCTTTATTAGATGTGAGATTTGGACAAATCATTTAACTTCTATGTTTCACTGTTTTTAATATGGGGATAACAACACTTACCTTAAAGTTATACTAAAATGATGAGGCAGGGAAGGTCAAGAAACATCTTTAATTTAACATTTTCTATTATTTCTACAAGGAAAGGATTATATCATTTATTGTCACAGAAGAATGTTTTTCTTTTCTCATAGAGACCAGTACAGAGGGAGAAAGAAGTTAATGGGATTTCAAAGCTGTTTGTAACCTGTATTTAGGCCCATGTTCTACATGGCCAAGCTAGAATAAATATTCTATTCTTTAATAGATCACAGTAAAGAAAGTTGGGATATCCACATATAAGACTAAGGGAGAATAAGACATATCATTTTATTATGTGCATAATAAAAGGAGCACATATTAGAGAGGGGGAGAAGCTCTGAAAATAGGGAACAGGGATTATTGGGAGAGAGAGAAGGCTTTAGAAGTATGGTGGAATAGCAATGGAATTTTATGAATGGTATGTCTGATATTCACATTTAAATTGTATACATGTCTCTGATGTAAAATTCCTTAGTTATAGCAAATCTTCATTAGAGCTAGCTACAAACTCATGCCTTATTAACAGGTTATTGAGCCAACTGAAGTAGTGTTGCTTGGATAAGGAATAAATGACCCTTTCAAAGCCATAAATCATTTAAAAACAGAGTGTGTAAAGTCCAACTCAACCCTTCCTTACATCACTCTCTTCTTTCTCCTCTACCACTATCTGTTCTGAGGTCTAGGTTCTCCTTTTAAACACATTGTCCTACTATTCTTGGGGAGTTAACAGCTTCTTTGCATTGTAGGAGTCAACTTAAAGACATGACCCACCAACTTCATAATGCAAAGCTCTCTCACTCTCTCTCTCTCTCACACACACACACAATTAGCCTTCTATTTCCCCAGTGAAAGAGCAGAGAGAAAATCTGATGTCTTAACTGAAATGAAACTGATTAATTTGAGTAAAAAGATGACATTCCAGAAAAAAGGAAGGGGATTAGTTTGAGACATTTCCATTGATAACCAGGGTCTTGGACCAAATGACAAGCACTTCCAAAAATGAGAAGAGTGGAGAATTGCATGGAAGGCAGTCTGAGCTAATCATTAAGGGTGGTGGCCATAGAAGTAGTGGTTTATAATCAGTGAGACAGAGCCTATTAGAGGAGGGGACTTGTGTGAGGGGTGTGTACACAGCCCATGTAGAGAAGCAATCGTGGATAGTTGTAAAAAAAAAAAAAAAACAGAATTGGTTAGTTACATCCTATTCAAAAGCATAGAAGTTAATCATGAAAGCCACCAGGACTTAATGATAAAATCACCTGCATGTAGTCAGGACCAGGTGATCCCTGTTGTAGTTGTTGTTATTTGCTGTTGAGTCAGCCCCAACTCATAGCGACCCCTCCTTGGGTTTCCGAGGCAGTATCACTACGGAAGTAGGATTGCCCAACCTTCCTTCTGAGGAGTGGCTGGTGGGTTTGAACCGCCAGCCTTCTGGTTAGCAGTCAAATGCCTTAGGCACTATGTTACCAGAGCTCCCAGGTGATCCCTAGGTACACTGTATGATACAGCCAAAGGAATAAGAAGCCTTGATAGAGGGTGACATTGGATTGTTGAAAACACTGGCCACTGGAAATTAAAATGAACAAAATTTTCTTTTCTTTATACTTTTGGCATTAAGAAGGCTAAACCTCTGAAAAACTGCATGGATTAGAATCCTGATTTGGAGTTAGTACCTACTTCAGAGAATTACTGCAAGGGTTGAATGAGGTTATTCATGTCAACTAGCTGTTCTAGGCTCATAGGCAGTACTTAACAAATATTAGCTTTATTATTAGTATAACTCTAAATGATTTAGTAAAATTTGCCAGCAGCACACAATTTCTCATTACAAAACACGTATCTGAAATTATCCAACATTAGGAAAAGTGCAGTCTTGTTCTATATGTGCCTCTTAGGTGGAGAAGTGGAAGCACATTGGTCTGAGGTTTTCTGGAGAATAACTCCTTCGACATGCGGGTGGCCTGGGTACATCTGTGTCCAAATGCTATCACTGGACCATTTTGTTGCTCTCATTATAAATATGTTATATGTAAAAACAGCTGAACCTTTTGTATGAACAAAGTTTAGAGACCTGAAACATCTAAACTAATTAGATTTTAGCAGTAGATCTTGGCTTTGTAATATTTCACAAGACAGGCAGATGTGTCTTACTGGCAACAGTTGTTTCTCCCAGGCAATTAGTTAGCCCCCAACTGAAGACTTTGAACGCTAGCATTTCTTCTTCAGCTTTCGGCATTGGGTCTTTAAACAGCTTAGACTTGTTAATTAATTTATGCTTCCAGAAAAAAAATGTAAAATGGTTTTGGAGAAATAGTAGATGTGCATAATCAGTAGCTATGTGACATTAGGCCTTTCATATTCCCTCCTTAGAAATAGCAACCCACGCTCGAATTAGAATCATAGCAGTGAAATGCAAATTAAGATCAGTTAGTGGTTTAATGTTATAAAGTCAAGGATGTATGTCATGAAAGGACTACTAATATTGCTACTAACACTAGCATCACTAGGGACACTCACTGTTTTCCAGGCTCTGTGCAGATTGTTGGGAGCTCTGGTAGCATAGTGCCTAAAACACTGGACTGCTAACCAGAAAGCTGACAGTTTAAACCCACCAGCCACTCCTTGGAAGGAAGATCGTGCAATCTACTTCTGTAGTGATACTGCCTTGGCAACCTAAGGAGGGGTCACTATGAGTCAGGTCCCACTCAAAGGCACATAACAACAACATGCAGAATGTTAGGAGCTCTGGTGACGTAGTGCCTAAGGCATTTGACTGCTAACCAAAAAGCTAGTGGTTCAAGGCCACTAGCCACTCTTTGGAAGGAAGACTGGGCAATCTACTTCAGTACAGATACTGCCTCGGAAATCCAAGGAGGGGTCGCTGTGAGTTGGATCTGACTCGACAGCAGTGAGTTTGGTTTTGTTTTTATAGATTGTTGATCCATAAAATAACTTTGACTCGTACTTTTATTCTGCATGTTGGGCTTCATTATCCCGATTTTGCACAGGAGAGACTTAACGCTCAGAGCTAAGTAACTTATCTCAGGTCACACCTGTTCTAAAAGCATAGCCATAGTGTGGACCCAAAACTTCTAATTCCAACACTCTTTCTGCCGCTTCCACTCTTCCGGACTTCACAGACCCAAATAGGTGCTTTTACTAGTGATAGTTGTGTCAGACAGGGACTCAACAGGAAACAGATGGCATATTCAAATAGGATGATTTGAAGAAATTTTATTTGTGAAAAGACTATATTGAAGTGTGGGTGTAGAGAAACCACAGTGACTAATGCAAAAACTCTGGGCTAGTACTGTAAGAGTTGTTGCCATCACTGGACCCAAATGGACAAGCACAGTGAGCAGTTACAAAAATAAACCAAAAACAAACAAACAAACTCACTGCCATCGAGTTGATTCCAGTTCATAGTGACCCCCATTGGGTTTCCAAGGCTGTAAATCTTTACAGACACAGACTGCTCCATCTTTTTTCCGTGGAGTGGCTAGTGGGTTCAAACCACCAACCTTGTGGTTAGCAGCCAAATGCCTTAACCACTACACCATCAGAACTCCTCTAGTTACAGAAATAGAGGTCATGTAAAAAGGATCAACCTGAGGAGAGCCCTGGCCTTTAGCGGAGGGCACAACAAGTCCAAGATCATCCTACAAAAAGGAAATTGGAGACCTAAATAGACTGACCTCAATTTCCTCTAATCTATTAATGTTTGGTAAAGCAGAGGGTCATTACAAAAGACAAGGAAAACCCTCAGTGAGATGGATCAACAAAATAGCCACAACTCACTCAGACAGACCAGTGATCACAGAGATGGTGCAGGACTGGCCTCATTTTGTTCACTTACACACAAGGCTGCCATGAGTTGGAGCTGACTCGCCAGCAACTAACAGCAACAACAACAATGCTTTTTTTTTTTTTTTTTTTTTCCCCTCTACTGGGGCTCCCTATTGTTCTATTCCATGCCCCCAATAGAGGTATGCAAGCACATTGGTATACTTTATACAGGTTATTCTCTTGATGTACCAAGCACAGTGGAGAAAGGAACATTTAGATGGGAGGTGCAGACAGACGATAACAGGCATGATGCTGTTGGCTCCGTTACGTGTAGCTAGGAGAAAGGCTGCCTGTTCCAGAAGTACTATATTTCATCATAGCTTTTTGTCTACTCTTCAGTAACAAAACTTATTAATGAAGGTAACTTTTTAATGCCATTTTATAGTTTATAAATAATAAACAATGCAATTGTATAAAAATTGTTTGTATAGGACATTATGTATGTATATGTTTATGTATGTATATGTGTGTAAATATGTAACACACACACACATATATATATATAGTATGTATATGTGTATATATAATATCAAGCCCTTTGCAACTACAGAGCAAACTAGCAAACTCTCTGGTCTAAGAACTATATAGTTTCCTCCCTACTCATAAATCAGCATGGTACCTCCTCTCCTTGCCAACCAACATTTATTCCCAAGTTGTTGTTGTTGTTGTTATGTGCCGTCGAGTCGGACCCGACTCATAGCAACCCCTCCTTGGGTTTCCGAGGCAGTATCACTACAGAAGTAGATTGCCCCATCTTCCTTCCGAGGAGTGTGGCTGGTAGGTTTGAACCGCCAACCTTCTGGTTAGCAGTCAAGTGTCTTAGCCACTGTGCTACCAGAGAGAGTGAGGCAGTGATGTGTCTGTCGCATATCAAAAGCCAAGAAGAGCCCTTGATGGTGTTAGATACCAACATCACAGTCAAGGTCAAGACCCAAGACCATGATTGTGAAAGAATCAGACATTCATGGTCAGCAGCAGAAGCATGAAGCTGTGATTGTAGCCTAGCCTAAATATGAAAAAAAAAAAAATCAAAAATTTCTAAAAATAAAAAATTTAGAAACCAGCTCATCAACAGAAAAACATAATAGATGCCTGTACCATATTACTTATGTGTGTAATTATTTGTTGTCTCTTTCCACCACTAATTTTCAAGAGAGGAAGGACTTGTGTGTGTTTTTAGAATTTAATTTTAAGTGCATGAAAGTGTGACTGCTATACAAATACTCAAATATTTGTCAAAGTGACTGAAGAATTAATATTAGTTATCTCCTGAGTATTTGGGCAGAAATATATTTTATTTTATACCAAAATTTGGTTGCCATAGATTCAGTTCCAACTCATGGCTACCCCACATGCTTCAGAGTAGAACTGTGTTCCATAGAGGTTTTAACGGATGACTTTTTTGCAAGACACTTGACTGTTAATCAGAAGACTGGTGGTTCAAACCCACCAGCCACTCCTCGGAAGGAAGATGGGGCAATCTACTTCCATAGTGATAGTGCTTTGGAAACCCAAGGAGGAGTCGCTATGAGTCAGGTCTGACTGGACGGTACATAACAACAACAACAACAATATTTTTGCAAGTAGATCACAGGACTTTCTTCCCAGGTGCCTATGGGTGGATTTAAACTTTCAACTTTTCAGTTAGCAGTCAAGTTTGTTAACTTTTTCCACTACCCATGGACTGAATCAGAATTGACTCAGTGGAAATTGGTTTTTGACAGAGAATTAAGGGTGCTTATGATTCAGGAAAGGCAAAGTGAACAAAAACTAATGACCCACCACATTCCTGCCCAATGAATTGTTCTGTATCAGTCTCAGATAAAATGGAAGCCAACAGTGGGACTGAGCCTGTATTCTCAACTCCCAGCATTTACTACTACTGCCCAGAATGCCATCTTTTGTGTTACTCTCTTCTTTCCCTATAAAATACCAACAATCTTGGCTTACATAACCATGACATCTGGGAGAAATATGTCAAAGAAGGAAGAGCACAACCATGAAGGCCAAGTCCTGACTCTAACATGACTTACATGTGAGCTTGAGTGATTTGATTGACCCCTCTGAGCCTTAGTTTCCCCATTTGTAAAATAGGAGAAATTGTAACAACTCAGCTTATTTAAGGAAAAAAAGAATAAAATTGAAGGTAAACCATTTAATTTGAGAGTCCTCATGATATAAAGAAAAGTATACTTTATGGTACAAGATATTCATTTCCATATTTAGTAATAACTAGAGTTAAAATTGCCTGTCAGTTTTCTGACTATATTTTTTGTGAGCCAGGTAGTATGATGTACTATTTAAGATGGGAGAATTAGACGTTTGACTTCCTGGGTTCACATTCAGATTTCATTGATGCGTTAACCTCTCTGTGCTTTGGTGTTCTCCCCTACTGAGGAAGATAATGAAAGAACCGACCTTTACTAAATGTAGGTTTACTATAAATTTAACATGTTTGCTCCCCGTAAAGTCCTTGGAGCATAGTAAGAACCCGGTAAAACGCTAACCAATGTTATGCTTATTATTTTAACTATGTTGTTCTTTTATTATTACTCCATTTTACAGATTAAAAGGTGAGACTCAGAAATGAGCCATCTTGCCAACATCATATAAATAGCAAAAGGATACTGTAACAAATGTGTTTGTTGTTGTTGATGTCGTTGTTAGCTTCTGTAGATTCAGCCTCGACTTATGGTGGTCCAATGTATTTCAGATTAGATCTAGGCTCCACAGGGTTTTTGTGGCTGTAATGTTTTTGGAAGCACTTTCTCCTGTGGAGATGTTGGCTGGATTTGAACCACCAACCTCTAGGTGAGGCTAAACTCAATCACTGCTGTCAAGTCGATTTTGATTCATAGTGAGCCCTCCTTGGGTTTCTGAGGCCATATCTCTACGGAAGTAGAGTGCCCATCCTTCCTCCCAAGGTGTGGCTGGTGGGGTTTGAACCATCAGCCTTCTGGTTAGCAGTCAAATGCCTTAAGCACTATGCCACCAGAGCTCCAATCAAAAACTACTTGTGTCACCCAGGCTCATTAACAGTTGTGTTGATACATGTGTATTTTTTTTAACCTATCTACAACCCTCACCCACAAATTCTTCACCGAGTGTCTCTCCTACCTGAGGATGCTAGATACTACTTCCCCATGCTGCTAAGTATCACATTTGCCCAACCTCTACAAAATAGCTCTGCCAACCTGCCAAGAGGAAACTCAGATTTTATAATGTAAATTATAAAATAGTTTAGGAACAAGTATCTTATTCTGTCATCTGGAATCTAATTTGGGATATTAATATTTTAGCAACACTAAATAGTGTCTTTTCCTCTATTACTCTTTTGCATCTAATGAGACTAAGCCATCAGGAGTATTGCACTGTGAAAAATACCCTATAAATTGAATATGCTTTTCTTAAACTTATGACAGACCATGTTTTGATCAAATCATAATATGCCAAAAATATAAGCAAGAAATGTATATATTTTTAGTTAATTAACAGTTGGAATTAGAGATGGATAGCACTTCCTCCCCCTTACCAGTTGGTTGGTGATTATAACTGGTATTTTTGTCCAGGCCAATTTTTATCATCAGTCTTTCTTACAAAAACTCACAGCCACCTCAGATTTTCAGCTGATGTAACTCATCTGATTTAATATAAGGACTATAGAAGATAGAGTTGAAATTGGACAAGAAAAATACGACTTCCTATGGTTTTGGGTCTCAGGGGTATTAATAAAAAGGGTTGTATTCAAGTATTTTCATAGTAATTGATATCAAGGATTAAATAAATGACTCTACCTTCTCTCTCTATGGGAATTCTCCAAAATGTGTCATTTTTTAAAGTTTTCTCATTTCTAGCATATTCATTTTTGTTTGTTCTTTATTTTTGACAGTGAAAAAGCTACTTCCCAATTCCATGTTTAAAAGCAGTAATCCTCTGAGGGGTCTGTGGAAGTCCAGTATAGCCTGCAATTTTCTTTTTGTCAAGTTAGATAAACTTTTGAATTAGTATTGGAATTGTTATAATCAATGTACTCAGTAGCATTACCAGGATTGGTGTCATTCAGTGCTGTAACTCATGGTGTCACCCCCATCCCCATGGACCTCCTCCTGTATCAGACCACACAGAACCCTTAGTAATGTTTATTACCACCTTTAATCATAGAATAGTCCATGATAAATATAGTTTAAATTGCTTAAATGTAGTATTTCTTGGATCATAGGAATGCTAACAACCAAAGTGTTTTATGAAATCTTTCTATAATGAATTACATTACAGTTACAAAATTATTAGTAATCAGAACCTTTCTTTTTATTTTTCTTCTTCTTTTCTACTACTACTAATTACTACTTCATTCTCAAAAAAAAAAAAATTAGTGGTACAGGTTCACAAATACTAATTACCACAATATTGTAACTAAAAGACCAGAAAATGTGACAAACTCAGTGACTATAAAAACACCAGTAGCAACAACAACAATGCATGCTTATAATGTGTGTAGATGAAACCACATGATTTGACGCATCACTTTAATTGGGTGATAATGCCAGGTGTAACTGGAGTGCATTAGAAAGTTCCAAAAGTAAATGAGGATGGAGTTTTAGCCTTGTTGGTATACTTCTACATGTAAGGTGGGCTTATAAAGAATATTTTTATGGTTATAAGTAACTACAGGGATTTTTTTATTTTAAAAAAATAAGAAATTTCTGCTGGAACACTGCACAAAAATTTTGCAGACAGCCATCTTGGTGTCAGTCCCTCTGGCAGCATCATCTAGTGTGATCTCCATACCCTGCACCTCCCTCATGATGCCACTGAATGCATTTACCTTCTTTCACCAGCAACTCAGCCTGGAAAGAGGAGGAGACTCCTCTAGTAGGAATATTTGTTGTTTCATAAAAATGCCTTTGTGAGGTAGGATAAGCACACAACATGCGCCATCATGATTCCTGACAAACACTTGCCAGTCAGGTGCTAACTGTCCCCGAATTATAGAGGAACAAACCTGAGGATGTGAATGGTTAAGCTACTCCCCAGAGTCGTTCAGTTGGGACCAAGCAAAGCTAAGACTTTTTCCTAGTTGAGCTTATTTGGTTAAAAAAAAAAAAAAAAGATGTCCTTTTTACACTGTCTATCTATGTTAGTTATATGCTGAGGATGAAAAAAAAGGAAATGCAGAATTTATAGTGAATTTAGAAGTGTCACTGGGAGGGCCTCAACAAGGGGAGCAAGAGTATAAACAGAGCACTTGAGATGAGCAAAGAGTGAACTAGGAGGAACTAAGAGTTGTTAATATTTATATAACATCTATCATGGGTTGCAGACTTTGCTAAATATTATCTAGAATTTTCCCATGGAACATGAGTTAGCCCCTCATATGAATCCTAAATTATCAGGAGTATGATGATTTACAAAGCTAAGGAAAACTAGGATGAAAAGAAGACTGATTTTGTTTAACATCTCTTCATTCAACTAAGATATATCTGTAACCTATCTGTCCCATTAGAGAGGCTAGGATTAATGTAAAATTTTCAGGGCACTCAAATAAGTTATAAAGCAACAACAACAAGAAAAGACATAAAATGGATGTTAATTTTTTAAGATATCAAAGGATTGAAAAACCCAACCAGAATATAATACACACTTTTTTAATTTAAATTTTAAATTGGATCACAAATAAACCAAAAAGCAGATGCTAATAATTTTACTTTATGTGGAAAGATAATGGGATAATATATTTTTCTACTCTTCAAAACTTTTTCAGACTGTTTTTAATATTTGAAAGTAATTATTTTTAAATAACTTAAAAATTCTACATGGTTACATGGTTTTCTTGGTTCAGGAAAAGATTTCTATATGATAATTATTCTAACTACATTTGTCTCTTAAATTTTATGTATGTTATTGCTCTTGCTTAAAACAAAACTCATTATGGAGAATAGCTCCACTTTGATTCAAACCGAACTCCCCATCTTAGGCTGGGTTCTCTAGAGAAGCAAAACCAGTGAAGCTTCTATATGCACATATGTGGAGACATTTATCTCAAGGAAATGCCTCATGTGGTTGTCGAAGCTACCAGGTCCCAAGATCTCATGTCAGAGGTCAGGCTGGACGCTTCTCCTGACTTATGTACCTGTAGGGGCTGATGAAGGAGCTTTGGTAGCATAGTGCCTAAGACACTCGACTGCTAACCAGAAGGTTGGCGGTTCAAACCCACCAGCCACTCCTCGGAAGGAAGGTTGGGCAGTCTACTTCCGTAGTGATACTGCCTTGGCAACCCAAGGAGGGGTCGCTATGAGTCGGATTCGACTCAATGGCACATAACAACACCGACAACACAACAGGGGCTGATGAACCCAAGCGTCATAGGTGAGAAGGCAGACTGCTGGCTGTAGAGGCTGATGAATTCAAGATCACCAATTTTCCAATCATGTTCCTCCCAAGTCCCTGACCATCCAGCCAAACCATTGGCCACAGTCCATGAATCAGTATACAGCTGCACATCTGCTCATGTCTTCTTCCAAGCAAAGTGAACAACCAGGTGTAGTGCTTGAACTTCTGCCCAGTAGGAGATTTTCCTTCACTGCTGTCCTTCAGGGAGCTCCCAGAAATGGCCTGCAGTGCCCTCACTGTCCACTTTTGAGTGGTGCCAGCGTTATTACGTATAACCATCTGCAAACAAGGCACAGGTTTTCTCTTCCTCATTCAGTGGATTACAAGGAATCCCCATGAGGCCTTAGGTGCAGATTGGTCCAACTCGACGGCACATAACAACAACATAATCTGAGTTCACTGCTGATATCAATAGATTATTTAAGATAATCTGGAGAAGTTATTATAGTATCACAGTATTCTAAAACATCCCTAATGTTGTCTAGACATTATGGGATATTGAACAAATTACTGCTTTGCTTAGAGACTCATATTTCTGATCTAAAACCAACCATCAAACTACAAAGGAGGCTACTGATCTAGTATTAGTGTCAATATACATAAGACTCTCCCTTCTTTGTTGTTCCATGGCTAATTTATCACACTGAAACTCAGTATCTTCATCATAAACCACCCACAGCTATCAAGTCTATTCCAACTCATAGAGACCCCTGTTGGGTTTCCAAGGCTATAAATATTTATGGAAGTAGAATCCCTCATCTTCCTCCTGCAAAGCAGCTCATGGGTTTGAACCACTGACTTTCTAGTTAGCAACCATCTTACCCCCTGTGCCACCAGAGGTCCTTAGCACTTCCAAAAGGCAGGATAAAGGACTGGAACCTACAGATCGTAATGTCTGTTCCATATTTAAATAATGTCTAAGGTCACTGTGGCTTTGAATCATCTAGAAGCCTGGGATTTTCTGTCCTGTTTTAAATCTGAGAATATCAATGTTTGACAATCCTTTATTCAAATATAATTCTACATGAATTACAACTGTATCAGGTCAGAATAATCGGACTAGTCCAGTTTAAGCAGATTCGTAACTTAGGTTTTAAATATCCCAGACCTCCCATGTATTGATACCTGAGGCACATTTGACCAACTCTGGAGCCCTGAAAAAGTCATTCAGCTAGGCCTAATGAATGCAAATGGCTGGATTGAAATGCAGCTACCCAAAGGTGAGGCCAGCAGTGGGCTTCTTGCATGACTCTTGAATGGCATTTTCCCCAGTACTCCAGGTCCAGTGCACCTAATTATCCCTGACACAGCTCTCTGGTTAAAGGAGTCCTAAAAAATCTCCTCAATGGGCTTTCACAGCACAAGCCACCTCTTGGTTAGAATTGCTCTAGCAGGATTCAGAGGCAGAATGAAAAAAAAAAACACATTCTGTCATCTACCAGGAAGACGGTTTGTTCCAAAAAGAAGTGTACCATCTTAGATAGGCAATATGATGGCATACGACCTCCAGACAGAAGTATATACTACAAAGGCAGACCACCAGAAGCCAGCCAGACAAGAGAGGGTAGATGCATGTGAAAAACAGAGAACCTGAGGCTAAATAAATAAATAGTATGGGATATGTATGGTAATAGGAGGAAAGGATGTTACTGCAGCTATTAGCAATGTCAAAAATGTAATCAAGGAAGGAACCATTATTTCAGACAACTAAATTATTAATTCTGATTCCAACAATATTTACAGAGCTTTCTGATTACACTCCTTTACCTTGAGAAAGGAATATAAGGTAGATTTTGTGCCATGACATTTTTAGAAGGGTGTCTGTTTACACAGATAGAATGACATAGTATACACAACGTAAACCTGTTGTGGATTATTTTCTTCTGCATGATGACTTCACCTGATTTCAGCAGAGGCTTGATCAAGTTGGAGTGTCTTGTTGCAGTGTAGTAAATTACTTAGTGTGGCTTTTCTACCTGTAAGTCTTTGTAAACTCCAAGGTGGGATTTGCTGTGAGCAACTGAGGGGCTCCTGATTGCTAAAGTTGTCCACTTGGGGTATTTCTGTTGGGAGTGGCACAAAACAGTGTTCTGGGAGGTTCCTACTCTCTCTCAGGTGCTTAGAGTTCTGATGCTGATTGGCTAGTTTGGCCACTCTGTCTGGCTCAAAAGGAGGCCTCGTAGAGGCAGAACTCTCTGACTGCTGGCTGAGGAAGATGTGCTGCTGAAAGAGACATGCGCTCCTGAAAGAGACACGTGCTGCTGGGAAGGAGACGCAAGAGACAGGCATTGCTGAGTAAGACACCAAGGGACATGCACTGCTCGGGGAGAGACTGTGAGAGACTGTTGGCTGAGGGATGGTGGGCTAGAAGAGAGACTGAGTGTTTTTCCTGAATTTGAATTGTAGCCTGGTGCTTCCCTAATAAATCCCGTAACCTGTGAGTTCTGTGTGGCCACCGCAGTGAATTATCAAGCCCAGGAGAAAGGTGGTGGGTGCTTTGGAAAGAATGGTTGGTGAAAGGGCTGGAGGGAGGCAGCATGTCTGGCCTTGCAGGAATAGGCCTTGGGTTACTGGTGCTAATCCTGTCTTCCTCTTGTAGGGTTAGACGAGGTTGGAAGATGTGGCCTCCCTGCCCTTTTAGCACTTGTCAACAGGAGGCCAAGCATTTCTGTGTTAGCTAAAGGTCGATAAGATTTAATACCCTTTTTACTGATGAGTTGATGACTTGAGATCTCATTAGTTTTATACAATTTAGGTCCCTTTAATTATATAGAAAACTTGCGATGTTACTTCTCCCATTTTGAAATTTCTAAGGCTCTCCATCTGTTACCATTATTCAACATAATTTGTTACTACCAATTGCTCTTTAGTGTGTTTAAAGTTTTAATCTAAATTGCTTGATATGGTTTTACATTACTTTTTATAGATTTGTCTGCAGTAGAAAAATATTGATATTCTGATTACTGTATATTTTTAAATTCATTCATCAAATTATCCACCTCTCTATTTATTCATCACATTAATTATTCCATTATTTGCTTATTTGCTTTTTTGATAAATATTTATTGAGCTTCTACTCTGTGTCAGGCCATGAGACTAGGTGATAATTAGGGTAGATAATGTAGCTTTATGGACCTTACATTTTCTTTTTGGTTTATTTATAATATGATTATTTTATAGGAAACTATGATATGTCAAGTGTCTTCCTAACTCTAATTAGCCTCACATCTTTGCAAAGTTGACATTATTGTACCTATTTCATTTGTATGGAAAACATAGGCCCCAGTAGGCTAAATGATGTCTATATAGTAAAAATGCCAAATTACTAAATTAAATGTGGAACCAAGGCCTTTTTGGCTGGCTGAAAAATACTGTACCCATAACATCACACTAATCCTAGAGAAACAGTGACTAGATGGCTCACAGAATGTAATAGGTAATTGCAGTTTACCCTGGGAACAGAAATAAAGAAAAATTACTGATTACCACTGCAGTTCAAATCTCTGATGTGGGATTAATGAGATTATTCCTCCACTTTTTATTTAATGTAAACCAGAAACTAAACTCACTGCAGTAAATGGCAGTTCTGACTCATAGGGACCCTATAGAGTGGAGAAGAATTGCCCCATAGGGGTTCCAAGGTTGTAGATCTTTATAGATGCAGACTGCCACACCTTTCTCCCACTAAGCAGCTGGTAGGTTTGAACCACAGACCTTTCCATTTGTAGCCGAGCCCTTAACCGTTGCACCATCAGAGCACCTTCACTGAATATAGAGTAGCTTTTGAAAAGTAGGATTGACTCTTTTTCACACATCTGTGTGATTGTATGCCTTCCCTCCATGCCCATGTGAGTGTACCTTAACTTGATTCCCAGGCCAGATCTCATGAGTTCAGAGTTAGGCTCTTCCCCTAGGACTTCTTTTTTTAAAACAAAACAAAACAAAACATGAGACCATAGAAAGCTTTTGATAAGTTGCCCTCTGGTAGCTGAATCTATTAAAAAAAAAAAAAAAAAAACTCACGGTGCAGCTGGTGGTAGTTATTCACTCCACCAGCAGGCCTCCTGCCTGAAGAAACTCGGCTTCCTCACTCAGTGGGCTGGGAAGCCTGTTGCTCTGTCTTGCTCCAGTCTCTTGGTCTTGCTTTCTCTCTCTGCCATCTCCCTGC
The DNA here is from genome assembly GCF_000298275.1 of Orycteropus afer afer. Taxonomy (NCBI): domain Eukaryota; kingdom Metazoa; phylum Chordata; class Mammalia; order Tubulidentata; family Orycteropodidae; genus Orycteropus; species Orycteropus afer. The sequence goes on from NW_006921654.1 coordinate 298,970, forward strand.
CATCTCTCTGCTGTCTCTCTGTTATCTCTTTGCACACGGATCTTGGATCTAAGGTTGAGCTCCACTCCTGTTTCCTCTCTCTTGATAGCAGTGAGATCACCCATTTTCACCTCTGGGAAAGCACATTTTAAGCCTGATGAAATGGAAACATTGGCCAATCCCCACGTTAGGGTTCCATACACTTTCTTTTTGTAGTTCCACCCTCACAAAGGTATAATGTACCTTATTTTCATTACTTAACAAGTTATCCAATCCCTTTGGTGGACCATAAGTACCTCATATTTGCATAGTGCCACTCAGTAATCTCCACTCCTGCCTCTTCTCCTTAACAAGCTGCAATATGCAGATGACACAGCGTTGCTTGCTGAAAGTGAAGATGACTTGAAGCACTTAACTGATGAAGATCAAAGACTAGTCATCCACATGGATGATGCCTCAGCATAAGGCAAATGAAAATCTTCACAACTGGACTAATAGGCATCATCATGATGAATGGAGAAAAGATTCAAGTTGTCAATGATTTCCTTTTACTTGGATTTACAGTTACCATCCATGGAAGCAGCAGTCAAGAAGTCAGATGTATTGCACTAGGAAAATGTGCTACAAAAGATCTTTTTAAATTGTTTAGAAGCAGATATGTCACTTTGAAGAGTAAGATGCACCAGTGGCATTAGTGCCTAAGGCATTTGACTGCTAACTAGAAGTCTGGAGGTTCAAATCCACCAGCCACTCCTCAGAAGAAAGATTGGGCAATCTACTTCCATAGTGATACTTCCTCGAAAACACAAGGAGGGGTCTCTATGAGTCAGATCCAACTCTATGAAGGTGAGTTTTGTTTGGTTTTGGTTTAACCCAAGCCAAGGTATTTTCAGTCACCTCATATGCACGCATAAAAGCTGGACAATGAATAAGGAAGATCAAAGGAGAATTGATGCCTTTGAATTGTGGTGTTGTTAAAGAATACTGAAAATACTGTGGACTGCCAGAAGAATGAACACATCTGTCCTAGAAGAAGTACAGCCAGAATGCTCCTTGGAAGCAAGAGTGGCAAGACTTCATGTACCTACTCTGGACACGTTGTCAGAAGGGACCATTCCCTGGAGAAGGATATCATGCTTGGTAAAGTGGAAGGTCAGTGAAAAAGAGGAAGACACTCAGATGGATTGACCCAGTGGCTGCAATGATGGACTCAATAATAGCAAGGACTGTGAAGATAAAGCAGGACCAGGAAGTGTCTTGTTCTGTCGTATGTAGGGTCACCATGAGTCAGAGCCAACTTGCCAGCACCTAACTACAATAACAACCCAGGCATTTGGTAGGAATCACAGCTCCTTGGCTAGAAGAACCTTATTAAGTGGCTTAGACACTTGCCTGCTAACCAGACAGCTGGCGGTTCAAACCTACCAGCCACTCCTCGGAAGGAAGGTTGGGCAATCCTACTTCTGCAGAGATACTGCCTCAGAAACCCAAGGAGGGGTCGCTATGAGTCGGGTTTGACTCCACGGCACATAACAACAGCACCAATTTATCCTTAATTATTCTGAATTACTCACAATTCCCTGAAGATACCCTTTTGTCTTTGCACACATGTTCCCTATTCCTAACATGTCAGTTTTCCCTAATTTCATGGCAACATACTGAATCTTTCATCATTCTTGAAGATCAAATCTGTGATCTCCCTGGTTACAGGAAGAATAGAGATTGCCACACCTTTACTGTTCCTTAGAAAGTGCTCTTCCATTGATCTCACAACATTGCTAATTACTGATTTGTTTCATGTTGGTTAGTATTCTTGGTTGCAGCCTTTGTGGGAAGAGGCCATGACTTCTCCACCTTTGGTTCCTCACACAGAATAAGACATATTAAAGAAAGAATCTAACTTCATGATTTTTTTTCTTGAATCTTCCATCCCTTTCCTCCTCCAGACACTCCCATATCATAATGTTACTTTATATTGGATTTAAATCCCTCAACCTTTTTCTTCTGCAAGTGCATTAATATTTCCTGATAATTCTTATTTAAATAAAATTTAAAAGAACTGTATCCATTATAAAGGGTAACGACTATCAAAAGGCAAGCATGTCTATTTTTCAGAAGAACATTGTTTTCATCTAATTTGCATTATTTTCATCTAGTTTGGTAGGGTTTATGAGCCACAAGAGATCAAAATAATGACTTTTCTCTTAATTTGTCCTAACAAATCATTCTTATCAGAAGAGATTACATAAGTTTGCCATCACCTGAAATATCAGTGATAATGCTCATACTTTCAATAAAAATGCTTTTCAAAATGCTTACATTAGGTAATTTGGTGTGTAATAATGTATATAAGTCATTTTATTTCATGTTTACAACAGCACTGTGTGAATTGTTTGAGCATCCTATCTGGCATAACCTTACTTGGTGTTGTTAAGGTTACATGGCATTGTTCCTTCAAGAAAGAATAGCTACAAGGGGAATCATTGACATTCATCTCATTATCCCAAAGGAAGGAGAGTCCTTCTCTTGTCATCAGTCTTACTAAAGTCTCGATTGAATACCCTCATGAACCCCTTCCATTTGGTTAACTTCTTTCTGTCTCGTAGATCTTTGTCCAAATACTGCTTCCTTGACAAACAGCCTAGATGTGATACCATTCCACTCAGATCCCATGTACACTTGCACTTCCCTTGACAACATAATCTTCTAAAAAAAAACAAAAAACAAAAAACTATTGCACAAATCTTTTTATATGAAAATTTGAGCTACTAGAGGCTAGAAACCAATCCTTATATATCTTTATATTCTTAATACTTGACTCTTTGCTGACTTATTGATTGAGTTCTATCCGTGTTTTTGACTGAATGAATAATCTTTAATTCCCAAATAGTTATATTCTTAATCTTATAATATTCAACTATATTATCTTACATTATTCTGTTAAAAGATTTGACCAGAAACCCTTCATGACAAATATGTTTGATTACCTATAGGCTTTTTTAAGTCTGATAACTTATTTATGTTAATGCCCCCTGTTCTTTCATCTTAATTCCTAGGACACATCAAACCTACCTAACCTGTCACATGGATCTTTTTCACTGAAACTATCCCTGGATACCTCTTAGACTTCCTGAGCAGAGGTTATCCAAAGGAGAGGGAAAATCATACCTGAAGACAGACCCTGTATTACAAGGAAGGAGGGAGACATAGTATTGCCTTGACCTCAATTTCAAATTTCAGTGAGGTGATCTCATCACATGATGTAGACAAAAAAAAAAAAAAATGGAATAACATTAAAGATCTTTGTCCTCAGGGTAGCACTGGGGATGGTAAAGATGTCAGGCAAATATAAAAATTACTGATTTTGATATTAATTGCTAAAATTGCTATCTGACAAGCATTTTATGCCTAGCTACATAGAGTCTTTAAAATAGACATCGAAAGTGGGTACCATTGTCCCCAATGTTAGGGATAAGGTTTAAACTGTTCTCCCCTGAGGAAAAGTGGGTGTTCCAAAGAGACAAGAAATAGCTCTGCTCCAGAATGCAAGGCCTATTCTGTCTCCACTGTGCTCATGTTCAAGATCATTTTTCCCAATTTCATCTGGCTCACTGCAGCCAGGAGGGCTGCATAAAAATCATTTCCAGGGTGTTTGCTCAAATTACAGATTTCCGGGATCTATGTAGGAGATCCTGGATAGAGAGAGGGAATAATGTGGAACAAAACTCAAAATCATTAAAAAAAGGGGGGGGGGGGGGGGCCAGGTTCACTGGTCTGATAGAGCCCAGTGGAACTAATTGAGACTATGGCCCTGAGCTGCCCTTCAGGTCTGGAATTAAACTCAGCCTGTGGCTTCCAAGCAAACAAAAGACAGGCATATGAGTTGAACATTTACCTGAGTTAGATACACTCCTTGGAGAGAACAATCATGGAAGAAAGAAGGGCTGTTTATGCACAGGGAGACAGCTCAGGGGGCAGGAGTGCATGGAGGGATGGACACAGGGAAGAGGTAATTATTGGGAGGAAGTGGAAAGGAAGCTGTTGCATTATGATAAATTGTAGTCAATGTCATGAGACAAACTGTGAACTGCTGTATGGAAAGTGAATATGCTCTGTAAATTTTCACCCAAATCACAATTAAAAAAAAAAAAAAAAAATACAGATTTCTGGTTTCCAACTTAGTCAGTGCCTGAGAGGGCTCCAGAATCCCTATATCTAACAATTTTTCTAGGTAATTCTAATATGTGCCCAGGTTTTGTGGTCCTGCATTGCATTAAAAATGTTCTCTAAAATAAATTGAGCTTTAAGCAATCAATTCAATGTAATCCATTTAATGAAGTTCAATATATGTAGTGGGTATCCAACATGTGCCATGAATTGTGCTGTGTTGTACAGTTCAAACTCTAAAAAGACATTGAAATTGAACCCAAAGTACAACCTAGTCAAGATGGGATCTGGCACAGAAACAAATAAGTTGAAATGTCCATGATAAAGTAAAAAGAGCCCCCAATACTATGGTCCTGGGATACATTCTGGGCCTGGAATAAAGCTCACTCCCAAGGGCTGGCTCTCAGCCCAGTAGAAAAACAAGATGTACACGCAGACCACTCAACCCAGGGTGACGCACCCACATACTCTATGGAAATGCTTCCCTTGGAGGAATAGACCACGGGGCACCAGAGGACCAACATTTACACAGAGGAAATGCAGGACAAACAGGAGTGCATAGCTCTGAGGGGCACGGGGGGGTTGTTATTGGGCAGGGAGGGAGGAGACTGGGGTTGGGGTTGGGCATGGTAAACGGGGAGTGAAACTAAATGTGCACATAATGTTGAGTGTAAAACAAACTCTTAAAAAAAAAATCAGTATGAAGGTGCTACAGAGAATGCTTATCTCTAGTTGATTAGGGGGAGCTCTGGTGGCATGGGAGCTCTGGTAGCGTAGTGCCTAAGGCACTTGACTGCCAACCAGAAGGCTGGTGGTTCAAGCCC
>NW_006921654.1:304475-322703 GCF_000298275.1 Orycteropus afer afer
TTTCTATCACTCTTATCTATTGATCGATCTATTTATCCATCTATATTTTTTAAGGGAAAGCGTATTCACGAATATTGTGGTCGCTCACCAGAAAGCCCCTTGATGCCTGAGTGAATTTGTCCTTTATATTTCTTCTATTTGACCTTGTATTTTTTTGAATAATTTCAATGTGGCCCATAGAATATATAATATTAGTGAATTAGATTTATAATTTATTCTGTCTTTTGTGTGTTTAATTTTTTATATTCTGAATCTCAATATAGTTTGTAAGAAAACATGATGAAATTGTGGAAAGCACCCTATTCCTGACATTGACTATGGAAACCACCTTTATTGTTTTTTCAGAACTGTCACAGGAGTTACAGTTTAATGATTTCAAATTAAAACTGGTCCTAAGCAAACTGCAAATGTAATCCATAAGAACATTCATCTAAATTAAATTTCTTCTGTTTTCTTCTGTGTCTTTGTTAAGAAGATTTTTGTAGTTGAAAGGAAGTGTGTGTCCACATAGGGAAGGGATCTTTGAGGGCATGTATTGAATCCTCCACATTTGTTCATGGCTCCAAGGAGACCCTTGAAGGGCAAGGGACCTTCCATATAGTCCACAGCATACCTGGCCCTCCAATATACGTCTTTCTACTCTTAACCCATCATCTTTCCGTTTAATCTAACTACCTCTTGAAAACAATATGCTGGTGGGGGAGTTTATTGATAATATTATTTTAAGCCTTTCCAAGGGGCGTATACAGGAACAAAGGGATTTAGAGACCGAAACTGACTTCCTGACTGTTGCAAATGTCAATCTATGAATTGATTATTCATAGATTTTTAAAATGTGCCTTGGTAGACGTCCTTGAAGGAGCCCTGGTGGCAAAATGGTTAAGTGTTTGGCTGCTAACCGAAAGGTTGGGTGTTTGAACCTACCCAGCAGCTCTGGTAGCATAGTGGCTAAGACACTTGCCTGCTAACCAGACAGCTGGCGGTTCAAACCCACCAGCCACTCCTCGGAAGGAAGGTTGGGCAATCCTACTTCCGTAGTGATACTGCCTCGGAAACCCAAGGAGGGGTCGCTATGAGTCGGGGCCGACTCGACGGCACACAACAACAACAGCAGCAGCTATGCAGAAGAAAAACCTGGTGATCTGCTTCCTTGAAGATTACAGCCTAGGAAGCCATATGGGGCAGTTCTACTCTGTCATACAGGGTCAAAAACAACTCAGCGGCACCCAACACCACCACCTCCCTGAAGACAGAGAATATATCCAGTGTGATAATGGCTTTCAATTGCCTTCTCTTTGTCAAAGTTAGATGAGAAAATGAATTATTTAACTATGATGTACATGTCATGGGCATTATTACCAACATTTTCTCAAAAAAAAAAAAAAAAAAAACTAAATTTTTTTTTTTTTTTTTGCTTTTTTTTTTCCCCTCAGCATTTATCTTTAAGTTAAACATCATGGTGGGCACCTACACCATCACTTCGGAAGGGCTGCACCCTCTGGACAAATAAGAGTCAGGAATTCAAAAAAAAAAAAAAAAAAACCTAAAATATTTCTTCAAGTTATGTCTCTTCTTGCATTGATCCTTGGGCAAAACACAACCAAATCCACTGCCAACTCACATGATTCTAACTCATAGCTACCCTGTAGGACAGATTAGAACTGCCCCATAGGGTTTCCAAGGCTGTAAATCTTTTACAAAAGCAGACTACCACATCTTTCTCCCATGGTAGGTTCAAGCCACTGACTTTTTGGTTAGCTTCCCAATGCTTTAACCACAGCACCATCAGAGTTCCTTCATCCCTTGGGCAAATAATTTGTATTTCGTTGTATCTAGTATCATACTCTGTGATGATGGGCTCAAATACAGCAGGGATCGTGGAGCTGGTGCGGGATTGGGCACTGTTTCGTTCTGCTGTGCATGGGGTCACCATGAGTTGGAAACGACTCCGACAGCACCTAACAACAACAACAACAGTATTGTACTCTTCACCTAGAAGAGAAAGTTGCATGTTTAAGTCAACTAGGTACACCATTGCAGCTGTAAGTCAGTAAAAAGACAAATTTTCACCATGGGAAATAAATTCCACATCAGTGGTGGAAGAAATTTCTTCTAGCCTCTGAATTTTCATGGAAACAAATGGCAACAGTGATAGACAAGGGATTAACTCTGTAAATCTATCAGAACAGGAGTACAAAGAGGTGGTGATTAACCTGATACCTACCTTTTTATCCTGACATGTCAATAGAACATATCAATAAGACACATATGTGGCCCATGTGTGTCATGGTTATTCTCTTAAAATAGATGGTGCTGTGTAGTAAATTACATAGTGTGGCTTTTCTAGCCGTAAGTCTTTGTAACTCCATGGTAGAATTTTCCATGAGTAACTGAGTAGCCCCTGATTATTAACATTATCTACCTGGTGTATTTCTGTTGGGAGCAATATAAAGTAATTTTCTGGTAAGTCCAGTCTCTCTCAGGTGTATAGAATTCGTATGTTGGGATTGGTTAGTTTGGCCACTTTGCCAGGCTCAAAAGGAGCCCTCCTAGAGGCAGAAGGAATCTTTCACTATGGCTGACAGATGTGAGAGACACATATTGCTTAGAGAGACACTGAGAGACATGCTGTGGTGGTTACATTTGTGTATCAACTTGGCTGGGCCTGGTTGAGTGTCTGGTCAGCTGAATGTAGTTATTCCCCATGGTGAGATTAGTAATTAACTCCATGGTGGAATATATTGGAGCAGCTGAGTAGTTGCTTTGGGTGTGTAGTCTGCTCCCCATATATAGGAAACAGCTTTGGGAATAGTCTCCAGCTTATGGCATGCTTGACCCCTGCATGTAGCCATGTCTTTGTTCAGCAGGCTGCCATGCTCTGCCAATCTTGGGACTTTCAATGGACTTGAATCAATGGCCTGACGTGTGGTTTGGTAACATTGGAACTGTGCCATTTTATTTGTTGACCTTGGGATTGTCAGCCTAAGCAGCCAATATCTGCCTGAGTGAGGAGATGCCTCTAGCTTCAGTGGCCTGGCAGCAAGAGGCAGAGCTGAAGCTCAAGGTCGAGGGGCTTTTACACATCCCCTAGAGCCTGGCACTTTGAACTCAGACTCAAAACCTCCAAACTGTAAGAGAATAAACTGTTTGTTCAAATATCCCTTTTGTGGTATATTCCTGTCAGAGTGGCACTAGGTAACCAGAACACATGCACTGGTGGGAGAGAGACTACGAGAGACTATTGGCTGAGAGACAGCAGGCTAAGAGAGACTGAGTGTTTTTGAAATTGAATTGTAGTTTGTTGCTTTCCTAATAAACCCCATACTCTGTGAGTTATGTGTGGCCACTGCAGCAAATTATCGAACCCAGAAGAGAGGTGGCAGGTGCTGTGGGAGGAACGGTTGGTGTCAGGGTTGGTGCAAGGGCTGGAAGGAGGCGGCATGTCTGGCCTTGCAGGAATAGGCCTTAGGCTACTGATGGTGATTCTGTCTTCCTCTTGTGGGGTTAAAGGAGGTCAGAAGATATGGCTTCCCTGTCCCCTTGGCATATGGGCTTGAATTCTGCACACAAGTGCTGGCAAAGTGAAAAAAAAAAGCTGCCTTGACACAGTTCAAAAGGTAAGAGAGCTAAATTAGGCAATTACTCAGTCTGCCCTGTAGATTATTATTGTTTTTCATTATCGACATCCAAACAAATAGAAGATACTCCCCTCTACTTTACTTCCCTAGCTTACGTATGCTCCAATGGCCTTAGATGTATAGAAGTATGGAGATTTGTTACTTGTGTGTGCATATGTGACATCATCTTCATTTTTAGAGTGAAGAAAAAAATCCCAATGAACACAGAATCACATTTTTAAATGTCTCATGGAGTTGGAAAATTACATCATTAACAAAGATCATAGTATATATGAAAGAATTTACCGATTTATCAATGAGGTATTATCCTTCCACTTAAATACAAAAATTAAGGCTCTGCAAGTTGAGTAACTTCCCAAGCTCCCACAAAGCCTGCAATTGGGAAGCATCCTGTCCTGTGCTCTTTCCTCTGTATTGAATCAGGTCAGAATGAAATTTGAATATCATAGCTCCTCCATGACTCATAAAACGCCCAATCTTATGATTGATTGATTGATTGAGTGTGTGTATCCATAGAAGACTCTATAGTGTAATAGACTATAAAACACAACTGTTAAAAATAACTGTGTTCTAATTCTATGGATGAGGAAATGGAAACAGAGAAAATGACTGTCAATTGATCAATAATAGAAAATTACTGAGTTCAGTCCTGATTATATTCTTCTAACATGTTCTTTAGTGACCACACTGAACTTCAAATAAAGTTCAAGCTACACACCATGATTTATGAGACCTTATGAAAATCTTCCTCCACCTTGTTTTTCTCTGTGCAACAGTTATTTGAGTTCAATTTTAGTTCCCCTAATACGTTGTCATTAACTGCCGTCAAGTTGACCCCTGACTCGTGGTAACACCATGGAACTAAATACTGCCCAGTCCTGTGCTTTCCCTGTCATTACTTGTGAGTCAGACCTTTGTGATCCTTAGGAATTTCATTGGCTCATTTTCACAAGTAGATTGTCAGGCCCTTCTTCTCATCTGTCTTAGCCTGGAAGCTCGACTGAAATGAGGTCATCATCAAAGTAACATGCAAGTCTCCAGTAACTAGGAGGTGCTGGCTGCACAAGAGGGACATTGACTGGGAATTGAGCCCAGAAGGGTAAGAATTCTAGTATTGAATCACCCATGTCCCCTGTAGCAAAGTCTTTTCCACAACTTAATATTTTTGAACATGTTCATTCTACCTAAATTTATTTCACTTTACCACTCCCTGCACACATGTTGGTTGCCCATTACCTCTTTATACTTAGTTGTTATTGTTAGGTATCTTCAAGTCAACTCCAACTCATATCGACCTTATGTACAACAGAATGATTGTGCCAGCCTCACAATCCTTGCTGTACCTCAGTCCATCATTGTAGCCATTGTGTCAGTCTATCTCATTGAAGGCCTTCCTCTTTTTCTTTGACCCTCCACTTTACCAAGCATGATATCCTTCTCTAAAGAATGGTCCCTTCTGACAACATGACCAAAGTAGGTGAGATGAAATATGGGCATTCCTTCTTCCAAGGAGCATTCTAGCTGTACTTCCTCAAGGATAGTTTTGTTAGTTCTTTTGGCAGTCCATGGTACTTTCAGTACTCTTACCCAATACCACAACTCAAAAGCATCAACTTTTTTTCTGGAATTCCCATTCTTCTTAATGTTGTCTATAATTTGTTATGATTCACAAATCAAATGTTTTTGTATAGTCAATAAAACATAAGTAAACATCTCTCTGGCTTACACATTTATACTTTGAGATAACCTTAAATATTTCTTGCTAGGTTGACCTGCCTGAGTATATGTATTTTTTGTGCTTTCTGTAATTAAAATTTTATATCTATTATTTTTGTGAATATTGTTTAAAGTCTGTTTCCCCTTATGGACTATTAACTGCATGAGGGAAGATACATAACATACTTTGAATGAGTAAGTGTTTAATTGAAAATAGCAGGAATGACAAAGACTTGAAAAGCTATTTCAGTTCATCATTGAATGCCTGAATTCTGTCTGCCTGAAGACTTCTTTAACTGGCAAACTCCTACTCCCCCCCCCCCCCAATTCAGTATCACCTTTTACAGTGAGGACTTCTTTTTCTTCTTCTTCTTTTTCTTTTTTTTTTAACAGCTACTTACCTATACCTCTCTATCCATGTTGAACTGATGTTGAAAATTTTGAATACCTTTAAGTGGCTGGGGAATTAAGATATGCTACAAAGGGATTTTATTTTAAAATAGTAAATAAATGTTTACATAAAACCACTGAGTGTTAAATTCCATAGCTACTTATTTTGTATTATGTGTTCTTAAAATAACAAATGAACCTCAGTATATGGTATGATACTAGACCAGTTGTCATCAAATCAGTTCTGACTTACTACAATTCTGTGTGTCAGAGTTCAACTAAGTTTCAATGGCTGATTTTTTAGAAGTACATTACCAAGATTTTATTCTAAGTAGGCTGGGTAGACTCAAACCCATAGTCTTTCAGTTGCGACCAAGTGCACTGACAATTTGCATCATTCAAGAATTCCATGAGATTTATAATGATTGGGCATTTGACTGCTAACCAGAAGGCTAGCAGTTCAAACCCAGCAGCCACTCCTCAGAAGGAAGGTTGGACAATCTACTTCCGTAGTGTTACTACCTCAGAAACCCAAGGAGGAGTCGCTATGAGTTGGATCTAACTTAATGGCAGTGAGCTTTTTTTTTTTTTTTTTTAAATAAAATATAAGGAAAACAAATATGGGGATGTATGAAAATGGACAGCATAACAATTAAACTTCATGGTTACGTAAGGCCTGAGACTCAAAATGATTTGTGTCCTAGGTTTGTGATCTCAAGTGAAACTGAAAACTATCAGAATTTACAACCTCCTTCTTGTATGTTCTTATCTCTCTCCTTTGGATTGAGAATACATCAAGCTGAGCTTTTCTGTCTAGTTAGGACGTCCAGTCTCTCCTTCTTTTAGAGGAACTTTGCCTTCTTCTGACTATCAGCATCGTGATGGGCTCCTCTCTTTACCCCAAAGTTCACTCACAGGACTAGAGCGTTACATCTGAACAGTCAAGTCATAGGATTTTGTTTGATGACTTTCACTTTCAGAATATGACATTCAGAGGTCCCTTTCTGTCAAGTTTGCACCTGAGACGTTGATTCTGCTGAAGGACTTCTCTTTGCATGACTCTGACATGTCAAGTCTCAGACCAGGAGCATTTTTCATTCAAAACTTAAAATGTTGAGAATTTTCAAATTTCAACAGGTTTGTTTGTTTTGTCTTCAATTCAAAAGCATGTTCCTTTGTTAGCTCTAATCTTTATTTATAACCACCATCCTCCCTTAAGAGCCCTGGTGGCACAATGGCTAAGCACTCAGCGTAAGCATCAGAGTTCACACACATCAGAGGCTCTACAGGTGAAAAGACCTGGGGATGTGCTCCGGTAAAGGTGGTTGCTGCTGTGTGCCGTCAAACTGATTGACTGGGGAGCAGATTGCTGGGCCTTTGCTCCTGCAGAGCTGCTGCTAGGTTTGAACTGCAGTCCTCCAAGTCCTAGAGTCTTGACCATTGGACCACCAGGATTCTTTCCACATAAAGATTACACCTAAGAAGTCCTATGGGGCAGTTCTACTCTGTTATATAGGGTCGCTAGGAGTCAGAATTAATTTGAGGGCACACAGTAACAGCAGGATCTACCCTTAAAGCAAGTAACTCCTCTTGGACTTTCAAATCCTCTACTTCACATGTGCATCCGAGTCTTCTCTGTCTGTTTCAGGTTTTTTGCAGAAGAACATTAATCCCCACTAACAGTGGTGTCGAACACCATTCACAGGTTTGTAAATGCAGTGCCTTCACTAAAATAGTGCACTGTGCACATTGAATTATGTGGAAATACTCATCAACTCTCTTTAAAAAAAAAATAGAAGCAATTGACTGTTGACATTACAATACAGGGTAATCATGAGAAAGAAGAAGAGTGATAAAAGCATGGTCCATAAAATGAAGAACCTATTTGAAGATATTGCAAACTCTTATTGTTAATAAAAATTTATCTACTGTGTGTATATATACATATGTATATGTGCATTGGGAGCTCTGATAGCGTAGTGCCTAAGGCACTTGACTGCTAACCAGAAGGCTGGTGGTTCAAACCCACCAGCCACTCCTCAGAAGGAAGATGGGACAATCTACTTTCATAGCGATACTGTCTCGGAAACCCAAGGAGGGATCGCTATGAGTTGGGTCTGACTTGAAGGCACACAACGACAACAACATATGTGCATTTGTGTGTGTTTTCATGTGTACTTTTTAGTAACACCCAAACCATCCACGATAGCCTTTCTGGCAAAGAAAAGAAAATATTTTTAGTACATGTGACAAAACAATTAAGCACTTAGCTGCTAACCAAAATGTTAATGGTTCAAAACACCAGCACTTCTGTGGGAGAAAGGCCTGGTAACCTGTGTCCGTAAAGATTATAGCCAAGGAAACGCTACAAGGCAGTTCTACTCTTTCACGTGGGCTCACTATGAATCATAATCAATTCAGTGGCACCAACCCAGTGTTTACCTATCACATTTTATCCCCCCAATAATCCTGTGAACTATATTCACCAGGGTAACAGGGAGAAATTAAGAGATTCATAACTAATCCAAGGGCACACATCAAATGTATAATTAAATTCAAATTTGTAAAAAAGATTGTAGGACTTGAAAATCTGTATTCTTTCCCCTACCCTTTGGATCTTATAAACTGCAACAGCCATATATGTATACACTCATGTTTTGTTTCCTTAGCTGGTAATCCTATCAATTCAACAGAAGCCCCAGAACACTATGTAGAATTTTCTGAAGGCTGATGTATTGATTTTCTATATTTCGAGAGAGTTGCTATTATACCATGTACAGAAACACCCAAGTGAAGAGGTATATGTCACTATTAGAAGGAAGCATTTTCTAAGAGAGGTATTTTCCAGGGATAACATTATAGCAATAAATTACCTATTGAATGAGCAAACCAGAATATCATTAGTAGTTTTATTTACTGTGCTCAGCAAATGCATCACTCTCCAAAGCTTCAAATATCCCCAAAGCTCAAGCCAAGCTTTGCTAATGAAGAGTTACAAAAACCTTGACTCTGTTGCTAATGCAAGCAATTCCAGGGACAGTGTAAAAAAGAGAGAAAGAGAAAGCAGAAGAGAGTCTGGTGTTGAAGACTCAGGTCTCCATCTCCGACTTGACATTTCTAGCTGCTCCAAGGGGTTGGAACCAGTAGAGGGAGCAGTGATGTTTTACAAAATTTTGTCACAAGAGTTGATGATGACTTCCAGAGTCAGATTTAGTAGGTTTAAGAATGAAAGAGCTATCACGCTGAAAATGGACAAATCTTAAAATAACTGAAAAATCTAGTAGGCACCTATTTCAAGGAACATTATCAAAATACAGTGCATCATTGAGTATGGTGTAACTTGTTTTCCTGTTCTGAAATTAAACATATAGCCAATTGAGGAATTTGAAAATTACTATGCAACCCTTACTCTTTCTATGAGAATCTCAGAATTTCTTCAATGAAGCATGTAGCAGTTTCTCAAAAAGAATACAGTGACAGCAAACCTCCCAAAATAAATACAGTGGCCCTGCTGCTTGCTTTATACTGGCTCTGAACACAGCTAATTCCCTAATACTCATTATTTCATTCATGTACATATTTTTTGAGTGATAGCTGTGTACCAAATTGTATTGCTATTCTGTGGTCACACTAGCAAATAAATCAAAGAGTGTCCCTGCCCTATTAATATTCTAGTAAAGGAGGCAGATAATAAACACATAGATAAGATTATTTCACATGCTTAAAAGTGCCATGAAGAAGATAAAATGAATCAATAGTAATCGACTTGGAGAGTGGTGTAATTTAGATAAAGTAGTTGGGAAGATTCAACTGAGAAGGTGATATTTGAGTGGAGATGTGAATGACAAGAAGGAACCATCTGATGGACTGGGTCCAGAGTGCTCCAGACCAAGAGGAATGTGCACTCAAAAGTATTCAGTTAAGAAAGAACATGGTCCATATTTTCAGAACAGGAGAAAAGCTGGTGTGATTGCAAGATACTCTCCACAAAGTGTTGGGTTTGAGCATAAGGCAGGGGTTAGACCCTTTAGGGATATTCACTCTTAGTTACTTCTGTCTAATCTGCATTGAAATCTCTGGATTCTTTTTTGTTTTCATAACTTTTTATTGTGCTTTGGGTGCAATTTTATGAAGTAGATTCATTTTACATTCAACAGTTCATACACATTTTGTTTTGCGACACTGATTATATTCCCCTCAGTGTAACAGCTCTCCTCCCACTTCCTCCCTGTGGTTATCCTTTCCCCCTGTCCTTCTTGCCCATGCATTCCTGCCTTTCTCCCTGTGCAAATGCTGCCCTTCTGAACTCCCATGGCTGATTAAGTAGTTCATCTCCCTGGTGCAGCCATTCAGCTTGTAGTCCTATCTATTGTTTGGCTGTGAGTTACCCCACAGCAGTGAGTTCAATTCCAAGCCTAAACATAGGGCCATAGTCTTGGAGATTTCAGCAGTCTTTTTAAGTGTTTTTTAAATTTTGTTCCAGGTATTTTCTCCCATTCTATCCAGGATCTCCGATTTTGATCCCTTGCCAAGTGGCTGGCATTGGTAGCTGGGCATCATCCAGTTCTTCTGCTCTCAGAGTCATGTAGGCTGAGGTCCTTTAGTCCTTTGGACTGTTTCCATGTTTCTTTGATTTTCTTCACTCTTCCTTGGTTCAGACAAGGAGAGACCATTGGTTGCATCTTGGATGGCTGCTTACAAGCTTTTGAAACCCCAGTCAATACTCACCAAAGATGTAGAACAATATTTTCTTGTACTTTGTTGTGCCAATTGAGCTTGAGATCCCCTGAAACCATGGTCTCCAGCCCACAGGCCCAGTGACTCGCTCCTTCAAGGTGCTTAGTTGTGGCTAAGAAGTCATCCCAACTTTGCCCTCTGTTAGCTTTATATTGCATGTGGACATTTTTATAGGCCATACAAATGCAAATGTAGGAATATCATCTGCCAAACTCATATATGACTTGGGTATATTCCCATTCACCTATTCATACCTGATCTTTTGCCTGTCTACCTGGGTATCTACCCACAGATTAATGCTTGTTATTACTGATAAGACAGTATTGTGTATGCAATGGAATTTACCTTTGTTGTCTCTATCTCTTGTGCACCTCTCCATGTCTTCCTTTCCTTAGTGACACTGTAGTAGTCACATGCTTTTGGTATGTTGCTTTTCCCTTCATCTATATCAACACTTGTCTCTCAATTATCCATTTTCCCTCCCTTTCCTTCTCTTCTGATTCCTGGTAACCAACAAAGAAGATTTCCTTCCATGTATAAACGTTTGCTTGACTTTTTATAATAATGGGCTCATACCGTATTTGTCCTTCTGTGATTGACTTATTTTGCTCAGCATAATGTCCTCCAAGTTCATCCACATTATGAGGTGGCTCACTGATTCGTCATTATTCTTTAATGTAAAATAGTAATCCATTGGGTACTCATACCATAGTTTGGTAATCCATTCACCAGTTGATGGGCACTTAGGTTGTTTCCATTTCTTTGCTATTGTGAATCCTGCTGCAGTGAATGCAGGTGTGTCTCTATCTGTTCATCTGCCGGATCTCACCTTTTTAGGATATTTTCCTAGTAGTAAGATTGCTGGATCAAATGTTATTTCTATTTTTAACTTTTTGAGGAAGCATCATACCATTCTCCACAGTGATTGTACCATTTCATAGTCCCACCAGCAGTGTATGAGAGTTCCAGTCTCTCCATGCCCTTGCCAGCATTTTCTGGCTTCTGCTTTGTTGAACTTTGCTATTATTGTTGGTATGAGATACAGTATCTCATTGTTGTTTTGATTTACATCTCTAATCGTTAATGATTGTGAGCATTTCTTCACGTATTTGTGGACTGCCTGTCTACTTCTTTGGTGAAGTGTCTGTTCATATACTTTGCCTATTTTTGAATTGGGTTGTTTGTCTTCTTGATGTTGAGATGTTGAAGTTGTCTATATATTTTAAAGATAAGTCCCTTAAAAGCTAAGAAATGTCATTACCAAATGTTTTTTTTTCCAGTCTTTAGGTTCTCACCTATCTTTCATCCTGTGGACCTCAAAGGCAGAAATCTCTGCTGCAGTATTTACCTGTCAGCAGCTTTGGTGGAAAATGAGAAATGTTCATCACTTTATGTTTATGTTCTCTACCCTCACCCCAGCTTTTTAGCTACTGTGAGTTTTAAACTTAACAGGTGTGTTCTCATGATTGGAATGGAAGTCACGGACTTTCTGGACATTTTAAAACTCAATTAGAATTAAATGCAATGCAGGATTTTTTTTTTTTAAATATAATTTATTGTCTTTTTGGTGTTCTTGAGAATACACAGCAAAATAGGTACCAGTTCAACAGTTGCTACATTCAGCGACTATGATTGCATCCTTCCAGGTGTGCAAACATTCTCACCCTCCTTTCCTGAATTGTTTCTCCCACATTAACATCAACTCACTGCTCCTAAAATTCCTATCTAATTTTTCAAGTTGCTCTTTCCAATTTGATCTCATGTAGGTAGTTTTTAATCTTGAACATAATGCTCAAGATAGACATATTTTATTAATTAGACTAAGTTATTGTTTGGTTTTAATAAGATGTCAGGGGGTATTTTTGATTTAAGTTTTTAAAAATTATCTCAGGCCAGCAGTTTCAGGGGTTCAGAAAGTCTAGAGTCCAAAATGTGTATTTTTGAAATGTCACTTGGTTGATATTTATGTTTCCAACACTTTGATCATCTCTGTTTTGGGGGCTTAAAAGCATTTTGGTTTCTATTTGGGTTATATTTGTAAGAGAGATAAAGTGAGATAAACTGTTGACATCTTTGGAAAGCAGAACAGGGATACATTTATGGTTCTCTAATTATATTCAAAATAATTATTCAGATAAAATAACATGTAAGTAGGGAAAAAGCTAAGAAGCAAAGTATGTGTAAAGATGTAGGGCTTTTAAAAGTCCTGACTAGATTGCAGTAAATCTAATCCTAGTCAACCATGTGATGTGGCTACTTCAAAAGCTGATTAATCTTCAGCTATAGTAATAGAACGTGTATACTTATCGGAATTAGTATAATTATAGTTCCATGTTTGTTAGAGTAACATTGGAATTCTGGGTGTACCTTTAGGTGTTAGCTTTCAAATGATATCAAACAAAAGGAAATGGTTTGTGTTGAAAAACATACTGGGAGAAGTAACTAAAGAAACTCAGAGTCTTTGAGTCAGATGAGAAAACATAGACTGGAGTGAATTTATCTTCAAATTACCAAAAATCTGAACTGAGAGAGTGATTGTAGGTTTGTGCTTGGCATAGTGAGTAAAAGAGGGGGATATTAATAGCTGAAGTGTAGCTTATTTTACCTCAATATATATATGTGTCTATTTCCTGCTATGGTACTATAAGAAAACTATATACACCATTGTTGTTGTTGTTGTTGTTGTTATGTGCCGTGGAGTCGGCCCCGACTCATAGCGACCCCTCCTTGGGTTTCAGAGACAGTATCACTATGGAAGTAGGATTGCCCAGCCTTCCTTCCGAGGAGTGGCTGGTGGGTTTGAACCGCCAGTCTTCTGGTTAGCAGTCAAGTGCTTTAGCCACTATGCTACCAGAGCTCCCATATATACACCATAGAAAGATTATTTAAAATGTGGGAAAATGGCATCCATAATTATTCACTCTCATAAGCATGCTCATTTTGCATCATCTCTCCTGGTTTTGTGAATAAAAAAAACCCAAATTCACTGCTGTTGAGTCGGTTCTGACTCACCCTCCTTGGGTTTCCGAGGTGGTATTTCTACAGAAGTAGATTGCCCAATCTTCCTTTTGATGAGTGGCTGGTGGGTTTGAACCACCAGCATTCTAGTTAGCAGTCAGATGCCTTAGGCACTACGCTACCAGAGCTAGACAGGTTCTTTTTTAAATAATAATAATAATGGTATCATGTAAATGTGGTTGCATGTCTTCTTTAACCTTGCATTCATATCCTTTCAGGTGGCTTTATCTTTACCATTTTGCTGTCTGCACAATAGTCCATCAAATGATTTACCAAGGTAAGCCATTTTCCTGCTATTGAATATGTATGTAGGAAAAACTATAGAAAACAAAATATACAAAATAACATGGCATACCTCAAAATATCAAGATCTTTGGGGTTAAAGATTGCTTTGAGAAGCCAGTTTTACAGACAAGCAGATTGTGTGAAGAATAGGCCTATAGACATAAGAAGACTACTTTAGAACCCTTATTAGGTAGAAAAACCACTTCCTATGATTCTTTAATCTCTGCTCTCATAATGTCATGACAACGGAGGGAAGTTTTTCTTCTATTCAAAGTACTCAGGTAGGGTCCCAGTGATCACTGCAGAGGCATCATAGAAGGGCGTCAAAGTATCAGCGGCAGGACTTGCAGTCTGACCTTGAAGAACCTTTCCAACATGAAGATGATATGGCTACAGTAAGTGCTAGTCCAGGAGAAGGAGTAATCTCTGTGTCCTAGAGTGGGCTCAGAATATTCCTTACAGTGATAGTATGTTCAACCAGGAAGACTATGGAGGTCACTCAACTGTTAATTGTGCTCTTATATATATTGTTATGGATGTCTAAAACTGCACATGCTATGAATCTGAAATAAAGAGATCATACTTAGGGTATTCTAAATGTCAAGTGTCCCTAGGTGGTATAAGTGGTTAGTGTGCTTGGTTGTTAACTTAAAGGTTGGAGGTTTGAGCACCCAGAGGTGCCTTGGAGAATACACCTGGTGTTCTCAGCCATTGAAAACCCCACAGAACAACAGTTTCTTAAACACATGAGATCCATGAGTCAGAATCAGCTGGGTGGCAACTGATTACTGGACAAATGCCCAATATCTACTAACTCATTAATGTCTGACAATGAAATTGTAAGTGCATTCTGTAATTATTCCCACTCTATAAATAAGAAACATTAGACGTAATCAAAATGGACCACCAAGATACACTTGCAACTGGTAAAAGTGCTCTGTATTTTCCAGTCTTCCATCCTTCTGTCCAGCCATCTCAGGCACAGTAGTTCCATTTGAAAAAAACACGTTTTTGGAAGGACTTCAGATTGTAACCAATCAGTGTTTAGGTATTTCGCTGAGGGCTAACACCAGGTGTCTTGGTAGGTGTAACGTGATGGATGTCAGATGGATGTTTTTATACTTGTATTTTTTTTTTTTTTTGTCTCTCTTTTTATAGAAGTTCCCAAATCAAAGCTAATTACAATACAGTTTCTATTTTTATTTGCAGAAGATATCTACTGCCAGAGTTTGGTTGGCTACGTATGGTTGTCTATAATTTCTCACTTAAGAGGGTAATTTATTCATGACAGTAATTGATGATGAAGTGATTATTAAAGCTACACAGTATGTCATTCCTTTCAGTTTCTGTGTCATTTTACACAGAGTTGGGATCTGCCTATTCTATATCTCTGTGCCAGGATAATTACATGGCCATATGTAAATCGCCCCATCCCACATCTCTGACTTTTGAATGAAAACCAAGGGTGGAAGTACTGTAGATCCATAACCGTTTTATACACATTATAAAAAGATTTTCAGAATTCAATATGAACTATAAGGTGAAAATTAATTTGAAAGAGCAGTTTGAGGACATGTTATCAGAAATTAACTTTAATGATAAGTTTGGAGGATTTTAAACTTAAGCCAAATGAAAGCTGCGGGATTTTGCATTTATTCTCTTTACTAACTTCTTGTTAAGGCACTCTGTGACTTGTCCTTTATTTTATGACAAGATACTTGAAAGGTTGATTTGTGTGAGTCATAGTCATAATTATTAGGCAGTATAAAAAGATAATAGATTTTGGAACTCCTTTTTTTCATTTTCTTAAGATCTTAAAATACTACTGTGAACTCTTGCACTGTTTGGAATCTAAAATAGGATCTCTTATGTGTCTGACTTTAGGCGTCAATTCAAATTTCAAAAGTGAATAGAAATTCAAAACCACCTTGATAAATTTATTTTGTGTTTTATAATGTATGGATTATAGTCCTTATGTATAATGTGGAAAATCAAGTGTATATATAATGTGGAAACTCAAGCGTATATATTGTAGTTTTTCAGTCACAGCATGATTTTAATCTTCAAGTGAGGATTGTCATGACCTCCAGCTCCAATGTGCTACCAACACAAAAATATGAGTTCAGAGAAGTGACTAAATATTGGCACTACTTACTTGGTATTGCTCCTGTCAAAAATCTAAATGAGATTCCTCTCTTTTCTTCACACCATCATCTAGTCAGAATATCCCTGCACAGATGATATCTTCCCACCAACTTCACGGCTACCTCCTGGTCTAATCCACCATCGTCTCTTACCTGAATTATGAAACAGCCTAATTGGTTTTCCTGCTGCTTCTACTCTTGCCACTCAACCATCTATAATCTATGCAGTAGACAGAGTGACCCCTTTAATGGTGAGTCCAGTTATGTCCCTTGTCTGCTCAAAAACTTGTAGTAGCTTCTGAGCACGCTCAAAATATACTCAAATTCCCTGCCATGGATGAGAGAATCATGTATTATATAAACTCTACCATTCAGACCCTACTCCTGAAACTCTTCTCCTCTCCTCCTCAGCTCTAGCCACACTCAGTGTGTTTTGCTCCATGTTTGCATCATAGCCTATCCGCTTGTCATTTTCTTTGTCTGAAACAATTTCCTCTCTAGGTATTTTTTGCACAGCTATCTCCATCCCTTCAATCAGATACCCAGTGAAATTTCACTTTTTTCAAGAGGCTGTCCCTAATGAGACCATCAAAAATATAGTCTCTCTAAATGACCTTCTAGACCATTTCTCTCTCTTTTTTAATCTTCATAACATTGTTTAATGTTGTTCTCACTCACCAGTAATACAAGCTCAACAAACTAGCTGTTTCCTCAAAGTCCAGAGGAGTGCTTGCCCATGGTGCATACCAATTTGGTGAATGGTTGGAAAAATCAGTGGATAATCTGATAAGTTATGTAAATGTATAAAAATTAAAAAAATACTGGAATGGATCTTTTTCCCAAAACCCACCAGACTTTGACCTAATCATGACTATATTCCACATGATTCTTCTCTTAATTTGTTGAAAAACTTATTACCCCAAAATTTTATGTATGTATTTGAACATCTAAAAGTTCTTGAAAATATCCAACTCCTCCCCAACTATGAACATGAACTTTTAAACTGCAGGTGGATGGTGTGGTGTAGTAAATTACCTGGTATGGCTTTTCTAGCCATAAGTCTTCGTAAACTCCATGGTGGAATTTGCTGTGAGCAACTGAGGAGCTCTTGATTGTTAAAGTTATCAACCTGGGGTATTTCTGTTGAGAGTGGCACAAAGCAATGTTCTGGGAAGTGTGCTCTCTCTCAGGTGCTTAGAATTCTAATGTAATGGTTGGTTAGTTTGGCCACTCTGCCAGGCTCAAAAGAAGCCCTCCTAGAGGCAAAAAGTCTCTTTGACTGCTGGCTGAGAAAGACATGCTGCTGAGAGAAACATGCTCCTGAGAAGCACATGCTGCTGAGATAGAGACACTAAGGGACATGCATTGCTGAGAGAGACACCAAGAGACACACATTGCTGGGAGAGTGATTGAGAGAGACTGTTGGCTGAGAGACATTGGGCTGAGAGAGACTGAGCATTTTCCCTGAACTTGAATTATAGCCTGGTGCTTCTGTAATAAACCCCATAATCTGTGAGTTCTGTGTGGCCACTACAGTGAATTATTGAACCCAGCAGTGAGGTGATGGGTGATGAGGGAAGAATGGTTGGTATCAGGGTTAGAGGGATGCAACAAGTCTGGCCTCTCAGGAACAGGCCTTGGGCTACTTATGGTGATTCTGTCTTCCTCTTGTGTGGTTAGAGGAGGTCAGAAGATATGGCCTCCTTGCCCCTTTAGCAGATGGATAATGGTCTAAAACCCAACTCCAATTTTCATTAATTTGGCGGCTAACCAAAAAGGCAGAGGTTCAAACTCACCAGCTGCTCTGCAGAAGGAAGATGGGGTGATCTATTTCTGTAAAGATTTGCAGCCTCAGAAACCCAAAGGAGGTCACTAGGAGTTGGAATCAACTTGATGGCAGTGAGTTTGGTTTGGTTTTACATGGCATAAGAAAAGTCTTGTCTGAGCATAGTACACTTGGTTAATAGTTTTTAAAAGAAAGTCTATAAAAGGGAGAAATTTCATATTCATTTATGATGAATATTAATGCTTTGGATGTTGCGGTGTAGTAAATTACTTAGTGTGGCTTTTCTACCCATAAGTCTTTGTAAACTCCAAGGTGGGATTTTCTATGAGAAACTGAGGAGTTCCTGATTGCTGAAGTTGTCCACCTGGAGTATTTCTGTTGGGAGTGGCACAAAACAATGTTCTGGGAGGTGCCCACTCTCTCTCAAGTGCTTATAGTTCTGATGCTTTGATTGGCTAGTTTGACCACCCTGCCGAGCTCAAAAGGAGGCCTCCTAGAGGCAGAGCTCTCTCTG
>NW_006921654.1:322853-357915 GCF_000298275.1 Orycteropus afer afer
ACGATGGGCTGGGAGAGAGACTGAGCATTTTTCCTGAACTTGAATTATAGCCTGTGGTGCTTCCCTAATAAACCCCATAATCTGTGAGCTCTGTGTGGCCACTGCAGCAAATTATCGAACCCAGGAGAGAGGTGGTGGGTGCTTTGGGAGGAACAGTTGGTGAAAGGGCTGGAGGGAGGCAGCATTTCTGGCCTGGCAGGAATAGGCCTTCGGCTATTGATGGTGATTCTCTCTTCCTCTTGTGGGATTAGAGGAGTTCAGAACATGTGGCCTTGCTGTTTTTGCAGATGTGTTCTTTAAAATTGGCACTCCATACCACCTTCAGTTAATACAGTGACAATATTAAAAAAAAAAAAAAAAACCCATAAGATTGGTCATGGGTTCTAAAAGAGAGCCAGCAGAAAGAGAAGAGATTCAAGGAGACAGAACACGGTAATGGTAGAAAGAGGATTGAATATTTGCACAGTTCCAGATGGTACTTGAAATGTGTTCACATCTAATATTCAGTGCAATACTGGAAATTGATATTTCTCATTTTTCATATGAGGAAACTGGTATTGCTACCTACAACTAATACATTAGTATGGGCATATTCAGAAATTTTGGATAAGAATTTCAGAAAGCATAACTCTGAGAAAATCAGTCCCCAGTATGAAAATGTCAAGATTTTGCACAGTCCATATGTGTTAGGGAGACCCTGGTTCATGAAAATGGTCAACTCACTCAGCTGAAAATGTCAAGATTTTGCACAGTCCATATGTGTTAGGGAGACCCTGGTTCATGAAAATGGTCAACTCACTCAGCTGCTAACCCATAGGTTGAGGGTTCAAGTCTACCCACAGGCATCTTGGAAAGGCCAGGTGATTTGCTTCTGAAAAATCAGCCACTGGAAAACCTATGGAGCACAGTTCTACTCTGATGTACATGGGGTGGCCATGAGTTGGAATCAACTTGGTGGTAACTGGTTTACTTGTAATAGACACTCTCTCTTTGTCCCTCCAAGTCCATTTTCCACCCGTTACCAATGGCATCACTTGCATTTTGGTTTCTAGTTTGCTGCAGCCATTACATACCAGAGGATAGTAGCAAGGGATATTGGGATCTTTATTCCCCCATTTCCCTCCTTGCAGGGTCCTTTCCCTCTGGCCACATTGCTTATCTAGTAGACTTTTTCATATAGCTATTCTGGGTTCCAATAAATTCTCCCTTTCTCTGACCATACACACATAGCTCTCTGTTCATACCAGTTGTGGATTACTCATTAGGATTACCTTTTTTGGTTGTTATTAAACATGCAACAACTTTTTTAATGTAAATTAATTTTATTAATTTTTATGATAGTTGTAGATTTACATACAGGTGTAAGAATACAGTCCTTGTGTACCTTTTATCCAGATTCACTCAATGATTACATCTTGCAAAACTATGAAACGGTATCCTAACCAGGATATTGACAAAGCTACGGTCAGGGTGAAGAACATTTCTATCACCATGTGGGTTCCTCATGTTGTCCTTTTAGAGTCACATCCACTTTCTTCCTGTCCACTAATTTTCATTTCTCTGGGATAAATAGCCAGGAGTGTAATTGCTGGGTTGTATAGTAACTGCTAGGAGATCTGGTGGCGTAGTGCCTAAGACATTTGACTGCTAACCAGAAGGTTGATAGTTCAAACCCACCAGCCACTCTTCAGAAGGAAGATTGGGCAATCTACTTCCATAGAGATACTGCCTCAGAAACCCAAGGAGGGGTCGCTATGAGTCGAATGAAATCAACTCAGCGTCAGTGAGTTATGGTAACTGCTAGTTGTACAATAGCTGCTGAGTTTTATGGTAGCTTCAAGTTTAATTTAAGAAACTACAAAATGTTTCCCAGAGTAACTGTATCATTTTACATTACCAGCAGCAGTGTGTGAGGGAACCAGTTTCTTCACATCCTTAATCAGAATTTGATGGTGTTATTATTTTTTACTATTATTATAGGCGTTTCTAACAGGTATGCAGTGATATCTGATTGTGGTCTTAATTTGCATTTGCCTAATGACTAATTATTTTGAACATCTTTTCCTGTCTTTATTTGCCATCTGTGTATCCTTTTCAGTAAAAGGTCTTTGGCTTATTTTCTAATTGGATTTTTGTTTTTTACTGTTGAGTTTTGAGGCCAATTCCTGTATTTCAAATACTAATCCCTTGATGGTTATATAGCTTTTGCAAATATTTTATGCCAGTCAATAGCATAATTTTCAATTTGAATGAAGTCCAAATTATAAAATTTTCCTTTTATAGACAATGTTTCTGGTGTCAATTTGAAGAATTTACCTAGCCTTAACTCCCAAAGATTTTCTCCTATACTTTTTTCTCATAAAAATATTATAGCTTTACATTTAAATTTGTGACCAATTTTGAGTTAATGTTTGTAAAAGGATCAGAGTTAGGTAGATAATAGTTTCTGTTGTCTATGGACATGAAATTACTCCCTTAATATTTGTTGAGAAGGCTATCTTTCCTCCATTGAATTTGACAGGAACAATCTGGGTATATCTATTTCAGTGTTCTCTATTGTGTTCCACTACATCTGTCAGTGTGTCTATCCTTCCACCAATATCACAGTCTTCATTACTGTCACTATGCAAACCCACTGCCATTGAATCAATTTTGACTCATAGCAACCCTGTAACTATGTAATGAGTCTGAAATTGAGTAGACTAATTCATCCTACTTTATTCATCTTTTTCACAATATTTTAAGCTAGTTTGTTTGACTTTTCTCTATATATTTTATAATAATCTTGTTCCTAGCAACAACCACAAAAAATATATTGCTGGTTTTTAGTAAGAAATGCTAAGGATTTAGTATAGATATACATAAACTGATACACTAGTTTGGGAAGATTTCACATCTTTACTAAGTTAAGTCAGTCCACAAACAGAGCATATATTTCCATTTATTTAAATCTTTGATTTTTTTCACCAACTTTTTATAGTTTTTAGCATTCAAGCCATGAACATGTTTTGTTAGATTTATACCTAAATATCTTTTTCTCCCTCTCTCTTTTTATTTACTTATTTATTTTTTGAGTTAGTATCTTTTTATTTCTCAGAAGTGACTAGGTTTAAGACCCTCCTATTTGGATATGACCTAATTAACATAAAAAGTATCCTGTTTTCAAACAGTATTATATCCACAGACATAGAAGCTAGGAGTTCAATAAAGATTTTGAGAGGACACAATTCAATCCATAACACTACCTATTGACTGCCTTTTTTATTCCATTTGAGAACTTTATGATTCTTGGTATAATAAATGATTTTCAACTGAAGCCTAGACATTTGAGATCTTATGTTAAGAGATTCTGGGTCTTATTTAAACTTTCTTTTTTAGCTGGCTTCCATTGTGGCTGAGGAAGAAAGGTTGCCTCTTCATTACAAGCAGATTAGAATTTCTTTTTCCCCACTCAGCCTCTGGTGACATCAAAGGGGTACACCTTATTGATGAAGGTCTGGTCCTGCCTTCACACTATTCACTGAACGTCCACTGATACCTTCTATTCAGGAAGGGTTGAAAGTCCTGTATTACTTTCCTCATACGGCCTCCACTTACACCACTGGTAGAGGGGTGCCTTGTTAGTGCTGTGCAGTGGTGAAAATTCTGACACCCTACTAGACTCCTTCGGACACCATCTCAATAGTATTGGCTTCCTTACCACCAGGTAGGAATGAAAGTTATGACTATCTGCTTGACCTCTGTGGACTTGGGGTCGTTCGTTATAGCCTGACAAGAGTAGAAATCTTCGTTCCCACTGAGACTTTGTTAGTGTGAACAGAGATCAGTCATGTAGTTCCTGTGGTATTTGGCTCGAGTAGAGCAGTTATTACCTAAAAGTCTTTTTACTATGCTATCCCCTTCTGGTTCTTTGCTTAGGGAGAGCAGTCTTTTAAAGGAGCTTTTATTTTTGTCTGCACCCATCAGTGTTTCAGACTGGCTAGCTTCTTCTCCCCCAAGTGTAGGATGTAATAGGCAAAAACAAAACAAGAGGACTCATCAGCTTGTTGGTCTTTGGGTCCCAGGGTCTGTAACCAGTGTGCCTTCTTCTCATAACTTTTCAGGGTCATCTTGTTGTTGTTTTTTTTTTATTGTGATTTGGGTGAAGATTTACAGAGCAAATTCACTCTCCATACAGCAGTTCACATACACTTTGTCTCATGACATTGACCACAGTTTACCCACAATGCAACAGCTCCCCTCCCACCTCCTCCCCACAGTTACCTCTTCCCTGTGTCCATCCCTCCATGCACTCCTGCCCCCTGAGCTGTCTCCCTGTGCATAAGCAGCCCTTCTTTCTCCCATGATTGTTCTCTCCAAGGAGTGTATCTACTTGAGGAAAATGTTCAACTCATATGCCTGTCTTTTGTTTGGCTGGAAACCACAGGTGTGGATTTGATTCCAGACCCAAAAGGCAGCTAGGGGCCATAGTCTCAGTGGTTCCACCAGGCTCCATCAGACCAGCAAACCTGGTCCCTCCTTTCAGGGTCATCGTATTTATTTAATATATAATGTCCAGGGTTCTCAGTTACACTTAAGGAAAATCTTTTCCATCTTCCTGGGAGCAGAAGTCCCTACCACACCTGTTTAAATAATCATTCCACAAACTTTTTCTCAATTACCTGGCTGAGTGAACCATCTACTTTTGGCTTTGGAACTCTGACTGGCACAGTTTAACACATTTTATCACTCCTAAAGCAGGAACAGTGCCACATTCATATTCTTATTCTTTGATAAACACCTAAGACAATAAATAATTTAAAAGTCATAAAAGTTTACATTTCCCTATATTTCTCATTTCACTTGTCTTTTCTAGTTATCTCTATAACAATTTCTGTAGCATACTTAAAAGAAGTGAACCCAAATTGGCCAATGGTTTTAATTTTTCAGCTACTAGGAAAGCTTTGAAAGTTTGGAAAACTATCCACCTCAGAATGAAAGTGGAGAAGACCATGGGTATGCAACAGTGTCCTGGTGGACAGAGCCAAGAGGGAATGGAAGGGTCTGGGAAGTTCTCCCCATTGCCAAGGATTACCTCCATCTCAACATTTGAAACACAGTAGGACAATTTGTTTCTCATCCTCACCTGCATGTATATTCTGGAGGCTACAGATCTGACATCCATATGTACAGTCTGTAGGTGTAATAGTTAAGGTTATGTGTCAACTTGGCTGGGGCTGGTTGAGTGGCTGGGCAGCTAGATATAGTTATTCCCCATGGTGTGATTGGTAATTAACCCCATGGTGGAATCTACTGGAGTAGCTGAGTAGCTGCCTAAGGGATGTGGTCTGCTTCCAGTATATAAGAAGTAACTTTGAGGAGGGTCTCTAGCTTTTGGCACTCTTGAATCCGGCAGATAGCCGAGTAGTCAGTCAGCACCCTGTCGTGCTGTCTGCCGATCTTGGGGTACTGAATGAACTTGAATCAATGGCCTGCTGTGGGGTTTGGTAATATTAGGACTGTGCCTTTTTACTTGTCGACCTTGGGTTTGCAGACCTCAACAGTCAGCAGCTGCCTGAGTGAAGAAAGCCTCTAGGTTTAGTAGACCAGGAGCAAGAGGCTGAGCTGAAGCCCATGGTCGAGGGTCCTTTACCCAGCCCCTAGAGCCTGGTGCTTTGAACTTGGACTTCTAGCCTTCCAAAATGTAAGAGAATAAACTCCTGTTTGTTCAGGCCCCCATTTGTGGTATCTTCTGTCAGAGCAGCACTAGGGAACCAGAACCCTAAGTTACCAGTACCAGTTGCTGTTGAGCCCATTCTGACTCATGGTGTGTAGAACAAAACTGTGCTCTGTAGGATTTTCAAGGTTGTGAACTTTCAGAAGCAGATTCCCTGACTTTCTTCTGAGGCACCTCTATGTGGAATCAAACTGCTAACCTTTCAGTTAGTAGCAGAGGACTTAGCAATTTGTACCACCCAGAGACAACCAGTGCCTAGGTTAGACCCCTTACCAAGGAAAAAAGGTGACTAGTAACAAGTTTTGAATGTATTCCCCCTACACCCACATAGTAACTGGTATGTAATAAATTTTAAAATTCTTGATGAAAGAATGATCACATAGTGTATTGTTTCTTGAAATAAACATCTTAAGAAGAAAATGTATTTCCTTGCAAAGGACTTAATAGAGTCAATAAAATAGTTATTTTATGACATTTTCTAAGCATATATCAGCATTGCCCAAGGATAATAAAGTAGACACAATCGACATAAAACCATATAATTAAAGTAGCTGAATTAATGTCATCTTCTGGAACAGTACACATTGTATCTCTATTATTCTATCACATTTTGAAACTTAATTTTGACCAGCCTCCAGAGAACCTTTTACTCCCTTGGCCAATGAGAAACAATACACACACACACACACACACACACAGAAATACAAGCTACAGCCCTCTGAAATCATGTTTCTGAATCACCAGTTAATAAAGGTCAATAATCCAGGAATTTGATTGGTTGAACTTGATTTTATTAGGTGTGATATGGTAATGCAGGAGATGAAGAAAGCCCATCTTATTAAGATCAGCAATTTGAAAGCCAAGAATCATTTTGGGATAATAGCATGCAGAATTCTTCAAGCTATTGAAGTGTATAGAAGATGTTAAAATAAACCTTAGTACTTTAAATGGTGAACTCATACTATGCAAGAAAGATGAATTTATGCTAATTGTTCATTTAGAGTGGATAAAATTGCCTTCTACTTTAGAAAGCACTGACCTCATCAGGGATTTGTGAAGCTGGAAGCTGAAAAAAGTGACTCTCTTTATTTTTAAAGAGCAGGAAATAATAAGGAAAATAAATCAGTACCCCAACATGCAAGAATCAGATACAACTATGGATATATTCAAATAAA
Organism: Orycteropus afer afer; assembly: GCF_000298275.1. Classification (NCBI taxonomy): domain Eukaryota; kingdom Metazoa; phylum Chordata; class Mammalia; order Tubulidentata; family Orycteropodidae; genus Orycteropus; species Orycteropus afer. The sequence goes on from NW_006921654.1 coordinate 329,745, forward strand.
TACCAAAAATGTATAAAGACTCCTAATAAAATACCAATGGTCACAGTTATAAAGCATTTTCCCATATCCTGTCAAATATTTTAGTTCCAGTATGTGGGCAATTTAAAAAAAAAATTGTGGTTTGTCAACAGAAAATATATTAAAATTAAAAGCAGTATAGCCATGGCTTAACTATTTTGAGGAGTACCAGGAATGCAGGATCCTTGGCAAAAGATAAGAACAGATTGTGTCAGAAAAGAGAAGTTTTATTCTCCAGTGATCCAAACAGCTTTATATTATTATATAGGAGCAATACCACTTCTTTTTCAGAATTATTTAGGGCAAAGAGCTCTACGTGTGTTTACATTCCCATTCACTGCCACTGAACTGATTCCAACTCCTAGTAACCACACGGGATAGAGTAGAACTTCTCCAAAGGTTTTCCATGACTGTAGATCTTTATAGAAGCAGACATGCTCATCTTTCTCCTGCAGAGAAGCTGGTGGGTTTGAACTGCTGATCTTAGTCCCCTACCCCATCCGAACTGAATAAGCCATATGCCTTAATGACTGTGCCACCAGAGCTCCTTTGTACATGCATACACTTGTATATTATATATGTCACATCTGAGAAAGAAAAATCATAAGTCTTTATATGATAGACATCATGAAGGAGACAACTGAACACAAGCACACATGTATGTAGGTATGTTCAATGAAGTACTCACTATGTTTATTAAGGAAGGCAGGTGGTTCAAACCCACCAGCCACTCCTCAGAAGGAAGGTTGGGCAATCTACTTCTGCAGTGATACCGCCTCAGAAACTCAAGGAGAGGTCTCTATGAGTCTGGGCTGACTCGATGGCACATAACAACAACATGTTTATTAAATGGGCTCCCAACATCATATTTACCATTACCATGCCATGAAGATGAGGGTATTAAACAATCTTTTATGGAAGAGACTGACATTATTTAATTCATCCCTAACCCATTTCATAGAAAACTAACATTTAGGATCACTAGGAAAGTGTTTATTACTATAAAGACAACAAATTCCAGGAAAAAAAGAAAAAGAAAAAAAAACCATGACACTGAACCTATAAATTATTACTTGCAAACTTTCAACAAGGAGAGGTGACAAATGAAAATTGAGCTACTTGCTGAACCTCACCAAGCACTCCTCTAACAACTCCAAGTAAAGGATACTTAAAAGAGACTCAAACTATGGGTTGAAGGGGATGGGAGGAACACATCTCTGTGTTCTCCTACCTCCAAGTCACAAGCAGAGTGAACTGACAGGGAAAGTTTTGCATAAAATCACAATTAAAAATAAAAATCTACTTTGAAGGACAGTTTTGATGTTCACACCATTGTAGGGCCACTAGAACTGTGGGTTATTTCCTTAAGTATATAGCTGATTTAGTTGTGCAGTGCTTTCCTATACACGTGTGCTGTCAAGGTGTTAAATCCTACAAGTGCATAACAAATATGCATTTAACATCTACCTCCCCCATCTCAACAAGCATACATTCCTGCAAATGGGATTCAGTTTGGGTCTGAACATGAAAAGAGGATATTTGTTTTATAGGAAGGAAGGACAGAAGGCAAGGAAGATGGAATGTTGTTGTTGTTGTTGTTGTTGTTAGGTGCCATCAAGTCATCTCTAACTCATAGCAACCCTATCCACAACAGAACGAAACATGGCCTGGTCCTGTGCCTCACACACCTTGCTATACTGAGCCCATCGTTGCAGCCACTGTGTCAATCCATCTTGTTCAGGGCCTTTCCTTTTTTTGTTGACCCTCCACTTTACCAAGTATGACATCCTTCTCCAGGGAATGGTTCCTTCTGACAACATGACCAAAGTAGGTGAGACGAAGTCTAGCCATTCTTGTTTCCAAGGAGCATTCTGGCTGCACTTCTTTCACGACAGATTTGTCAGTCTTTTTAGCAGTCCATGGTACTCTCAGTGTTCTTCTCCAACACCACAACTCAAAAGCATCAACTCTTCTTCGGTCTTCCTTATTCATTGTCCAGTTCTCACATGCATAAGAGGTGACTGAATATACCATGACTTGGGTTTGGTTCATCTTAGTCTTCAAGGAGATATCTTTGCTCTCCAGTACTTGAAAGAGGTCTTTTGCAACAGATTTGCCCACTGTAATACATCATCTGATGTCTTGACTACTGATTCCATTGATGTTGATTGTGGAACCAAGTAATATGAAGTCCTTGGCAACTTCAATCCTTTCTCCATCCATCATGAAGCTGTTTATTTGACCAGTTGTGAGGATTTTTGTTTTCTTTATATTGAGTTGTAATCCATACTGCAGACTGTAGTCTTTAATCTTCATCAGTAAGTGTTTCAAATGTTCATCACTTTCAGCAAGGAAAGCTGTGTCATCTGCATATCGCAGGTTGTTAACAAGTCTTCTTCCAATCCCGATGCCATGTTCTTCTTCATATAATCCAGCTTCTCAGATTATTTGCTCAGCATACAAATTGAATAACTATGGTGAAAGGATACAACCCTGAAACACTCCCTTCCTGATTTTAAATCATGCAGTATCCCCTTGTTCTGTTTGAACGATAGCCTCCTGATGTATGTACTAGTTCCTCACAAGTACAATCAAGTGTTCTGGAATTCCCATTCTTGTCAATGTTGTCCATAAATTGTTATGATCCACACAATTGATTGCTTTTACATAGTCAAGAAAGCAAAAGTAAACATCTTTCTGGTACTCTTTGCTTTCAGCTAAGATCCATCTGACATCAGCAATGATATCCCTCCTTCCACGTCCTCTTCTGAATCCAGCTTGCGTTTCTGGAAGCTCTCTGTCAATATACTGCTGCAGTTTTGAATTATTTTCAGTAAGACTTTAGTTGCATGTTATAATGATATTGTTCAATAATTTCCACATTCTTTGGGATCACCTTTCTTTGGAATGGATACAAACATGGATCTCTTCCAGTCAGTTGGCCAGATAGCTGTCTTCAAAAGCTCTTGGCATAGCTGAGTGAATGCCTCCAGTGGGGCATCTGTTTGCTGAAACATCTCAGTGGGTATCCCATCAATTCCTGGAGCTTTGTTTTTCACCAGTTCCTTCAAGTGCAGCTTCAACTTCTTACTTCAAAACCATTGGTTCTTGATCATATGCCACCTCCTGAAATGGATGAATATTCACCAATTCTTTTTGGTACAGTGACTCTGTGTATCCCTTCCATCTTCTTTTGATGTTTCCTGCATCATTCAATATATTGCTCATAGAATCTTTCAATATTGCAACTCAAGGCTTAAATTTTTTCCTCAGTTCTTTCAGCTTGAGAAATGCTGAGCATGTTCTTCCCTTTTGGTTTTCTAACTCCAACCTGTGCATATTTCATTATAATAATTGATTTTGTCTTCTTCAGCTGTTCTTTGAAATCTTCTGTTCAGCTTTTTTATTTTGTCATTTCTTCCATTTGCTTTAGCTACTCTCTCCTCAACCACAAGTTTCAGAGTTTTTTCTGACATTCATTTTGGTCTTTTCTTCCTTTCCCATCTTTTTAATGACCTCTTGCTTGCTTCTTGTATGATATTCTTGATGTCATACCACAGTTCCTCTAGTTTTCAGTCATTAGTGTTCAGTGAATCCAATCTACTCTTTAAATGGTCTCTAAATTGAGGAGGGTATTACCAAGGTCATATTTTTCCTCTCATGGATTTATTTTAATTGTCTTCAACTTCGACTTGAATGTGAATATGAGCAGTTGATTGTTCCACAATCAGCCCCTGGCTTTGTTTTGGCTGAAGATATTGAACTTCTCCATTACCTCTTGCAACAGATGTAGTCAGTCTGATTCCTCTGTATTCTATCTGGTGAAGTCCATGTGTATAACCATTGTTTATGCTGAAAAAACACGTTTGCAATGAATAAGTCATTGGTCTTGCAAAATTCTATCATGCAATCCCTAGTGTTATTTCTATCACCAAGACCATATTTTCCAACTACTGGTGACTTGTCTTTGTTTCCAACTTTTGCATTCCAGTCACCAGTGATAACCAACACATCTTGATTGCATGTTCATTCAATTTTAGACTGCAGAAGTTGGTAGAAATCTTCAATTTTCTCATCTTTGGCTTTGGTGATTGGTGCATAGATTTGAATAATAGTAGTACTAACTGGTCTTCCTTGTGGGCATATGGATATATCCTGTCACTGACAGCATTGCACTTCAGGACAGATCTTGAAACAGTCTTCATGACGATGAATGCCACACCATTCCTCTTTAATTTGTCATTTCCAGCATAGTAGATAATATGGTTATCTGATTCAAAATGGCCAAAACCAAAATGGTCAGAGATGAAATTGAATGCATAAAGATCAATATCCTAGGCATTATTGTTGTTGTTATGTGCCATGGAGTCAGATCCGACTCATAGTGGCCCCTCCTTGGGTTTCCTAGGGGGTATCACTATGGAAATAGATTGCCCAACTGAAATGTCAGCTCACTAATGCCTAGGATGTCAATCTGTATGCATTCCATTTCATTTTTGACAACTTTCAGTTTTCTTAGATTGATACTTTGTACAATCCGTGTTCCGATTATTAATGGATGTTTGCATCTGTTTCTACTCATTTTGAGTTGTGCCACATCAGCAAATAGAGATCTCAAAAGCTTTACTCCAACCATATCATTAAGTTGTCTCTACTCCAAGGAGTCAGCTCTTCCTGTTTTGAGTGTCTTCCAACCTGATTGGCTCCATAAGGAACCAGTCTTCCAGCACTAGATTGGACAATGCTTCAGGGCTAATTCATAAAATTTTCTGGTAATAGACAGTGTTTCATAAGGTTTTAACTGGCAAATTCTTTGAGAAATGGATGGCCTCTTCCTTTTTCCAAGTCTGTCTTAGTCTGGAAGCTTCAGTGAAACCTGTCCACCATGGATAATCCCTGCTTGCATTTTGCAACACCAGTGGCAGCCTCATAGCAACATGTCAGCCACCACAGAATGACAAACTAACATACAAGTTCATTTCCCTTAGTTGTTCCTAACTTCTCTGAGCCCACCTACCCGTGGCCCAGACTTAAAATTAAGCTACCCTGTTCTGGTTACCTAGTGCCACTCTGACAAGAATATCTACCACAAATGGGATGACTTTAACAAACAGGAGTTTATTCCTACAATTTGGAGGCTTTAAGTCCAAGTTCAAAGTGCCAGGCTCTATGAGCTGAATGAAAGCCCCTCAGTCTTGGGTTTCAGCTCTGCCTCTTGCTCCCAGCCCAGTGAAGCTAGAGGCATCTCTCTACTCAGGCAGCTGCTAGTTACTGAGGCTGACAAACCCAAGGTTGACAAGGGAAAAAGCACAGTTCCAGTGTTACCAAACCACAGAGCAAGCCATTAATTCAAGTCCATTGAAAGTCCCAAGGTTGGCAGAGTATGGCAGGCTGCTGAACAATGACACAGCTACATGCAGGGGTTCAATTGTTCCATAAGCTAGAGACCATTCCCAAAGCTGCTGCTTATATACAGGAAGCAGACCACATACCCAAAGCAGCTACTCACCTGCTTGTGGGAGATCCCAGCATGGAGTTGATTGCCAGTCTCATCATGGGAAATCACTACCACTAGCTGCCCAGCCACTCAACCAGGCCGAGCCAAGTTGACACACAAACTTAACTACTACACCCCTAAGCAAAGCAGCCCTGAGCTGTGGGGGAAATGGAATGAAGATCAAGAAATGAAAGAAGAAATAATATCTTGTACATTTTGAAAAATGATGCTTTAAAAACTAGAAAAAAATTCCCAGCAAAAATTGTTTGGTCTGCATTACCAAATGTAGGATTCATATATAACATAAAAGCTGTATAAATTCACCACACATTCATTCATACATTCTATAAAATTTGCTCTAATGTTTCCATTGGTGTCATTTGAATGGAAACAAGTGGCGAAGAGAAAAAGACAATCTCAAATTGTACTAATCTTCGTGCATTCTCTTTAAGAGAAGATGGGAACTTGACTCATAAGCAGTTAATATAAAACAATAGTCCTCAAATTGTCTCCAGACCACACCAGCATCCCTGGAAACTTATTAGAAATTCAGAGTCTTAGTCCCCCATCACAGCCCAACTGAACCAGAAGATGGGGTTGAGTCCAGAAATCTGTCTTCACAATCCCTCTAGGAGTTTTGAGGGGGAGCTCTGGTAGCATAGTGGCTAAGACACTTGACTGCTAACCAGAAGGCTGGCGGTTCAAACCCACCAGCCACTCCTCGGAAGGAAGGTTGGGCAATCCTACTTCCATAGTGATACTGCCTCAGAAACCCAAGGAGGGGTTGCTATGAGTCGGGTTTGACTCGACGGCACATAACAACAACAACAACAACTAGGAGTTTTGAATGTATGCTGAGGTCTAAGGAGAGTGGTATCAAAGCACATATTGTTGTAGTTAGTTGCCATAATGTCAAGTTGCTTCCAATTCATGACAACCTTATGTGTTACAGAATAGAACTGCTCCATCGGATTTTCTTGGCTGTAATCTTAATGGAACCAGTTTGCCAGACTTCTTATTTCATGGTACCACTGGGTAGATTTCAGCCACTAACCTTCAGATTAGCAGTAGAATGCAAACCATCTGCGTCACTTAGGGACCAGCATGATGTTTTATAGAGGTGCTCTTTTGGTTAAATTCTTTAAAATATATTGTAAATATTTACTGCAATGAGGATTTGTACATAGAGTCACTATGAGTCGGAGCCAACTCAATGGCACCTAACAATAGCAACAGCGATAACAGCAATGAGGATTTGTGTTTTTCCTGAGGGCAAAGAAGAGAAAGAAAATCATTTAAAGAGTAATTAAAATGACCTCTTTCCATGTATTATGTCCATTCCTTTCAAGTTTCAAAGGTGGAACACCAATAATTATAGAAGACAAATGGAAGGACCAGAAAGCTGCTTGATCCAAGAAGACTGCCAACAATTTACCTAACCCCGGAGTGAGTCAGTTATAGCCTCGTCAGAAATGGGGTGCTTTCTGTACAGTATGTCTTCAGGGTCTGCAAATTAATCCTTATGTTTCTCCTTCTCAATCTGATGCTTAACGTTGCAAGACTTTGTTCATATTAAGTAACTAATAGTGTTGAAAATACAAATCCTTGAAAAAGGAGTGGTACTTTTATATGTTAGTCATCATTCATACTTAAGAGAAGCAAGACTGAGTGTGCCTGTAGGTGTACTGGAGATCATTCCTCTTTTAGAGAAACAGCTCTTGAGTGAACAATACACATGAAGACTGAAGTTAGCCTTTAAGGTATATTGTATTTGAAAATATAATTATTAAAATCTACACTGGTGAATTGGCAGACCATCTAAGCAAATTCATCAAACTGTGTTTCACAGCTGCGACACAAGGAAAGGAGAACTTTAATTCTTCATTTAGTTTAATTTATTCTACATTTATTTATTCACAATTAATGAGTTATTTGGAAAGTAAAAAATAAGGAAAGCTAATGTACATTTTCTAGTCTATCAATAATTACAAAACAAAAAGAAATGGAAATCACATAAGCAACTGTTTTTATGTTACCACATTAGTCTGAGTTATTATTTTAATTGAGAGTTCAATTAGAAATTAGAGAACTATATTTTGTGAACTTGGTGATTCACTTTACTTCTCTGAGCCCGGGTGTTCTGTTTAGAATGTTGTTGTTGTTGTTGTTGTTATGTGCCGTCAAGTCGGCCCCGACTCATGGCGACCCCTCCTTGGGCAGTGACTCTGTTTAGAATACAAAGGAATAAAACTGGATCTATAGTTTTTGTAAGTGACACAGAAAACCCTTAACAATTACAGGAATATTATGAATGCCTTAGGAGTGACCATAGAGAAAGAGGAGACAGAGGGGATTGTACCCAAATATTAACTCCATTTAACAAGAGGCAATCTGCTTTTAATGGTTTGAAACATATGTCTTCCACAGGGAATGACATTTGCTATTAAAAATATTTGGGAGGTACTGACTGAGATGGTCTCTGAAATACATAAATAGATAGGTGATGAATGAATGAATGATTCAAATGAAAAAAAAGATAAATGTACTAGCAAGGTTCAGTTTCTCCAGCAACAATCTTTGGAACATGGAGATTCTGTTCCCACTGTTGATTTCAGAGACTGAAGAAAGTAATCCAGCCCCTGAGAGAAATACCTTGGTTAGCTAAGCTTGCTAAAACTTTCACAAAATTATATAGTGACATGTTGGAAGTTGATGTCAGACCAGTATTGCACATTTTATGTAATCATTTTTGTGTGTGCGTGCATGCATGCATACACACATAGCTGTGTCAGTTTACTGTTTAATTCACTAGGTATAGTTTGTGTATGAGAATGAATTCAGACATTCTCAAAAAGAGTGCTTGCTGACTGAAGACATCCTGAGTTCAATGCTATGTAAGCTCAGTTTCTCAAGTATACATCACATCATGCTGGTGCCATGTATGACCCTTTATACACACACACGTACAGTACTGTGATAATTGATCATTCTTTTTGGAAAATGCTGCATATCATATTGCTTCTTAGGAGATCGGCAGTGTACAAGAACATAGGAATACTGAGAGCTCTGAGAATACTCACAGTATGGAACATTGTTGGCTCTTGTTTTTCTTTATTGCTTTTGGAATAGCCTCCCACTTCCTGTCCATGCAGTGTCCATTACCATAGAACAACCTTTGGCATGCTTTCCAGAAACATAGATACAAACATACTGAAATAGATATAAATCTAGATTTAGGTACAGAAATATTGAAATGCATATAAATCTACATGTAATGTATCCCAGCTGCATTCAAATTCCAGCGCTCAGAGACAATAAGCCAAGTTAACAACACCAACAACAAAAGAATGAAGATTGGCTTGTTGCTCCACAGATTCAAGGCAATGACCAAAAATAAGCACAGTTGCACAGTTCTAACAATGCCGGAGAAGTTTATATATATATATATATATAGAGAGAGAGAGAGAGAGAGAGAATATTCTCTGTGTTGCATCAGAAATTTCGACTGGGGAATTCCCTTTATGAAGCAAAATAAAATGTCTTTCAGCATCTCTGTCCATCTATCTCTGCAACTCAAATTCATGAACTGATGCAGCTGTCCTTTATCTCTCTACCAACACCCAGTCACATCCTCATCTCCACCTGCTTTTTCAGAATTCTCATAAATCTCCCTAAAAAACTAGAGTACTGTGGTTCTTGCCTTTCCTCACCTCACTAGTCTGTCCAAGCCTTCTTAAATGTATTCTTTCCTATTCTTTCTTTTTAAAACACATTTTCTGAATCTATGATTTAGGATGTTGTTGCACATAGTGTTAGAATAGTGAAGACATGCTGGTTATTATTATTATACTTTTTAATTTTAAAATAGAAATGAGAAGAGTCTAACTAATTATTGTTACAGATTTAATTGTGAAAGGTAAAGTCATCTCTGAAGTAAGAAAAACTGACATTTGAGCTACATGAAACATTGGCTAAGCATTAGCTACAGAGAGACCAGATTGCAGTGAATAACTTATGGCCAATAAAATCTAATGGATTTGATGAGTACATGTTTCTTCAACAAGAGATCTTTTGTGTGTGGTCATAAGTTTCAAATTACAGGCCACCTGACATGTGATAGGTTTGATTCTCAAGCAATGGTGAAAGCAAAGAGCTAGTGAGGTAGAAGTTCCTTGTGTGTGTATGTGTGTGTTTGTGTGTGTATGTGTGTGTTTGTGTGTGTATGTGTGTGTTTGTGTGTGTGTGTGTGACAGAGAGAGAGAGAGAAATTTGGGTGAAAGTTTGCAGAGGAAATTCATTTTGCATTCAACAATTCATACACATTTTGTTCCATGACATTGATTACAATCTCCATAAGGTAAAAGCTCTCTTCCCACTTCCTCCCTGTGGTTATCTTTTTCCTGTGTCCTTCTTTGCTATGCATGCTTGCCATCCTGTGCAAACACTGCCCGTCTGATCTCCCATGGTTGATTACTCTAAGGAGTGTACTTACTTGACATAAAATGTTCAACTTATATGCCTGCCTCTATTGTTTAGCTAGAAGTCATAGGAATGTGTTCAATTCCAGGCCCAAAGGGTGACAAGGAGCCACAGTCTTAGGGGTTTTACAAGTCTCTATTGGACCAGTAATTCTGGTCTTTTTTATGATTTTTGGTTTTGTTCCACATTTACCCCCACTCTATCTAGGATCTGGTAGGAGTTACTTCTATCAGATATTGTGAATTTTCTCTGAACTCTTGTATATTACATTTCTATGTATTCCTACCAATGAAACTGTAAAAATATCTTCTGTTCATACCTCATTGTGGCTTTGTTTAGCCTTCTTTCAGAAAGGAAGCGATATTGTTGGCAGTGTTGTTGGATGTGTGTGGGCCCTTACATCTGATCAAGAATTGAGGCAATGATTTCTTTTACTACTTTATAAATAATACACCAAGAGTGAGTGTGTTTATGTGCACATATGCACATGCACATATGTTTGTGAATCTATTTCTTTTAGAATGTGTTTGATTACACTGCCTTATCCCACCTCATTTCTTGGGAGTCCAACTTGGTGTCAGTCTTGGTATTTAGACAGTAGCAGCAACATGAATGTAATATCTGCCTCAGAAATTGGCTCCTCCCTTATAATATCTTCTTCCTCCATTACAAAGTCTTAGTGTACCAGTTTAAGAAATAAAAGGACTTTGAGAGTGATTGTATTGTGAGAAATTCAATTAAATGTAATACCATAAATCAAGGCTCTGTTAGCTTTGGGAGGTAACTTTTTCAATTGTTTCCTTATAATGAAAACACGAGAATTAAAATTTTAAAATGACCAGTACCATGTGGAATTATCCTAGGAGTACACCTACATGGGGTCAATCCTTCCTAAATAATCATCTTGCCTCCCATCCTAAAATGGGCCTCTAGTGACTATCATGATGATAAAAGAGAAGGATGATCATGAATGAATGAGATGCTGTACTTGATTTGAGGGGCAGGGAGTCAAAAATAAGTATATTGTCCTTAGGAGCCCTGGGAATTCAATGGTGAAGTGCTAGATTACTAACCAAAAGGATTCACATCTAAACCCAGCAGCCGCTCTATAGGAAAAAAGATCTGTCTATCTGCTCCTTTAAAGATCCCAGCCTAGGAAACCCCATAAAGCAGTTGTACTCTGTCACATAGGGTCACTGTGAATTGGAATCAACTCAACAACATGCGATACTGTTTTGGTTACTTCTTTGTTGCTCTAACAGAAAATACCACAAATGAGATGGCTTGAAGAAACAGGAGTTTATTCTCTAACAGTTTGGAGGCTTTTAGTATGAGTTCAGTGTGCCAAGCTATAGGGGCTGGGTGAAAGCCCTTCAACCTTGGGCTTCAGCTCTGCCTCCTGCTCCTGGCTCACTGAAACTAGAGAATTTTCTTCACTCAGACAGTTGCTGGCTGCTAAGGCTGACAAGCCCAAGGTCAACAAAGAAAATGGCACTGTCCCTATGTTACCAAGTCACATGGCAGGCCACTAATTCAAGTCCATTGAAAGTCCCAAGGTCGGGTGAGCATGGAAGACTGCTGAACAGCAACATGGCTACATGCAGGGTTCAAGTGTGCCATTAGCTGGAAACCATTCCCAAAGCTGCTGCTTATATATAGGAAGCAGACCACATCCCTAAGGAAGCTGCTTAACTGCTCACAGTAGATTCCATCATGGAGGTGATTACCAGTCTCATCATGGGGAATACTACATCCAGCTGCCCAGCACTCAACCAGGCCCAGCCAAGCTGACACACAAACTTAACTACTACAAATACCAACAACAATATTGTCCCCAAGATAATTTTTTGTGGCAAATAAAATACATAGATCTCATTTATAATTGAACAGGCAAGATTTCTCTGTGTTGCCTATATTCATATAAAATATATAAATAAGTATGTTAAGAGGCAACACATCTTGTTAGTTCTTGAAGTCAGTGTGCCTAGCTTCACACCCCAGCCATCTCTTAACAGGCATGTGATCACAAGCAACTTGTAGATCCTCTCTGTGCCTCAGTCTCCTCATCTGTGAAATGGGAATGAAGTGAAAACCAAACTTTTTGTATATGACAATGATATGAATACGAATGTGTGAACACAATCAATGCTACCTAAACACAGTAAGCATAATGTGTTATAGCTGTTCCCAATTGTTGTTAGTATTATTATTACTAATGTAAGTAGAGGGAGCTCTGGTTGCATAGTGCCTAAGGTACTTGACTGCTAACCAGAAGGCTGGTGGTTCAAACCCACTAGCCACTCCTCGGAAGAAAGGTTGGGCAATCTACGTCTGTAGTGATACTGCCTCAGAAACCCAAGGAGGGGTCGCTATGAGTCGGGTCAGTCCAACTCGACAGCACACAACAACAGCAATGTAAGGAATATTTCTTTTTGTATTGAATTTACTATTCAAGACTTTTCATAGATTAAAATAAAATCATCACTAGATACTAAGCATTCTTGATAAAACATGGCAGTAATTTTTGTGTGGGGATGAAAAATATCTACTGTTCATGAACATTGACTAACTTTCAGAGCTGATGCTCTTCACTCTCACATATAACCTAGAAAATATAAATAATTCAGAATAATGAATACAACACATTGAATTTCAAATGTTAAAGTAGCCCTTAGTCCTCCTTAAACTTGAAATATCCTCTGAATATATTTTTGTCAAACTTTTTTCACAGTAGTATGTGTTGAAACACTTATATTTTATCATTTAAAATTCCACTAAAACTTGACCTTCAATACTTGTATAACATTAACCTTTGACCAGCAAATTAGAGGCATCTGGAAGTGTGAGGCAGTAATACTTGTTCAAAAGTAGGAATTATGTAGCATACAACATGTTCTGGAAGAACTCAAATTGCTAAAAGCTACATATTTAATTATGCATGACCAGAATACTTTTGGAACAAATTTAATGTGTTCCAATAAGCACTGTTTCAAAAGAGTCCTTTGGAACAGAAATGTAAACTGACATCCCCTTTTGTGACTTATTTTTTTACTCAAAAGAACTTTACTTCTAAAAAGGAACATGAAAAAAATCCATTTAGTAGGTCACAGTTATTAGAACAAAATGCAAATGAACAACGAAACTTCTCTGCACAAATCAAGCCGCCAACCCTCCTGGGTATTATTCAGTGCTTGGTTTAATATTTTCCTAACATTTTAAGAGTTTTTCCAATTAAATATTAATATTTTTCTCAAAGAGGAAGAGAGATTTATTATCCTAAAGAGATGGTAGAAAGGAAGAATAGTGATCCGTGTCAGCAGTAGGAATGAGCAACTGAGGAGAAGATTCATTAAGGGAAACATGCTGAGCCTATGTTCTCACATACACCAAAAGGGACACATAGAACCTCACGTTTAACTGTGTGATGGGATTAAAGAAAAACTCAGTAGCATCTCCAAATAATTAACTAGACTGGCCAAGGAAGCCCCAGCCATAATACCAAGTCACTGAAGGACATAGAAAAGACCCTACGTGGCACAGATGGTTTGCACTAAGGAGGCTTCTGGTGGCATAGTGCCTAAGGCACTTGACTGCTAACCAGAAGGTTGGCATTTCAAACCCACCAGCCACTCCTCAGAAGGAAGATTGAGCAGTCTACTTCCCTAAAGATACCACCTCAGAAACCCAAGGAGGGGTGGCTATGATTTGGAGACAACTTGACAGTACATAACAGCAACAACTACAACAAAGGTTGGCAGTTCAGTTCTACCCAGGGGCACTGCAGAAGAAAGGAGGCCTGGTGATCTCCTTTCATAAAGGTTACAGCCAACAAAATCCTATGGGGCAGATCTTTCCTGTAACATGTTGTTGTTGTTGTTGTTATGTGCCATCGAGTCAAACCTGACTCATAGCGACCCCTCCTTGGGTTTCCGAGGCAGTATTACTACAGAAGTAGGATTGCCCAACCTTCCTTCCGAGTCCTGTAACATATAGGGTCCCTATCATTCTCAATCAACCCAAAGGCAAGGTTTTTTTTTTTTTTTTTTCCTCTTAAGAAGGACATGGAGACATTACAATCTTCAGGTGTTCTGTCTATTTTGAAAACAAAACAAAAATAAATCTATTTATTATTAGGCATCTTAGCATCTCATCTTGCCTGACTATAAGGAGTAACCCACGTAACCTGTTAACCTTACATGAATGCCTACTACATTAAATTCCATGATCCACCACCCAGATGTTCTCTCCCAAGGCTGGAATAATTGTTCCTGATCTCCTGAGAGTGTTGATGGCTGACAAATTTCACCTAGTTCCCTTTCTGGAATGAGAAATCAACTGCCGTGATTAAGGTCAAGTCCCCTTCCTGAGGGCATCCTTCATCAATTTAATGGCCCCCTTGCCTTAATTGAAGCAGGTCTGGTGGTGTAGTGGGTAAGATGTTTGGATGCTAACCAGAAAGTTGGTAGTTCAAGCCCACTAGCTACTGTGCAGGAGGAAAATGAGGCAATCTAATTCCTTAAAGATTTAAAGCCTTGAGAATCCAATGGGAGTCTTCATGAGTCAGAATTGAGTCTAAAACAGTGGGTTGCCTTAATTCAAGATATTTCAGAAAAGCCCAGGCCCCACCCCCAACAGACAGTAAAGCAGGGGAAAGCGAAGCCAGAGGGAACGACAGAGCAGAGCCTCAGCTAGGGAGCCAGGTACAGAGAGGGACTCTCTGTGTTATTGAACAAATGTATTTTCAATGAATACATTTGTATTCCTGACCACCAACAGGCAGGAAAGTGGAGCCAGAGAGGATGACAGAGCAGAGCAACAGCCAGGGATCCAGGTAACGGGAGGGTGGATAGGTTTGAACAGCTAAAGAGACAAGCTTGTCTGTCAGTTTGTCATATTGTGGTGGCTTGCTGTGAGGCTTGAGGCTGTGCCACCAGTGTGTCAAGTGCCAGTATGGTTGCATGTGGTACACAGGTTTCAATGCAGCTTACAGACTGAGACAGACTAGGAAGAAGGAGGAGGCCATCCACTTCTCAAAGAACTGACCAGGGAAAACCTTATAAATAGCAGAGAAACGCTATCTGAGACATTACTGTGCAACTTTATGAATAGCCTGAAACATTATCTGATACTGTGAAGGAAGATGAACCCCTTAGGTCAGAAGGCTCTCAAAATATGACAAGGAAAGAGCTGCATCATCACAGTAGAACCAACCTTACTGATATGGTAAAGTAAAGTTTTCATGATCTCCATTTGCTGATGTGGCACTACTCAAATTGAGGAGAAACAGCTGCAAGCATCCATTAAGAATTGGAACGTGGAATGTATGAAGTATGAATCTAGGAAAATAGGAAGTTGTCAAAAATAAAATGGAACGCATAAAGATTGATATCCTAGGCATTAGTGAGCTGAAATGGACCAGTTTGTGCCATTCTGAATCAGACAACCATATGATCTACTGTGCCAGGAATGACAATTTGAAGAGGAATGGCATGGCATTCATCATCACAAAGAATATTTCAAGATCTGTCCTGAAGTACAATGCTGTCAGTGATAGGATAATATCCATATGCCTACAAGGAAGACCAGTTAATATGACTATTATTCAAATTTATGCACTGACCACCAAAGCCAAAGATTAAATTGAAGATTTTTATCAACTTCTGCAGTCTGAAAGTGACCGAACATACAATCAAAATGTGTTAATTATCATGGGTGACTGAAATGCAAAAGTTGGAAACAAGAATCACCAGTTGTTGGAAAATTTGGTTTTGGTAACAGAAATAAATGCTGGTGATTGCATGACAGAATTTTGTAAGACCAATGACTTATTCATTGCAAATACATTTGTTCAACAACACAAACGGTGTCTATACACGTGGACCTCACCAGATGGAATACATAGGAATCAGATTGACTAAATCTGTGGCAAGAGGCGATGGGAAAGCTCAATATCTTCAGGCAATACAAGCCAGGAGCAGATTGTGGAACAGACTACCAACTGCTCATATTCAAGTTAAACTTGAAGTTGAAGACAATTAAAACAATTCCACGATAGCCAAAATATGACCTTGAATATATCCCTCCCAAATTTAGAGACCATCTAAAGAATAGATTTTATGCACTGATCAAAAGCTGGAGGAATTGTGGGATGACATCAAGAACATCATCCATGAAGAAAGCAAGAGGTCATTAAAAAGACGAGAAAGGAAGAAAAGACCACAATGGTTGTTAGAAGAGACACTGGAACTTGTCCTTGAATGGAGAGTAGCTAAAGCAAATGGAAGAAATGACAAGATAAAAGAGCTGAACAGAAGATTTCAAAGAGTAGCTCGAGCAGACAAAGCCCATTACTCTAACGAAATGTGCAAAGACCTGGAGTTAGAAAACGAAAAGGGAAGAATTCGCTTGGCATTTCTCAAGCTGAAAGAACTAAAGGAGAAATTTAAGCCTCAAGTTGCAATATTTGAATTTGCCAGTTGGCAAAAGCAAGCAATTAATTTGCTGATTGAACTGCAAAGCAGTTCAGTTGTTTTGGCACCGAAGGCTGAATCTGAACCCTTTACAGGAAGAGCAGAGCAGAGTATAAATTTTTCTATTGAGTCAATTCTGTTAGAACATGAGAATGTTAAAGTAATGAGGTACTAGTGTGGTCTGAGGCTGCTAAATAATTCAAAACGAAAGTCTTATGACACAGTTTAGTGTGGGAGGAGCACTGAACTTAGAGTGCAAGAGAGTCCATTATAAGAAGTAATTATTGTATGTTTTTTAAGTATTTAAGTCACCTGCTGTGGTTAGGTCTTGATGTTGGTTTGTTCTGTTTGATGATGAGTCTTTTGTTTTGTTTTTAATAAATCTAAAGACTACAGATTTAGAATTAGAAGTTCAGTTATTAATAATGGTCATGAAGACAATGCTGAGAATTTTAAATGTCCAGTGTGTTTTATAGGAGCTCTGGTAGCATAGTGGCTAAAGCACTTGACTGCTAACCAGAAGGCTGGCAGTTCAAACCCACCAGCCACTCCTCAGAAGAAAGGTTGGGCAATCCTACTTCCATAGTGATACTGCCTCGGAAACCCAAGGAGGGGTCACTATGAGTCGGGGCCGACTCGACGGCACATAACAACAACAACAACAACATGGGCAAAGTATTGAATGAGGCAGGAAGCATCAAAAGAAGGTGGAGGAATGCACAGAGTCACTGTACCAAAAAGAGCTGGCCAATCTTCATCCATTTCAGGAGGTGTCATATGATCTAGAACCAATGGTACTGAAGGAGGAAGTCGAAGCTGCACTGAAGGAATTGGCAAAGAACAAGGCTCCAGGAATTGACGGAATACCCACTGAGATGTTTCAACAAACGGATGCCCCACTGGAAGCACTATGCCAAGAGATTTGGGAGACAGCTCCCTGGCCAACTGACTGGAAGAGATCCATATTTGTACCCGTTCCAAAGAAAGGTGTTCCCACAGAACGTGGAAATTATTGAATATCATTATATTGCATGCAAGTAAGATCTTACTGCAGATAATTCAAAAACGGTTGTGGCAGTATATTAACAGAGAACTTCCAGAAATGCAAGCTGGATTCAGAAGAGGACATGGAACAAGGGATATCATTGCTGATGTCAGATGGATCTTGGCTCAAAGCAAATACCAGAAAGATGTTTGTTGTTGTTGTTGTTATGTGCCGTTGAGTTGGCCCCAACTCATAGCGACCCCTCCTTGGGTTTCTGAGGCAGTATCACTACAGAAGTAGGATTGCCCAACCTTCCTTCCGAGGAGTGGCTCATGGGTTTGAACCACCAGCCTTCTGGTTAGCAGTCAAGTACCTTAGGCACTAGGCTACCAGAGCTCCCAGAAAGATGTTTACTTGTGTTTTATTGACTATGCCAAAGTGTTTGATTGTGTACATCATAACAAATTGTGGATAACATTGAGAAGAATGGGAATTCCAGAACATTGTACTCATGAGGAACCTGTACATTGACCAGGAGACTGTTGTTCGAACAAAACAAGGGGACACTGCATGGTTTAAAATCAAGAAGGGAGTGCATCAGGGTTGTATCCTTTCCCCATACTAATTCAGTCTGTATGCTGAGCAAACAATCCAAGAAGCTGCACTACATGAAGAAGAATGTGGCATCAAGATTGGAGGAAGAATCATTAACAACTTGCGATACACAACTTTGTGATGACACAATAACAACCTTTGATGACACAACTTTGTTTGCTGAAAGTGAGGATAACTTGAAGTACTTACTGATGAAGATTAAAGATTACAGTCTGCAGTGTGGATTACATCTCAATATAAAGAAAACAAAAATCCTCACACTGGACCTATAAGCAGCATCACGATAAATAGAGAAAAGATTGAAGTTGTCAAAGACCTCACATTGTATGGTTCTACATTTGATGCCAATAGAAGCAGCCATCAGGACATCAGATGACGTATAGCACTGGGCAAGTCAGCTGCAAGGGACCTCTTTAAAGTGCTGAGGAGCAAAGATGTCTCCTTGAGGACTAAGGTGCGCCTGACATAAGCATGATTTTTTCAATCACCTCATATGCATGTGAGAGCTGGACAATGAATAAGGAAGGCCAAAGAATTGATGCTTTTGAGTTATGGTGTTAGTGAAGAATGCTGAGAGTACCATAGACTGCTAAAAGAACTAACAAATCTGCCCTGGAGGAAGTGCAGCTGGAATGCTCCTTGGAAGTGAGAATGGCCAGACTTCATCTCACCTACTTTAGTCATGTTGTCAGAAGGGATCATGCCCTGGAGAAGGATGTCATGCTTGGTAAGGTGGAGGGTCGCCAAGGAAGGGGAAGGCCCTCAACAAGATGGATTGAGCAGGGATCGTGGAGCTGGAGCGGGGCCAGGCGGTGTTTCCTTCTGCTGTGCATAGAGTTACCATGAGTCTCAGAGCACTTGATGGCACCTAATAACAACAGAAAAGCCACTCTGACTCTAGAATGGTCTATAAAAATGGCAGACACATCTACCATTACTGTGTTACAGTTCAACATCTCCCTCTGCTCATTTCTACTTTATTTACTTCCCAGCAATGATGATCCTGACAGCAGTTCCAAATAACATTTTTGGATTATAATCTCCACCTAAGAGTCTGCTTCTTGGAGACCTCAACTTGTAATATGTATCTTTCCAACCACCTGACACAAACTTCTATACTTCTACGCCCCCTCTTGACTTGCATACTGTTCAGTACATGTGTCCCATTTGCTGTTGCAAAGTGGTATACTGTTCATCTCCAGGCTACATCAAATGCCCACTGAAGATATAGCCTAGTAGATATACTGCTATTATTTTAAATTTAACCCAAAATAAATTAGCAATGACTTCCTTCCTACTTGTCATTTCCCATCCCAGGGTATTATACCTCCATCAAGTATTTATTCAATACAGAGACAGAAAGTCTTCTTTTGACTCCTTTCCCTTACCAAATATCCACCTCAATGTTGTTATTGTTGTTATTATGTGCCGTTGAGTCAGACTTGATTCATAGGGACCCCTCCTTGGGTTTCTGAGGTGGTATCGCTACGGAAGTAGATTGCCCAACCTGCCCTCCGAGGAGTGGCTGGTAGGTTTGAACCACTAGCCTTCTGGTTAGCAGTCAAGTACCTTAGGAACTATGCTATCAGAGCTCCCATCCACTTCAATATGAAACTATTAATCTGACCTGCTAAATACCTTTCAAAAGTTCTGTTTCTCTTCACCCTCATTATTATTCTCTTGGCTCAGATGAGTATAATCTGTAACCTACGCCCTGTCACAACTGTGTATCTGATTACCTCACATCAGTCTTTACACTCCCCCTCTAATACATTGCCTACTCTATACCAAGTCTAAGGCTTAGCTTTCTAATTATGTTATTCCCGTTAGTAGCTTCTCACTGCCTTCCTGATAAAGTCTAACTTTCTTAGTAACACTTACATTATCTTCCATGACCTTGCATATGTTCCCCTATCAAGATGCAGGTTTTCCAGCCCCTGCTGATCCTCCCCACAGTGTCTTACTTGAATCCTCTGCTTTTTCCCACCTTAATGCCTTTGCCGCACACTTTCCATTCTGCACCCCTCATCATCATTTGACTCTTGCTCACCCTTGTAGTGTCTGTATACATTTATTTTTTTTTTTATTTCTCCACTGATGACAAGGATATTTGATCCTGCTATGAAAGGAATCCCTGGAGAAGTACGTCGTAGTTAGCAAAACAGAAGGGGAGGAAAAGAGAGGAAGTCCCTCAACAGGATGGAGTGACACAGTGGCTGCAGTGATGGACTCAAGCCCAGCAAGCCTTGTGGGGATGGTGCAGGACAGGGCAGTGTTTTGTTCTGTGCACATAGATAGGGTCACTATGAGTCAGAAATGATTTGACAGAACCTAACAACAGTGACCATGTAAAAGGTACATTGCCCTTTCATTTGAACAGTCCTTTCCATAGTTTGTTATTGGTCCTTGTGCAGTTTTCTTTCTGTCCTGCTTGCTTGCAAGTTGTAGAATGGCAGACTTTTTTTGTGTTAGAAATTCCTGGAGATTAACACAGTATTTTGCATATGGTAGGTGCCTGTACAATTCTTGTTAAAAGAATGAATGGATGGATGAATGAATGACACAGATATACTGCACGCATCCTCCTAGAAACTGCTCACATTCACATTGACAGTCATCGAGATTTTCTGATCCACATGGTAGAAAACAGCCCTGTATAAGTGAGAAAACATGGACTGCAGAGTTAACCTTAATTAAAACACCGTCTCTACTGCTTACAAATATTGTAACTGTAAGGAATCACTTGCATTCTTTTTTCTTCATCTGGAAAACGGGTTAAAAAATTACCTCACTGGATTTTTGTGAGCATTTAATTAAAATAATGCATGCAAAGAGATAATCCCAGTGCTTGGAATGGAGTAAACAATCACTTAATGTCGGCAATTATTATTTTGGGATAAGACCATAACATGATATCCATAAAACAACAACAAGACTTCTTCCATTTCACCCTAAAATGTTTACAAAATTCTGTAGTCATTTCTTTTTTGTTTTCCATTGCCTTAGTCATTTATAAAAACAATTCAATTATAGTTCCAAGTCAACAAAACTTAATGTGTTTAAAATTCCATTCAAGATAGACTTGTTTAAGCAGTGAGAGAGGGAATGGTATTCTTTCCTGCTATTGACAGAATCTGGCATGTGGCACGGTGGATTCATCAGCTACAGGCAGCATTAACTTATTTATGTGGAGCACACAAAAATCTTCATGTTTAAGGTTCTGTGGACTCTAAGAGGTTTTCAAGGTGTCCAGGTGAGCTGCATCTCAATGCCTGGGGTCAATCAGGAAAAGAAAAATCACTATTCGTAGTAACCACCGGGTTGGTAAATTGCTGGTTGTATCTACAAGTGTGATTATTATTCCAAAGGTCTTTCCCATTATTTAAAGTACAAATAACCAAACCCATAGCCATGGAGTCGATTGTGATTCATAGCAACCTTACTCAGGAGAGTAGAAGTGCCCCATAGATGTTCTGGTGGTGCAGTGGTAAAAGAATTCACCTGCTAAACAAATGGTTGATGATTCAAACCCACCAGGCACTACATGGGATAAAGATGAGGTAGTCTGGTTCCATAAAGATGTACAGCCTTGGAAACCCTATGGGACAGGTCTACTCTGTTCTATCAGGTTGCTATGAGTTGGCAATGACTTGCTGGCAGTGGGTTTGGTTTTTGACTTGTAGGGAGCGTATACTGATCCACTCCAAACCAAACCAAACCAAACTCACTGCCATCAATTTGATTCCTACTCATAGCAACCTTCTTTGGGTTTCCAAGGCTGTAACTTTTTACAGAAGCAGAGTGCCTCATCTTCTTCCACAGAGTAGCTGGTAGATTTGAACCACCAAACTTTTGGTTAGCAGCCAAATCAATACCTTAACCACTACACCACCAGAGCTCCTCGTCTGCTCCGCTAGGCTTCCAAAATACAGATAATGATCTAATCTGTATTTGCTTTGCCATTTTTCCCAGTTGTATTGCCATAAACAGAAAGCAAGAGCCAGAATGAGAGAGAGATTGTCTCATTACAAATTGTTCTCTTGCAGTTTAGCATGGGGTGGAGTAGAAACATTACAGCCTCGAGTCAGAGATGCCTTAGTGCTAATCCCATCTTCGCATGACACATTTCCATTCCAATTGTCCAGGCTGTGTAGCTGTCATTAAATAATATCCTTGAGATCCTATTTTCTCATGATTACATTGGAAAAGATGACATTGGAGACTAATGTTATTGTAAGGATTAGAAAACACATATTTTTTGTACAAAATACCCTAAATCCAGTGCCTGAAACGTTATAGATACTCCTTCTACTTCATTAAAGTGCTCCGTTTTCTCCTAGTTACACTTGGTCTTGTCTTCATCTAGTTACTTTCTTTTCTTCTAGATGTTCATTTCCTCTGTCTTTTTCTGAACCAACTTGTATATGAAGAGGGTGATGATATTTAAATCATCTAATATATTTGGTAGGATCTCTGGTAGCATAGTCCCTAAGGCACTTGACTGCTAACCAGAAGGCTGGCAGTTGGGCAATCTATTTCTGTAGTGATACCGCCTCAGAAACCCAAGGAGGGGTGGCTATGAGTCAGGTCCGACTCGATGGCACATAACAACAACAGCAACAATATATTTGGTTTTAAAACATCTTAACCCAAAGTCAAGTATATGGTAGCTCTTTATGATTTCCCTTGGAAATCCCTTGGAAATGACCCAGGCTCCTCAGCTTTTCCCTCTGTCTTCAATATCAAATATCACTGATTCACTGAAGTGACTCTTACCTTAAATAGCACTTCTAAACTCTGATTAGTATAAATTAATTTAAAATTTTCATTATAAAATAAATTTGTTATAGCTAGAATAAATGCTATACCATGTAACATATATAGCTTGGCATTTTGTGGTGTTCTTAGGTGCTGTAGAGTTGGTTTCAATGCATAGTGACTCTGTGTAAAACATAACAAAACTCTGCCCAGGCCTGACATATCATCGCATAAAATAATAAATATATATTATAATTTTGGGAGCTCTGGTAGCATAGTGCCTAAGGCACTTGACTGCTAACCAGAAGGCTGGCGGTTCAAACCCACCAGCCACTCCTCGGAAGGAAGGTTGGGCAATCCTACTTCTGTAGTGATACTGCCTCAGAAACCCAAGGAGGGGTCGCTATGAGTCGGGGCTGACTCGATGGCAAATAACAACAAAACAACAACATATTATAATTTACATTACAAATGTGTTGTTTACAAAACTTAGCATCTAAATAATCATAGAATACTATGGAATAAATATAAAATGATGTAAAAAAATTAATATAACCCAAAGAGATAATTTTTGGTCTAACATAAGATTAAATTACATGATTCACATTACTTACATTATTCATTTAACTCCCCTCCCCTGTATTTCTACTTCCCCAACCTTTTCAGTTTTCCTTAAGGATTCTCAAATCAAAATGCAAATCCCCATATATAACACTTCCCAGGTGAAAGCATTGTCCTGTCTGTATGTTTTTCTATTTATCTATCTATATGTGTAAGTGTGTTGGAATATCTAGAGTTGAACTTAGAAGTTCTATGTTGTTAACATCTGCAGATTTCCAGCAAACCTACAAGGTATACTTTTTCAACACATTCAGAACATCATATTCTCCTTCAATATAGAAACAAACATTTCAGCAAGAATTCCAAGACATCACTTGTTTCAAAAAACATAGCCCTCAAACTTAGTAAGTACTGATCTTGACTTTACGTAAAATCTGTCACATATTCTAGTTGCCTCAAGCTCTACATAAGTGTCTATAATTGACCAAAGTAGTGCTACACTAGCAAGTGATTATATATATATAGAGAGAGATAGATATATATATATAGCCTCTGGTAGTATAAGTGCCTAAGGTACTTGACTGCTAATCAGAAGGCTGGAGGTTCAAATCCACCAGCCACTTCTCAGAGGGAAGGTTGGGCAATATACTTCCGTAGTGGATACCTTGGATACCTCTTCAGAAACCTAAGGAGGGGTCGCTGTGAGTCGGATCCAACTCGACAGCACATAACAACAACAACAACAACAACACACACACACACACACACACACACATATATATATATATATTATCTATTTATTTTTCCTTCCCTGTATGGTAAGGGAGTTCTGGTGGCGTAGTGCCTAAGGCGCTTGACTGCTAACCAGAAGGATGGCGGTTCAAACCCACCAGCCACTCCTCGGAAGGAAGATTGGGAAATCCTACTTCTGTAGTGATACTGCCTCGGAAACCCAAGGAGGGGTCGCTATGAGTCGGGTCTGACTCGATGGCACATAACAACAACAACATGGCAAGGTGGTTTTTTTGGATCAGATTTTTTTTCAGGTGTGAGTAAAAGAAAGGAGAGTCTACACAAAGATCTGGGTCAATGGTCTTGTTCCAACATTCACTTTTTCCCAGTGACCTGGAGCAAGCTATCTTCTCCTGATCTACCTCTGCCTGTTAGTAAAATGAAGATAAAATCTACTTCACCAAGGATCTAGACAGAAGTTAGGGTGTCTGGCAGGCGTAACTACCTTCTGAAAATTTGTTCCACACTAAGGAAAGTCATTTTTTATGGAGTCCAAGTTTCCTTTTAAAATCCACTAATCACAGATGTTTACCACAAATGTTCTCCAAGGTGCACAGGTGTGTTGCAAGTTTTTGTTTGTATTTGTGTTATTCACTGGGATGGTAATCAGAAAACAATGTAAACATGTTGTCAATGTGCTTGTTGGCTGCCATCAAGTTCATTCCAACTCATGGCGACTCCAAATGTTGTGGAGAGGAACTGCTCCTTAAGATTTTCAAGACTGACCTTCCAAAAGCAAATTACCAACCCTGTCTTCCAAGGCACCTCTGGGTGGGTTCAAAATGCCAGCTTTTCATCCAACAGTATAACTCTTAACCATGACACCACCCAGGGACTCCACATGGTTCAAATGAATGAGCACTCTGTAACCAAATGCCCTTCCCAGATTTCAGTACCTGTATGGTGGTATAGTCCATAAGGCATTTGGCTGCTAACCAGAAGGTCAGTGGTTCAAACCCACCAGCTGCTCTGTGGAAGGAATATGGGACAAGCTACTTCCATAAAGGTTTACAATCTTGGAAACCCAATGAGAGTCTCTATGAGTTAGAATCAACTAGATGGCAAGTTGTTTTTTTTTTTTTTTTTTTTTTCTTTTGTTTTTTAATGTACATTTGGGCTTATGATAGAATTCATAAAAAATAGCACTGTAAATTTAATGCACAGAAAGCAAAATTATACTTAATACATATGTAATACAATCATGCCAAGTAAGGTTAGAACCAGATGTGAGCTGAGCCAAAGAAATCTTTTCATTACTTCAAGAAAGAAAATGTTAAGAAATACTAAGTCTTGACATGACACACACAGCAATACATGCCATGCAAATTCAAAAACCCCTTTTTCTTAGCAATTGGTGGTGTTTTCACATTCTCAGCAGCAATTTAGCTTCAACAAAATATTATCCCATCATTATTATTATTATTTGATTTTCAAGTGCATTGGACATATAATTTCTATTTTTTAGTATCTTATGCATAATTTTCACTGGTGGAATTTCATATAAGCTGAGTTAAATCAGTTTATATGTAGTTTATGTGGTTAACTATGGCAAATCACGATCAATTGAATTTTATTTTTTTATTTTTGTCTTTGTAGGAGGTTTATAGTTTGAGAAAAACTGCCGTAGAAAGAAGGGCTTTATTTTTCAACTCAGAGACCAGAATTGAGTCTCACCCCTCCAGTTTCTGGAAAGTTTTGGCATGAGCTTAACCTCACTGAATCACAATTTGCTCCCAGATAAAATAGGGATAATCAAATTCATCCCACCTCCTCTACGAGGCATTTGGGAGAATTAAATGAAATCAAAGATGTTCAAGTACCTTGTAATCTGTAAAGCACTGTATTAATGTAAGGGATTATTCATTTCATCATTATTAATAAACACTTGAACTCTCTACATCACAGGATTGTGTAAGGCATCTTCAGAGAAAAACATCCAATGCTTTGGAATGCAAATCAATGAATGAATTGTTTCCTTTCATGATCTGCAAGGTTTATCTTGCACAAACCCATGTTTTCTGTGTCTGATGAAAAAAAAAAAACTGCAGTCTGGTGATTTATGAGAAACTGTAGTTTGAACAAATGGTTTGGTGTGTCTGCACTAAGTAGGTTTGGTTGTGCACAGAAGACTACGCTCTGCTGGGGATCTTGATCGAGTTGCTTAATCTCTCTCTGATTTTCAGTTCTATCAAATCTTGGGTGCAGCTGCCCTATTAGCATCCTGTGCAGAGCTGAGGAATGAATCTGCATGAGCTTTAATATACATATCTGTAATTTATGTGCTCAGAAGAGAAACAAGAAAATATATATTTATAACAATAAATAAAAGCCAGATACATAAACAGCTTCTATAGAAAATGATACCAACTATTAAATTTTTGCCTATATTTATGTCCACTTCTTTCCTAAAGAATTTGTGGCTTTACATTTTAAGAAATACAATACCTTAAAATTCAAATAGAAAAAAAATTATAGCATTGAGTCCAAGAAAAACATGAGTTGTGCACATTTTATTTTATGTATTTGTCAGTTGCTTCAAACTTATATATTTACCATGGTAATATCTATGTAATATTCTAACCAATGATTACATAATAATGTCACCATTGATAGACATTTAACATTAATTAATTTTATATGGTAAATAAGATTATGATAACCATTTACATTGGCACACAGCAATCGCAACAGCTCTTCTTTTTGTCTCTCACTGATCAAAAATGTAAACTGTGTTTGAATCTTAATGTGGACTTTTCCAATTCTTTCCATAATACATATAATATATACATAATTTATATATATATATATATATATATATATATACAATCATTATGATAAATATATGTTCATTCAAATAACTGTTAACCACTCAATATCTCCCTTCTTTAATCATCATTTCAAGGGCTGACCCTATTTTTAATTCCATACACATTGTTAGTATTTGCTGATTTGGAAACTGTCTTTCTTGTATTGTTGCTGTTGGTAGGTGCCATTGATTATTAGAAACTCATTAAAAATGCATTTCTCTTTGGTTAAAGAAAAGTTTCTCATTCTTATTATAGTATTTTTCCTTTCAATCCATGTTCAGTGTTCTTGTCTTTGTACTGAGAACGAAAGTTGCTTGTGAGTGAAATGGAGTTCTTCTTTTTTATTCCCAATAACATTTAGCATAATAGTTGGATACTGTAGGTAGATGCAAAGACATTTAAATATAAACAAAAACTCTTTTTTTTTTTTTTTAAATGAAGGGTGAGAATTGGAAAAGATAGTTTGAGACAGAGAGAGAGTATTTTGAGTTTACAATCAGGAGTAGATATGGCTCAGATATTTGCAAATTTAAGTAAAAGTAGAATTTAACAGAAGCTAGGAAAACAGGCTACTTATTCTGGGCTCTGGTACTTTGTGCCCTCAGTTTCCCCTTCCATGCTTAGCGTTGTGTCTCTAGATGCTAGCCAGCTCACTGTGGCTCTACAGTAGAGAGAACTGATGGAATCAGTGCCATTTAACCCTTGTTTTTGGTGCCATCCACTCAAGCGTTTTTACATTTAATTATGACAGTCGTCTGAAGTAGGCATTATCCCCATTTTTTAGACAAGGCTGATAATGCTAGTGATGTTAAGCCAACTGCAACGTCACAAAAATAGTAAATGGGTTTGAATCTGGTAGTCTCTTCATTTGTTGTTGTTGTTGTTGTTATGCTGTCTCATCGAACCCGACATATAGTGACCCCTTCTTCGGTTTCTGAGGTAGTATCACTATGGAAGTAGATTGCCCCATCTTCCTTCCGAGGAGTGGCTGTCTCTTCATTTAGCATCCATTATTCTGTTACTCTAAGGAGCTCTGGTGGCACAGTGCCAAAGACAATTCAATGCTAACCAGAAGGTTGGCGGTTCAAACCCATCAGCCACTCCGTGAAGGGGGGCAGGGCACTCTACCTCTATAAAGATTTACAGCCTCAGAACCCCAATTGGGTTTGCTGTTGTTGTTGTTGTTGTT
>NW_006921654.1:361675-400641 GCF_000298275.1 Orycteropus afer afer
CAGCCTGCTACTCTGGGCGGGCCTGAGTTTGTCTCCTCACCTAATCCCTTTGGCTGATTGCTCTTCTCTCTGGCTTCCTGGCTTTTAATCCCTTTTCTCCTGCTCTTCCCACCTGCTGCTTTGGGCATCCCTGAGTTGTCTCTCCTCACCTGTAACCCTGGGGCTGACTGCTCTTCTATCTGGGTTCCTGGCTTTTATCTCCTTTCTCCTGTTCTTCCAGCCTGCTACTCTTGGCGGGCCTGAGTTGCCTCTCCTCACCTAACCCCTTTGGCTGATTGCTCTTCTCTCTGGCTTCCTGGCTTTTAATCCTCTTTCTCCTGCTCTTCTTGCTTGCTACTTTGGGCGTCCCTGAGTTGTCTCTCCTCACCTGTAACCCTGAGGCTGACTGCTCTGAGTCGAAATTGACTCAGTGGCAGTGGGTTTGGTTTTCTGTTTCATTCTCTTAATCTATCCATTTGCCTTCCATAAGGACATGCCTCCTGGATTTATGGACACTGCCAGCCACATCCTGGCAATCTGGCTATTGCTAGGACTTGCTGTATGAGTGTGCTGGGCACCATTATTTCCTTTAATGATACTCTAGCCAGATTTCAACTGTGAGCACTACTTCCCTGACTAAAAGAAGTCTGTATAGTCTCTAAAACAAAGTCACTACTATTTATCATTATTTTATTATGCTGCTGTAATTCAATTAATTTAGTGGTTATTATGTACCTTGAAAGGAGCCCCAGTGACACAATGGTTAAAATACTTAGCTGCTAATTGAAAAGTAGGGAGTTGAGACCCACCAGCTGTTGTACAGGAGAAAGGTGCTGTGATCTGCTTCTGTAAAGATTACAGTCTTGGAAACTATGAGGCAGTTCTGCTCTGTCCTACCTGGTCACTGACTCAGAATAGACACAGTGGCAGTGGATCTTTGCATTTATGCATTTTCAAAATGTGCATTTCACAGCTGAATAAACTTAGCCCGTTGTTGCTTAAGGAGCTCTGGTGGCACAGTACCTACGGCATTTGACTGCTAACCAGAAGGCTGGTAGCCCAAACCCACCAGCCACTCCTCAGAAGGAAGACTGGGCAATCTACTTCTGTACAGATACCACCTCAGAAACCCAAGGAGGGTTTGCTGTGAATCAGAATCAACTGGATGGCAGTGAGTTTTTGTTGTTGTTGTTGTTGTTTGGTGGTTGTTTAAATCACTTGTTGAAGAGCATGCTGTTTTAGGTTCTGTTGGCATTCAGAAGCAGGTAGCTAACTCACAGGCCCATATGATTCACTGGTTTAATTTTCCTACTAGATGCTTTGTTACAGTAAGAATTGGAAGTAGCTGTCGACGCAGGAGGGTGTTTTTTTAAAAAGACAGTCTTAAACATATACGTGTCCAAGAAGATCTATATGTATGTGTTTGAAGATAGAAGGATGAAGTTGGAATCATTGTGAAGACTTTATGTTATAAAAGTAAAAGCTGTAAAAATAAGTAACATTGAGTAAGCAAGAAAGGGAGGGAGCCCTGGTCATTAAAGTAAATGTTTCTTTGTCCAAATCACATAGAATTTGGTCAAAATGGGGGAAGTTTGTTTGGATCTTTTACCTGAAAGCAGTCTTGGTCTAGCTCTCTTTTCTGCATTTCTTCTTTGATAAGGAAGACACGGCTGCTTTTGACAATTTAAACATATTCATCCAATTATATGTTAAATTCTAAGCAACAATGAACCACCTGTTGTGAAAATGCCTGCAATACAGATTTGCAATCCTCTAGGACCATGATGTTTATCTAAATTGTCTGAGTTTCCTGTCAAGTCTGACAGGCTAAGGAGGAGAGAATATGGTCAATCTCTTTGAAAACTGTATTAAATCCTTAAGGAGGTCACCAAATATTTAGTTATTTTGTGTGTGTGTACGTATATATGTATATATGTATATATGTGTATGTGTGTGTATATATATATATATATATATATATATATATATATATATATATATATATATATATATAGTGACTGCTGATTCCTTGTCCCTTTTACCCATTGGTATCTAGTCAATTCTGACTCATAGTGACCCCCATTGGGCTTTCAAGGCTGTTAAATCTTTACGGAAGTAGATTGCCTCATCTTCTCCCTGCAGAGCAGCTGATGGGTTTGAACTGCCGACCTTCTGGTTAGCAGCTAAATGCCTTACCCATTATGCTACCAGAACTCCTTTTATCCTCTTAGGAGAAGTCAATGTTGTATTGTTTTGCGGTGTTAAAATTGCATGGATAGCTCAATCATTCACCCTTCTTCTCCTTATTAATTGTTTTTCCCATGGAACTGTGGAGTCAGTGCTGTGGGTTTGAAATAGCATGAGAGTGACAATAGGCAGACCACAATTATCTTCTTGAATTTGTTGCTAACAACAAAATACACTTGGAGATGCTCATAAAGCTATGTAAGCCAGATGCTTATGAATAAAATGAAAAACTTGTACTTTATAACAAATTATCTCCAAAACACAGTCCTGTCTGGATCAATGAGTGTTTTAAAATTAAATTACTTTATGTTCAAATTAATTTGAAAATTTAAAGTAAAATACACAATTATCTTTATTTGTATCTATTTCATGATCCAGTACATAAGGTTTTAAACACTTAAAATGTCCATTTTTAAAAATCAAGTTTATTTTGAAATGTGATAAAAGTGTATTCACTTTTCATAAAGCTCTGTGGGCCTGTCCTCTCAATAGCAGTGACATATCTCATGGCCACTGTTACTAGAACGGAATGTTTAGCCTGAAGAATGTGTCCCTTGCTCCTATCTTGTACACCTGGATGTTAACATTTACGATTTAGTAGACTTAGCACAGGGATTTTAAGTTCAAGGTGTCAGTTTATTTAACATGTGCAAATGGTCCTTTTGAACACTCTCTGATATGCGATAACATTTGACTAAGTGTTTTCTAGGAAAATCTAATGTCCATGTTAATACAATACTACTACTCATGCCTCTAGGTACCGTTTCCTTTTTTCCACATGCTTTCGATGTGGTCCAAGTCAGTCAGGCTATCGCCGACCTTGAAAATGGAGAGACTGCTTCTCGGAAGAAGGAGGAGACAAACAGGAGACACAGTACCAACTAGATGGCTCACAATGTAGGCATTTACTAACTGGCATGGAGGAAACAGAATATTTTTAAAGAGCCTTTTCAGCGTGGATTGTTTGAAGCCGTCACCGAAGCTAATTCGGTTTCGTTTTTAGTGAAATAAAGCCTTGTCGCCATTAGCACTTGTGATGCCTTAATTTCAGTGCTCCTCCTGTGGTGTTGCAGTCTCTGGTGCCCATCTGCTCTGCCAGTGCAGGTACTCCTTGTTTTATTGCGCTTTGCTTTATTGCGCTTCGCAGATACTGTGTTTTACAAATCGAAGGTTTGTGGCAACCCTGCATCGAGCAAGTGTATCAGCACCATTTTTTTCTGACAGCACGTGCTCACTTGTGTCTCTGGGTCACATTTAGTCATTTTTATAGTATTTCAAACTGTTTCATAATGCTATTGCACACTTAGTAGACTATAATGTAAACATACTTTTAACATGCACTAGGAAACCAAACAATTTGTGTGACTATCTCTATTTCGGTGCTCACTTTATTGCAGTGATCTGGAACTGAACCCGCAATGTCTCCAACGTATGCCTGTATGTAGATCGTTAGTAAGAGTGTTACACAGCTCGAATCCTGATCTTTTTTATTTTTTTTTTAAATGCCCCTTGATGATGAATGTTTGAAAAAAGCTTTTCAAACTTCACGACTCACTTTAAAAGTCACTGCCCCAAGGAGGACTTCCCTGATTTCCCCAGGCTAAGCCAGACCTGTTTTGTCATGTATATTTGTAGCTCCAGATGCTTTCCTTTCATTTGGCAACAGGTATGTATGTGTCTGTGTGTGTATTTAATCTCTGTTACACTGTAAATTTCAGGGAGACAGGGGCTTTATCTTGTGGGCTTTTAATTCCTTCTCCTGAACCCCACTGTGACATAGACTCAGAGTAGGCATACATGAAGAAATTCTTTAAAAAATGGGGGGGGGGGGAGAGACTGTACTGGAATCAGCTCAGCATCTCTTCTTGGGTCAGATGTGGGACAAAAATTATGGCATGAACTTCAGTCACATCTCCTAACAGAACCTCTGGCAATGCTTCCGCCCCTCCAGATCTTTCCAAGAGTTTCCAAGGCACATTGTTGCTTTATTCAGCACCTTCCCTTCTTCCTTCTTGAAAACATTTGTATTTATTTGTAATTCATTCCAGTCAGGAGTGAATTCTAGGCCAGCAGATTCTGTTTTTTTACTTTACTCCTTTCCACTCTTTATAGTAACACATACACGTGCTGCTGATGTTGGATTCCTTTTTAAGGATCCAGGGCCAAGCAGACTGGTGATAGCAATAGAGAGAGCAGGTGACAGATCCCCATTAGGACCTCATAAGCCTAAAGAATTCCTGTTTTAACCTAGCCATCTTTTCACTGAATGTTAAACACAATGGCTTCTTCAAATGACAGTAATATATTCTCGCCTACATCTTTATGAAGAAAAGTGAGTCTTCTATTTGAAGAAATTTAAAATAACAAAGTGAGGAA
Source organism: Orycteropus afer afer (assembly GCF_000298275.1). NCBI lineage: Eukaryota > Metazoa > Chordata > Mammalia > Tubulidentata > Orycteropodidae > Orycteropus > Orycteropus afer. The sequence goes on from NW_006921654.1 coordinate 366,278, forward strand.
TATCATTATAAATGATTGCATTATGCGGAGTGACATCGAAGCTTTGGTGAAGGTATATGTATGTTAGGTAATATATACGTAAATATATGTATTTGCTCTTTGAAAACATACTCCCACCTATGTCTGATTAACATATTTTTAAAAGTGGTGCATAAATCACAGTGTAACCCTTGCAAGGCCTTCTCACTAATATTCCTTCATACAATAGATCTCATCTGAAAATTCCCTTGAAAGGAACAAAGAATGTCATATAAATTAAATGAAAGGAACAGATGTAGATTAAGAGTGATGTACATTCTGAGGCTGAACTTTTAATTTCACTGAATATTATTTTCCATCCTAATGATCACATTACATTGGAATGTTGGAACTTCAATTTCCTCTACAATTTCATTTAATAAAGCCATTGTCTCCTCTGAGCTCTTAAGGAGACGTTAGCTTTAAACCACATTGACTTCACCCTTTGCAATGTAATATGTTGAAGAAATAAAAATCTTTTCAAGAGCCACCTCAGGGACCTGAGAGACCTCAAAGGAATATTAAGGCTTTGTGTTTAATGTGAACTGCCTCAAACACAAAATCCAAATGCTCCCAATGGAGTATTAATGACTTTTGTGTACAGTTACATGTTCTGGGAGTTTTTAAAGTCAATGGATAAAACAACCTTTGTGTGGGTGATTAGCAAATGAAACTCCAGCTCAGAGGCAGAAAAGAAGCTTCTCATGAGTCATCATTACATAGTCAACTTTACACTGGAATAATTAGAGGATGCTTTGAATGGCTGAAAATCACTACATTCGGAAACTCAGTGGCCCCATATATGCGTGAAAGCTGGACAATGAATAACGAATACAGAAGAATTGATGCATTTGAATTGTGCTGTTGGCAAAGAATGCTGAAAATACCACAAACTGCCAGAAGAACTAACAGATCTGTCTTGGAAGAAGTACAGCCAGAATGCTCCTTAGAAGCAAGAATGGCCAGATTTCATCTCATGTACTTTGGTCATACTGTCAGAAGGGATCAGTCCCTGGAGAAGGATATCATGTTTGATAAAGTAGAGGGTCCCCAGAAAAGGGGAACAGCCTCAATGAGATGGATTGACACAGTGTCTGTAATGATGGGCTCAAGCACAAGAACAATTCGGAGAATGGCACAGGACCTGGCAGTATTTTGTTCTTTTGTCCATAGGGTTGCTATGAGTCAGAATCAACTCCACCACACCTAACAACAACATGGAAACTGCAACTCATGGGCTGTGTATTACATGCTTTGAGTTGAGATGGGGATTGTGTTAGATTGGGTTCTCTAGAGAAACAAAATCAGTAAAGCTTGTATAGAGAGAGAAAGAGAAATTTATCTTAGGAAAATGGCTCACACACTTATGTTGTTGTTATGTGCCGTCAAGTCAGACCTGACTCACAGCAACCCCTCCTTGGGTTTCCAAGGCAGTATCACTATGGAAGTAGATTGCCCAACCTTCCTTATAGAAGCTGGCAAATCCCAAGTTCTTGGATCAAACGTCAAGCTGGAGGCTTTTCCTAACTCATGCAGCTGCAGGGGCTGAGGAGCTCAAGGTTGGCAGGCAATATACTGGCAGTTGACTCCAACGAATGATGAATCCAGGATCTCCATGCCGAGTGGTGAATTGTTCACTCACGGACAGTTGTAGGCAGAATCCTGATCCACAGAGAGTGTCTCTTTTCCCAGGATGTCCATACATATACTGGAAGCAGGCCACACTTCTAGGGAAACTGCCTTCCAATGAATTGGCTGCTCAAAACATATACATCTGATCCCATCATTGGAACAATCCACATCACAATTGCTTAAACCACACAGAATTGTGGTCCAGCCAAGCTGACACACAGCTCCAACAATCACAGGAATTTATTCCAAAAGGCATTTTAAATACCTAAAATATAGTTATTTGGTCTTTCCTGTTGTTGTTGTGTGCCATCCAGTAGGACCTGACTCATAGCGACCCCTCTTTGGGTTTCCGAGGCGGTATCACTATAGAAGTAAATTGCCCAACCTTCCGGTCTTTCCTAGCTACCTGAATTTTTACTAAGTTGGCTTTTTTAGAAAGCTATAGTTCTACTTTTTTTTTTTTTTTTCTCTTTCTCTAGAAAGATGTACCTGGTTTTACATATCAGCAGGATTTATTGCAGAAGTCCAAGAAGTTCAAAACTCCAAAAAACCAAACTTACTGTTGTGGAGTCAAATCCAACTTACAGTGACCCCTCTTTGGGTTTCCAAGGCGATATCACTACGGAGGTAGATTGCCCAACCTTCCTTCTGAGGAGTGGCTGGTGGGTTTGAACCGCCAGCCTTCTGGTAAGCAGTCAATTGTCTTAGGTACTACGTCACCAGAGCTCCTCAAGAAGTTCAAGAAATGCTGATTTCCTGAAAGGACCTCTGTCCTACTCTCATAATGGATCTTTATTATAAGAATTCACTAAATGGTACAGTCCAAAAGCCAAATGTGATCTAAGAAATGCTTGATGATACTTCCTGTTGTCAGTTGGAGGGCTAGAAAACCCCAAGTTCATAAAGCAGCAATGAGGAATTCATTGTGGAGCAGGCATGCCCTTAAATCCTTGTTTTCAAACATGGCTGCTCAGTGGTCTCACTTTAAGAGTTCTAAAAAATACAGTGATGCCTGTGTTAAAACAGAGCAATTCTGCTTGTACAGTGGTTAAGGCGTTTGGCTGCTAACCTGAAGGTTGACGGTTTGTACCCATCAGCCCCTCCTCCATGGGAGAAAGATGAGGCACTCTGCTTCCACAAAGACTTATAGCTTTGGAAACCCTATGGGCAGTTCTGCTGTACCTTGTGGATCACTGTGCATCAGAATCAGCTCTGGCAGTGCCCCTCCTTGAGCTTCAGAGGCGGTATCTCTATGGAAGTAGGTTGTCCAATGTCCCTTCTGAGGAATGGTGGGTTTGAACCCTTCTGAGCTGGTGAGTTTGAACCACCAGCCTTCTGGTTAGCAGTCAAATGCCTTAGGCACTCCGCCATCAGAGGTCCCAAGAGTGGAGTAGTGTATTAAAACAAAAACCATATTAAGCTACTAATAGAAATTGAGTGAAGTTAATTTATTCTAGGGAGTCAAGAATGTTTTGAAGATGAGAGAACTTCTAAAGACCCTTATAGCCCCTCTAATAAGCAGTGCCATGGGAAAAGGCCAGGGAAGAGGGTTTATGTAATAACGGTTTACCCTGAAACACAGCTTTCAGTCCAACCCTGAAGTCTCCATTTCTTGAAACTGAGTGTACATAGGTAATTCTTCCAAAGAGCCGAATGCCTAAGGCAAAATGGTCTCCACTAAGCTGTTTACTGAGAGCTCTAGTAGCATAGTGCCTAAGGCATTTGACTGCTAACCAGAAGGCTGGGGGTTCAAACCCACCAGCCACTTCTCAGAACAAAGACAGGGCAATGTACTTCTGTGGAGGTACCACCTCGGAAACCCAAGGAGGGGTTGCTATGAGTCCAATCAACTTGACAGCAGTGAGTTTGAGTTTTTTGTTTTGTTTTGTTATAGCCGCTTACTAGGCTATTTGACTTAATGGTAACTTTAGGAAATGAGTTTGCTCCCAACTCAAGCTTCAGAAGATCTCAGGGCAATAAAAGATCCACAGACTGCAGAAATCTGGATTTCAGTCACATTAGAACTGTTTCTCACCTGGGACCTGCCCTAGATAAATTGAGTTGCTGTCTCTAAGGCTGTACTGTACAGTACAGTAGTCACTAGACCTGTGATAGTATTGAGCACTTGAAATTAGACTAGTCTGAATTAAGATGTGCTCTGAGTGTAAAATAACATTGGATGTTAAATATTTACTACCAAACCAAACAACCAACAAAAGAATATGAAACATCTGAAAAATTTTTATATGGATGACATGTTGAAATGATATTTGTAATACATTGGATTAAGTAACATATATTATTAAAATATATTTCATCTCCTCCTCTTTACTTTTTCTCCTAAGGTGGCTTTAGGAAATTTAAAATTGCATAAGTAGCCCACGGAATATGTATATTAGATAGCACTGCTCCAGGTGTAGAGCTCAGGTATCAGAAATTTGGAAAACATTCCAAGTGATTGAATATACACCCAGGATTTTGACACTTAACCTTTGATCAACTAATACAGTGAAGACAAATATATATATAAAATATATTACAAGTCTTATTATGTGACATATAATTACTACATTTTTCATAAATAACCTGCCCATATAAATAACGTTCACATACATATCATGGGCACAAATGGCAAAATTATGTAAAAATAAAAAGTTCTTGCATAGAGCACCCATGCATACACCTCTCATGTCCAGTCACATTCCCAGAAGTGAATTTTGGCCTTATTCATCCTCATTCAATAGTCCAAAAATGTTATTTTTGATCATATTTGTATAATAAAGGTAAAAGTTTGGTCAAGATGTCATGATCAAAGTTGATAGTACCCCAAGCCAAAACCAAACTCACTGCCATCGAGTTGGTTTCAACTCATAGTGACAACTATTGGGTTTCCAGGGCTGTAAATCTTTATGGAAACAGTTTGCCTCCTCTTTTTTCCATGGAGCGACTGGTAGGTTTGAACCACTGACCTTTTGGTTCACAACTAGATGCCTAAACCGCTACACCACCAGAGCTCCTTTGATAGTACCCCTGTAACTGAGAAATAGAAAAATGAAATTGTGTTTGCCATGGGGAAGTTTGCTGCTGGGCCTGAGAGTGGAGGAGGTCCTTGTAGCCACTGTGCCCAGGTACGTTGTGCCAGAGGTGGGCAAAAGGATGGGCAGAGGGCCTCCCGTGGGGCTATATCAGCCCAAGCACAGGCTGCTTCCATGGTAGGCAGGGGCCAGTGTCTGCACACATCAGGGTCCTGTAGTGCCAGCTCTACATAAAGCCAGACAGCAGAAAAATGTGAGTGCGGGCGTATACTGCCCAGCCCAGTGGCATCCCCGGACAGCCAGCTGAACCCATTTAATCTGAACAAGAGATGCTCGACCCCTCTTTTCTTGCAGCTCTCTGCACAAGTGGGAGACTCAGACAGCCTCAGTATAGCGGCCACCAGCCGGACAGCAGGGCAAAATGTGCACCAGCCTGAGTGACCTTCCCAACGCGGAGTGTGCACATCTGCACACTTCCTGGGCAGGGGCCGGCCACTCTATTAAGAACAGAAAAATGATTTTTCCCTGCATGGAAAAAAGTAGTTTGCAGGGCAGGGAAGGATTCCTGCTGGGGGAAGGGCTACTTTAGAAGCCCTAGGGAAGGCTGATGAGGGTGCTTCTGGGAACGAAACCTCCGCATCAACAGGCACTCAGATGAAGACTTAACTTCAAATCCATCAGACAGAAAAAAATTAAAATCATCAACATGTTAAAAAAAAAAAAAAAGGTACAGCGCACGTATGAAAATAATGTCTAGGGATTGTGCAGTATGCAAAAATTTTAACGTGTGCATTATGTGTATAAAATATAACATGACTTTTATACATACTAACTTATCATAGCAACACTGTATAGTAAGTGCTATTATTATCCCCATTATATGCATGGTAACACTAAATTGCAAAGAGACAAAATGCTTTGCCCCTTGTCCCAGAGCTGGTAAACTAAAAAGCTAGGATTTGAAGTCAGGCAATAAGATTCAAGAGTTCATCTTTTCCACCATTACTTATTCCTTACTAATGGAGCTCTGGTGGTGTACTGCCTAAGGCATTTGACTGCTAATGAGAAGGTTGGTGATTCAAACTCACCAGCCACTCTGCTGCTGATGGGGCAATCTACTTCCATAAAGATTTACTGCCTCCAAAACCCAGCGGGGGTCGCTTTGAGCCTAATCGACTGGAGTGAAGTGAGTTTGATGTTTTTGGTTTCTCCATTGTCCAGCTCTTACATGCATATGAAGCTATTGAAAACAACATGGCTTGGGTTGGGCCTTATCTTCAAAGAGACATCTTTGCTCTTCAGCACTTTAGAGAGGTCTTTTGCAGCAAATTGGCCCAGTGTAATATGTTATATGATTTCTTGACTGCTGCTTTCTTTGGTGTTGATTGTGGAACCAAGTAATATGAAATCTTCGACAACGTCAATCTTTTCTCCATTAATGTGACACTGCTACTGGTCCAATTGCGAGGATTCTTGTGTTCTTTATGTCACAGTTTAATCCGTACTGCAGACTGTAGTCTTCAATCTTCATCAGTAAGTGCTTTCAGCAAGTAAAGTTATGTCATCTGCATATCACAGGTTGTTAAGGAGTATTCCTCCAGTCCTAATGTTGCGTTCCTTCATATAAGCCAGCTTCTCATATTTGCTCAGCATACAAATTGAATAAGTATGGTGAAAGGATACAGCCCTGACACACTCCCTTCCTGATTTTAAACCATGCAGTATCTATTCGAATGACAGCTTCCTGGTCTATGTACAGGTTCCTCATGAGTGCAATCAAGTGTTCTGGAATTACCATTCTTCACAGTGTTATTCATAATTTGTTATGATCCACATAATTGAAAGCTTTTATATAATCAACAAAACACAAGTAAACATCTGATAGTGTTTGCTTTCAGCCAAGATCCATTCCATATCAGCAATGATATCCCTTGTTCCACATTCTCTCCTGAATCCAGCCTACATTTCTGCAAGTTCTCTGCCAATATACCACTGCAACTATTTTTGAATTATCTTCAGCAAGATTTTACTTGTGTGTGGTATTAATGATATTGTCCAATAATTTCCACATTCTGTGGGATCACCCTTCTTTGGAATGATACAAATAAGGATCTCTGCCAGTCAGTTCACCAGGTAATTGTCTTCCAAATTTCTTGGCATAGAAGAGGAAGTGCCTACAGTGCAGCATCCATTTGCTGAAACATCTCAATGGCTATTCCATCAATTCCTGGAGCCTTGTGTTTTTTGCCAATTCCTTCAGTGCAGCTTTGACTACTTCTTCTAATACCCTTGCTTCTTGATCATATGCCACCTCCTGAAATGGATGACTATAAATCATTTCTTTATGGTACAGTGATTCTATGTAATCCTTCTGTCTTCCTTTGATGTTTCCTGCATCATTCAGTATTTTGCCTATGGAATCTTTCAATATTGCAACTCGAGGCTTGAATTTTTTTCTTCAGTTCTTTAAAGTTGAGAAATACCTAGCATGGTTTTCCCTTTTGGTTTTCTAACTCCAGGTCTTTGTATATTTCATTATAATAATTGACTTTGTCTTCTTGAGCTGCTCTTTGAAATCTTTTTTTGAGCTCTTTTATCTTGTCATTTCTTCCATTTGCTTTATCTACTCTCCATTCAAGGGCAAGTTTCAGAGTCTCTTCAGACATGCATTTTGGTCTTTTCTTCCTTTCCTGTCTTTTTAATGACATCTTGCTTTCTTCATGGTGATGTTCTTGATGTCATCCCACAATTCCTCTGATTTTCAGTCAATGGTGTTCAGTGTGCCAAATCCATTCCTTAGATGGTCTCTAATTCAAGAGGGATATAATCAAGGTCATATTTGGGCTCTTGTGGTCTTGTTTTAATTGTCTTCAGCTTCAACTTGAACTTGCCTGTGAGCAGTTTATGGTCTGTTCCACAGTCAGCTCCTGGCCTTGTTTTGGCTGAAGATACTGAGCTTCTCCCTCACCTGTTGCCACAGATACAGTCAACTTGATTGCTGTGCACTTCATCTGGTGAAATCCACGTGTATAGCTGCTGTTTCTGTTATTGTAAAAAGATATTTGTAACAAATGAGTAATTGGTCTTGTGAAATCCTATCATGAGATTTCCAGCATCATTTCTATCACCAATGCCATATTTTCCAACTTTTCCAATTACTAGTGTTTCATCCTTGTTTCCAACTTTTGCATTCCAATCACCAGTAATGATCAATACATCTTGATTGCATGTTTAGTCAATTTCAGACTGCAGAAGTTGGTAAAAATCTTCTATTTCTTTGTCTGTGGCTTTGGTGGTTGGTGTGTAAGTTTGAATAACAGTAGTTGCCAAAGGGGCAAGGAGGCCGCATCTTCTGACCTCCCGTAACCCCACAAGAGGAAGAGAGAATCACCATCAGTCGCCCAAGGCCTATTCCTGTGAAGCCAGACATGCTGCCTCCCTCCAGCCCTTTCACCAAATGCTCTTCCTGCAGCACCCACCACTTCTCTGCTGGGTTCAATAATTTGCTGTAGTGGCCACACAGAACTCACAGATTATGGGGTTTTTTAGGGAAGCAACAGACTACAATTCAAGTTCTGGAACATGCGGCCAGCCGTCTCACTCAGCAGCTGACAGTCTCAGTAGCACACTACTCTCTCAGTAGTGCATGTCTCTCAAGTCTCTATCTCAACAATGTGTGTCTCTCGCATCTCCCAGCTGCCAGTGAGAGATCTTTTCTGCCTCTAGGAAGGCTCCTTTTGAGCCTGACAGAGTAGCAAACTAACCAATCCCAACATCAGCATTCTGTACACCTGAGAGAGAGCGAACTTCCCAGAAAATTACTTTGTGCTGCTCCCAACAGAAATCCCCCGTGTAGATAACTTAAACAATCAGGAGCTACTCAGTTGCTCACGGCAAATTCTACCACTGAGTTTACAAAGACTTATGGCTAGAAAAGCCACACTATGGAATTTACTACACTGCAGTAGTATTAACTGGTCTTCCTTATAGGCTTATGGATAGTATCCTATTACTGATGGCTTTGTACTTCAAGACAGTTCTGGAAACATTCTTTGTGAGGATGAATGACATGCTATTCCTCTTCAATTTGTCATTCCCAGCATAGTAGATTATATGGTTGTCTGATTCAGAAAGGCCAAAACCAGTCCATTTTAACTCAATAATGCCTAACATAAGGTTTTCTGGGGTGTAGTGCCTAAGGGATTTGACTACTAACCAGAAGGTTGGTGGTTCAAAGCCACCAGCCACTTCACAGAAGGAAGATGGGGTAATCTACTTCCAAAAAGATTTACTGCCTCGGAAACCCAAGGAGAGGTCACTATGAGTTGGATCCAAATCGATGGCAGTGAATTTTTTTTTTTTTTTTTTAATTTTAATGCCTAAGATATTGATCTTGGCATGTTCCATTTCATTTTTGACAACTTCCAATTTTCCTAGATTCATACTTTGTGTGTCCATGTTTCTATTATTAATGGATGCTTGCAGCTGTTTCTTCCCATTTTGAGTTGTGCCACATCAGCAAATGGAGGTCCCAAAAGATTTACTGCATCAACATCATTAAGGTCGGCTCTACTCTGAGGTCACAGCTTTTTTTTTTTTTTTTTTTAAGTTTCATCATGCTTTAGGTGCAAATCTACAGAGCAACATTTATTTTACATTCAACAGCTCGTGTCCATTTGAATTCACACCCCAATTGCCATCCCCAACCATAACAAACTCTCCTCCCCTCCCATACCTGTGACTACCCCTCCCTGTGCCCTTCTTAATATGCATTCTTGTCTGTCCAGCTTTCCTTCTTTGTGAACGCTGTCCCACCGGTGCCCCATTGCCGATTGCTGTAAGGGGTTTAGCTCCCTAGAGTCAGTGGGTGCATTGCCATGGGATAGGTGTTCTGCATGTAGGTCTTTCTACTCTTGGGGCTGAGAACCTATCCATAGGAGTGGGTCCAATTCTAGGCCCAAAGGGTAGCCCGGTGCCATAGTTTGGGGGTTCCACCAGACTCTATCTGACTAGTAATTCTTGTCATTTTTGTGTTTTTGGATTTTGCTCCACATTTTTCCTCCCACTCTACCCAGGAGGAGCTCTGGTGGTATAGTGCCTAACTAAGGCATTTGACTGCTAACCAGAAGGCTGGAAGTTCAAACCCACCAGCCACTACTCGGAAGGAAGATTGAGAGATCTACTTCTGTAGTGATACTGCCTCCGAAACCCAAGGAGGAGTTGCTATGAGTCGGATCCAACTCAATGACATTGACAGGATCTCCAGGTTTCATCCCTTTCCATGCAGTTGACATTGGTAGCCAGACACCATCTAGTTCGGGTCTTGGGGTCCATCGTATCCTTGGACTAATTGTTTCCAGATGTGAGGAGGCAGCTCTTCCCTAGTCTTCTTTCGAGTGCCTTCTGACCTGAGGGGCTCATCTTTCAGCACTATATCAGACAATGTTTCAGGGCTATTCATAGAATTTTCCAGTCCTGTATCAGACAGTGTTTCACTGCTGTTCATAAGGTTTTCACTGGCCAATTCTTTGAGAAGTGGATGACCCTTTCCTTCTGAGTCTCTATTAGTCTGGAAGCTCCACTGCAACCTGTCCACCATGGGTGACCCTGCTGCCATTTGAAATACTGGTGGCATAGCATCCAGCCTCACAGCAAGGCGCAAGCCGACATAATACAACAAACTGACAGATGAGTGGTGGTGACACTAACATACAACACTTAATATCATACAGTGTGCTCAGAGGGGTAATTATTAATACCTCAAAACCAAACCAAACTCACTGCCATTGAAACAATTCATACTCATATCGACCTCATTGGGTTTCTAAGGCTGTGAATCCTTACAGAAGCAGATTGTGGCATCTTTCTTCTGTGGAGCAGCTGGTAGGGTTGAACCACTGACTTTTTGGTTAGCAGGCAAATACCTTAACCACTACTCTACCAGAGCTCCTTTCCCAGTACCTATACTTGGCTTTAAATCCCTCCTCCCTTTACATATGCTATCTTCCTGCCCTACCCTCAAGTGATGCATCCATAATCTGAGTTCCTGTGAGTTCCTGTCAATGAACACATTACCCTGCTCTTGCCTGTGTGCCTTCCCTAGCTCTGACCATATCTACCCACAACACCAAGAGTCCCATCCTTGACCCACAGTCATATGCCAGAGATTTTTTTTTCCCCCCATGATAATTCCCCCCAGGAGCTAACATCCTTCCTGGAGGCTACATTCTTCTATGTATAGCCTGTCCCTTTTATAGTTTAACCGCCTCTGTGTCCATATTAACCACTTTGTGTCTAATCTTTCCCTAAATTCTGTATAATTTCGTGCTCGTAAATTCCATGCTGAATCCTGCGGTAGACCAAATAGAATAGAACATGTTCCTGAAATTACAGTGCAGATTGGGTAACTCATCAGCCTGAAAAATCAGAAAATACTCCTTTTATTCCTTCCTTTTCAGACAAGTCTACTGTTGGAACAATCCACCTTACTCTGCGTAGAGGAGTATGATAGAGACCATCAATTGTCTATAAAAAATCTTCATCTCTCTGATGTATCTAGAATGTTAACCAGAAGTATGAATGCCCTGCTAGATAATATTTCCTAATCTCCCTCCTGAAATTCTGACAGCCCTCCCCTGGAGGTAATGCGACTGGTATTGCTTGAGGTCAGTGATGCGGCTGCAGTTGTGTGAAGGAGGTTCTACAGGACTGGATGACCCAAGTTGACCTTACCCATATGTCTGGCAATTGGTATTTATAGGTGCCTGACCCACTTTGGTTGGAGCCCTCATGGCACAATGGTTAAAACTCTTGGCTGCTAATTGAAAGGTTGGCATTTCGAACCCATTCCTCCAGAAGGGGGGGGGGGGGGCTGGCAATTTGTCATTTGTAATTTGTTCCCATAAAAATTTTGGCCCAGGAAACCCCATAGGGCAGTTCTCTGTCCTATGGCATTGCTACGAGATAGAATTAAGTCAACGATACACAACAATAAACCACATTGTTCATGTTCTTTCTGTGAATGTGCTCTTGCATCATTCCATAGACTAGCCCAGATTTCCTCACGTGACCATGGAGTATTCCCAGAGACTCTCCAATGGAGTTTGTTTGTAAATAATGTGTGTTGCTTCTAAGGTCTGTACTGTAACATAATAAACATGCCTCTTTGATCTCTTTCCTCACCTCACCTGCTAGAGTAGACATGGTGGTAACTCACTTCAGTAATGTGGATGATGACGTTGAAAAACGTGTGGAAAGAAAAACAGGTCTTCAAATGATTGTGACGGGTACAACTAACCCACTGACTTGGTCCGTTCAACTCAAAACAATTAAGTGAGATACATAAATAACTACATTGTTCTTTGATCACTGTACCATTGAGTCCAGCCCTCAAACCAAAAAACTCACTGCTGTTGAGTCGATCCCGATTCATAGCAACCCCTCCTTGGATTTCCGAGGCAGTATCTCTATGGAAGTACATTTCCCAAGTCCAGCCCTACTCCCAAATAAAACCCAAAACTAATCCTTATTGTAGCTAGTATGAAGTTGAGGCATAGTACTGTTCCAAAATTTACAGTGATTGTAACCTAAAAAGAAAAGATCAATAAACAGACACACAATAATTAATGGAACCAGTTTAGGGAGTGAAAGAAATCTCAAATTCCCTCATGCACGCTGTGAGCTTTACAACAAAATAAAAGACCAGTCATACTATGACTACACAGAGAGAAAACAGATATGCGCTAATGGCTTTGTCTTGTTGTAAAAATATCAATAACTATGCATATTGAAATAAAAGAAAGCATAATGACCTGAGATATGTGTTTGTCTGATGACAGATGCAGAACAACCATGCTGCCCCTGAACCCAGAAGTACTGCTCATTAAGTGAATTTTGCCACTTTCCTTACATTCCACTGTCTGAACTGCGTGGACAGAACAATTGCAATTTGTAACTTTTACAGGATAGTTGAAGGAGGAGAGCTGGGAGACAGCACTTGAATAGCCCATAAAACTTCAGTCCATTTTCTCTGGGGGATAATTGCCTGTGGTTATTGAGTAAACTTCACTAGAATGTTATTAGTATTTTGAGTGGTTTTGAAAACAGTCTCAGGGCTACTCCTAGGAGGGTGAGGAATGGGGAGAAGCTGGGGGAGTATTCCTTCTTCTCAGCATGATAGCAACCTTTGATTTCTTCTCCAGAGGCCAAATACATTAAATCTGGTCACACTAAACTCTTAACTAGCAGACAGTATCCTAGAAAAAAAGAGTATCCTAGAAAGAAGTAGGGAACTTGGAAACTGGTCTATCTTTTTCAATGGTTTCTTGTACCATTAAGCAGAGTGGAACTGGGTTTTTCTCACTGTCCTCAAGGTCATTATGAAAATATTTTTTAATTTATATTTTTCTCCATTTGGAAGCTGTTCCACAGCACACAGTTTTAAATCTGGTTTTCTGACTCATGGTGTTTCCCATTAACTCTTCCCGGTTATGTTTGCTCATCTAATTATCTCACACACTCTGCCGTGTTCCAACTTTTAATAGGTTTCCTATTCACAGCTCACTGGATATCCAAGAGTTTCTGGCAGTAGAAAAGTTGGGTTTACCCTAAAAGTATGCTAGAATTGGAAGGGATTCCAAGATTCTGAGTTGCAAATGCCTCTTTCTACAGATAAAGAAATTGAGGCTTAGTGTGGGAAGAGAGCCTCTTCTGAAGTCATTAATAAGATGTGGTTGAGGAAGAAGGAAATACCAAGACACTGGATTAGCAGCAAGGTTGTGTTACCAGCAGGCAGCCTCCACTGGCTTTAACCTATCTGGCCTTTTTTTCCCTTAGTGGGCGTGGTCATGAGAATAATGGCTACCAAAGACATCTCAAATATTAACATTTGAGAGAAACTCATTCCGACTTTTTATTTCATGGTGGTTTTTTTTTGTGTGTGTATTTCTTTTCCCCAGCAATTTATTATTTTTTTTTGTCATTGAAAGTATACATATCAGAACATGCACCAATTCAACAATTCTTACGTGTACAATTTATTGACGTTGATTACAAGTTGGAAAATCATTCTCAACCTCCTTTGCAGGTCTGCCCCTGGGGATCTTCCCCCATTAGCATAAACTCTTTGCCCCCTAAATTTCCTGTCCGACCTTTCAAGTTGCTGTCATCAAGTCAATCCCATACAGTTATTTAAAAGAGTAAAATGTTCGAGGCAGACATTCTTTGCTAGTTTAGTTAAGCTAAACAGTTGTTTGGTTTAAAGAGGACTTGAGGCAGCTTTTGGCTTAAGGTTTAAGGATGATCTCATATTCACTTTAAGGAAAACTCTGGCCTTTCATTCACAATGGGTCAACTGTTTGGAAGACATGACTGCTTAAAAAAAAAAAAAAAAAAAAAGGCCTGATTTCCTTATGTGTGTATTTAGTTGTAACTTATTTTTAGCTACCAGATCCTAACCAGTCATTACTCCTCCTTCTCTTGAGGCCCTCTTCACATTCTCTATTCTGGAGCTGTTTCCCCTGTTCAATTTTTATAAGATGGACGGAAACTCTACCATTCACTGGACAATGAAATACATATTAAAAAAAAAATTCTCTTTGAATGGTTTTTCAGTTTCTCCTAGGATTCTCCCTTGACTTTTGTGCTAGTAGATAGTATATTTCCTTGAACCAGAAGCCGTGTCTTATATACAGTATTGATTTCCCCATAACTCATGTATGGAATAAGCTTTCATTTGTTGAGTTCTTATAATGTGCCACTTACTCTGCCAAGTATTCTACAGATACCATTTCATTTAATCTTTATGAAAAACCCCTTGAGGTAGGACTTGCTACTCCCATTTCACATGAGAGGAAAACTGAATCACAAACATCAGCTCAAACAAATTCTCCAAGACTAAAATCTAGTGAACAGTAAAACAGGCAATTAAACCAAGACCATCTGTCTCCAGACAATGCCTTTCCAATTAGGCTGTGCTTACTCTCCAGCACACAGTGGGAACTTAATGAATTTCTGACAATAAAAATATGTAAAAAGAATCTAAATGATATCAGAAATACGTATACACGCACACACACACACACACACATATTCAAGTCTTTAAGAAGACTTGGGTTATATATTTCTGGATGCTTAGGACTTCTTAAATGCGAGTTATGATTGGCAGTATGAGCAGTGACCTAGTCTGTATTTTGTATCAAATTCAGTTATTGCAGGAGAAGAATGTATTTTGATAAGGGCGTTAGCCAGTTCTCAGGAAAACATTATCAGTCACTCTAAGCATTGCCTAAGAATAGTTTACAATGCATGGCTTAACACAGAAAGCCTATAACATAAATCTGAAAAGTTTTCCTAAATATGAGAATGACCATTTAAATAGCAAATAGGTTTAACCATGAAAATGCATCTAATGAAGTTGAGAAGTAACTCCTAGAAGAATATTTTCTTCCTGCAGATATTGTTGATTGATTATTCTCTGTAAACTAGCAAAAAAAATGAGGTTTGGAAAAGGAAGTGGCTCTTTCAAATAGAATTATTTAAAAACTGCTGGCATTTGTATCCATCCATGTGCATGTTCAAGTATATCCATTAGTTAATCTTAAAAGTTGTAACATTTTTACAGAGGACTTTAAGTATCTCTGCAAATATGTTTTACACTCTAAAAAGGGGATATAATGGGCAGGCTTGGTGGCCTCACTCTGGGAGGAGAGATTAAGTCAAGCAGAACATTTCTCAGGAAGTTTAAAGGTTTCAATATGCAAGGCAGAATTTAGTTTAGTCAGATACTGTACAGCAATGAAGTTTTATGAACAGAATGAGAGCCAAATCTATCAATAGAGGGACAATGGCCTCCCTAGAGCAAATTTGTTTTCATTTCAAGTGATCATGGACAGTCTCATTTCAGAGTTAATGTGGTGGAGATGAGCACTAAGGCATTCTATCTGTGGGTGAGTAAAATAAATACTCTCATTTTGGGCACACAGCATTTGGGGGAGATGTGCTGAGAAAGTGTTTCAAGTTACGTATCTGCTCATATTTACAATAGTTGTGGTTATGAGTTGGAATAGACTCGATGGCAATGAATTTGGTTTGGGTTCATGGCACAGATGAGCTGATATTCAATAATAGTGAATCATCTATGATGTATTATGTTGTTGTTATGTGCCGGCGAGTGGGCCCGACTCATAGCAACCCCTCCTTGGGTTTCCGGGGCAATAGATATCACTACGCAAGTAGATTGCCCAGCCTTCGTTCGGAGGAGTGGCTGGTGGGTTTGAACCGCCAGCCTTCTAGTTAGCAGTCAAGTGCCTTAGGTGCTACACTACCAGAGCTCCTTGATGTATTATAGTTTTCTTCAAATTGCATTAATAATAATGTTTGAATATACCAAACATTATTATTAATACAACTTTGAGAAAACTGTAATACATCACAGGAGCTCTGGTGGCATAGCGCCTAAGACATTTGACTGCTAACCAGAAGGCTGGCGGTTCAAACCCACCAGCCACTCCTCGGAAGGGAAACTGGGCAATCTAACTTCTGTAGAGATACCACCTCAGAAACCCAAGTAGGGGTCGCTATGAGTTGGATTTGACTCAAGGGCAGTAAGTTTTCTTTTTTTTTTTTAAATACCGAGTAGTTGATCCTGCGGGCTTGGGACCATAGTCACAGGGGACATCAAGCTCAATTGGCATAACATACTATACAAAACATTGTTCCACCTCCTACTTTGGCAAGTAGCGACTGGGATCTTAAAAGCTAGCAAGCTGCCATCTAGATGCAGCAACGGGTCTCTCCTCGTCAAGAAGAAGAAAACCAAAATTAATGGAAACAATCAGTCCTAGCGACTGGTACACCATCCGATCTGCAACCTATACAACTATGAGACCAGAAGAACTAGATGGTGCCCGGCTACCACTGTCATCCACTTGGAAGGGATGTAGGAGATCCTGCATAGAGAGGGAAAACAATGTGGAACAAAACTCAAAATCATTTGGAGGCAAAAAAAAAGAAGGTGAGGACCTGGTTTGCTGGTCCAATGGAGCCTGGTGGAACCACTGAGACTATGGCCCCTAGCTGCCCTTCAGGTCTGGAACTGAACCCACACCTGTGGTTCCAGCCAAACAAATACAGTCATGTGAGTTAAACATTTACCTCAAGTAGACACACGCCCTGGAGAGAACAATCATGGGAGAAAGAAGGGCTACTTATGCACAGGGAGACAGCTCAGGGCACAGAAGAGTATGGAGGGATGGACACTGGGAAGAGGTAACTGTGGGGAGGAAGTGGGAGGGGAGCTGTTGCATTGCAAATTTTGGTCAATGACATGAGACAAAGTATATGTGAATTGCTGTATGAAAAGTGAATTTACTCTGTAAATCTTCACCCAAATCAAAATAAAATTTAAAATAAATAAATTAGTTAATTAAAAAAATATATATATGTGTGTGTGTGTGCATATACATATATAGGTATGTATATCTATACATATACATACAATCAACAAATATTTAATGATAATCGTTTGATGATAATGTATTTTGTAATAGTCCTTTACTTTATTAAAAGAGACTTATTCCCCCTAATCAATTATCTGATACTTTAAGAACTCATTTTTTTAATATGATCCCATCTGAGTAATATGCAAGGACCAGGTGAGACAAGGTGAATGAATTGTAAGTGTGTTTGGATGGTGGACTTTCTGCCTAAATCAGGACCTGGGAAAGATGGGAGCTTGCAGGTGGAGTGTTAGGAAACTGACATTCAAGAAGCTAAAGAGGGGAGGGTTAATGCTCTTGCTGCAAACTGAAAGGGCAGAAGTTCGATTCCACACAGAATTACCTCAGAAGAAAGGCCTGGTGATCTTCTTCCAAAAAAATCAACCATTGAAACCCCTCTGGAGCACAGTTTTACTTTGACACCTGGGTCACCATGAGCTGGAGTTGACACAGTAGTAACTGCTTTGTTGTTTTGTTTTTAAAGAGGGGTGGGGCTGAGGAGGTGATGTTTTAATGCTCATTCGCTTGGATTGTATGTTTTGTTTGTGCTTTGCTACTTTTCCGGCTTAATAGTTAAGTTCATGTAGAAATTTCTTATAGCAGTTCCCATTGTGTTTCTGTGGCAGTTAAGTCTTTACAGAAGTAAATGGTCCCGTCTTCCTTCCACCAAGTGGCTGCTGGAGTTGTACCACCAAACTTTTGGTTAGCAGTCAAATGCCTTGGGCTCTGCACCACCAGAGCGCCTTCATAATTTCTTAGCATATATAATTAACTTGTAGTTAGATGTTTCACATTAAAAAAAAAAAAAATAAATACTTGTTAATACTCCCGGTTACAGCACTCATCTCTCCACCCATCTCCTGTGATGTATTTATTCAACAATCGTCTTTCAAGCCATATTGCTTAAGTCTGAAGCAGTCTTTGTGCTAACTGGGGATACAGTGGTCATAAAGTTACACAGAAGGTGGCAAGGAGGCAGGGAGGCAAGCTGAGGAAAAGGCAGTAAGGTAGTAGCTAGAAATGTTTGTCTTAGACAGAATTTCTTCCTAGAAACCTTCCTTGGCAACCTTCCATAGACACCACCCTCCACAGCCAGGGTGGGATGCCTCTTCTGAGCTTACAAGCTGATGCAAGTTCGAGTAACATCATGGGCAACTTGCACACCATGTGACAAGTGCTAAGACATGGTACACTAACACACAGAATACAGAGATGAATACCTAGAAGAATCCTTTCCTTCCCCCCCCCCCTTGCTTGCCCTTTTCTTTTCTTTTTTAATCTCTTTTTAAACCAGAGACTTATGCATAAAATTTCCATTTGTGGTCTGAAAGCTCAGTTTTATATATGCTGACACTCAACAACTCAGAGTAATGCTGTGCTTCAACTGACTCACACGGGTGCCAACGACACACTGAGTGTGAATAGTTAAGGCTAGAAGATCGCATAAGAAGATGGGTGTATGTTTTAGCCGTCTTTTGTAAAACATCAATATTCAAGCGACATCCATTATTAAGCTCCTCTCCCTCAAGGGGAAAGAAAAAAGAAGAAACTATTTGGAAAACGGTGACATAAAAGAGAGAAAATTTCAGTGATGGCTCTGATGTCACCTGCTTGGTTTGCAGGAACTTCGTATCCCAATTCCTGGACTCTCTTTTGCCCCATGTATGAGGTAAAACATGATTTTGAGGATAGACTGTTTTTTATTGTACATGTTATTGAAATTTTAGTGTCTATTTCCATTATCAAAGTGAGCACTAAGTTGTAATATTATTTTAAACAATAGTCAAAAAGATTGATTTCTAGGTGATTTCCTGAGCGTTGTCTTCTTTTCAAAATCATTCCCAGTAACATATCTTATGCTGATTTAATGATAGTACATCATTGAAGTAACATTTGCGTGAGATATTCCTATAGTTAACCATTACCTAAGGGTCTCAATTAGTTGATTAAAATAGCAGTAGGAACCATCTTCTTGCCATTCAAGTTCCTGGTTTTATTCCAAGAGATGTTTTATTTTGTCAAAAATATTTGGAAGGAGAGTGGAGGATGAATGTTAACATGATTTTAAGGCCATAAAGTTATTCTTAAATTATTTTTTCACATAGGATTACCCTCAACATTTTAAGGAGACATAAATCAGCTTATCTTATTGGATAAGCAGTTCTATGGCCAAACATTCATGTGATAACATGGCTTATGCAATGATACCTGTCCAAAAATAACAATCGTTGTCAATTATATAATTAAATGCAAAGTAACTCGTTCTGAATCTATATCTGCCACCACTCTGTCAGTTGCCATTGAGTCAATGCTGACGCATGAGGACTCCGTGTGTGCTAGAGTGCAACTCCATAAGGTTTTCAGTAGTTGACTTTTCACAAGAAGATAACCAGTCCTTTCTTCTGCAGTCCCTCTGGGTGGACTTGAACGTCCAACCTTTTGGTTAGTACCCAAGCACGTTAAACATTTGCATCACCCAAATATGTATCACATATAATTATGCATTTAAAACATTTGAAAATCTATAGGGTGAGAAATATTACACACATAAGTTGTAGGCATAGCATACCTCATACTTACTCCTTAAACATTTAACTATATCAAACAAACAGATTCTGAATGGAATCTTGGGCCTGATTTGACTATTGAGAATCAAAACACTAATTCCACTGAAGAACAGTCAATTCCAGGATGCTGAGGTCCAACTCCGATAATGGTGGGTCAGTTAGTCACTACTTAAATAGTTATTTTGCTAAATGAAATGTAAAAAAGTAAAAATAACTCAGGTAAAAGCAGGAAGCATCTACTGTGTGAATTCTCAACAACAAACATAAAATAAATTCTGAAAAAAAAAATACAAACAAAATAAATTAGATACTAACATGGAAAATAAAGAAGTAATGACCCCTCCCAAAAAAACCCTAAAATATTCTACCTGAAGCAACAACAGAAGCCTGAGATCTGCCTTTGGACTCCCTTTCATTTTAGTATTGTTGTTATGTGCTGTGGAGTAGGACTCGACTCATAGCGACCCTTCCTTGGGTTTCCAAGGTGGTATCTCTACAGAAGTAGATTGCCCAAACTTCTTCAGAGGAGTGGCTGGTGGGTTTGAACTGCCAGCCTTCTGGTTAGTAGTCCAGTGCCTTAGGCACTCTGCTACCAGGGCTCCTTAATTTTAGTACTGGAGGGTGAAATTCAACCAAAGACCAGGGCACCAAGGAACTCAGTTCAGGAGCCAATACTCCAGGTTCTGGAATATCTCAAGGTGTCTGTAATACCCTTATAGCAGCGTTTGCCAATATCGTAGTCATTCACCACATGCGACTGTTGAAATTATTTTTGCTAAATAATTTCAGTTGCACTGGCCACATGTTAAATGGTCAGTTGTTGTTACATGCCGTGGAGTCAGACCTGACTCATAACGATCCCTCCTTGGGTTTCCTAGGCAATATCACTACAGAAGTAGATTGCCCAACTTTCCTTCCAAGGAGTGGCTGGTGAGTTTGAACCGCCAGCCTTCTGGTTAGCAGTCAAGTGCCTTAGGCACTACGCTGCCAGAGCTCCTTAATGGTCAGTAGAACACAGATAAAGAAAACTCATCACACACAGTTCTCTGGATCCGGCTGTAAGCTCTACACTGTCGGAGAGCATCTTGTTTATCAGAAGGTACACGGCATTTAGCACGATGCACAATGCACGGCTATAATAGATGCTCACGACATTTATTGAATGAAAGAATGTATGTAACATGTTTGACCCCAGGGAAAAGTGAGGAAGGAAATCCAAAACCTGACCTGTGTGTTCCTGGAAGCTCTCTTAGCGAGATACCAAATTAACTGGGTGAGAGGGGAGGCAGCAGCTTGAAAGTGTGTTGGAATTCCTGCTTGAGTTACTCTGGGAATCTTCAGGTTCATGCCGAGCAGTGTCTTGTGGCAATTTGTGCCTAATAGTGGGAACTTTTAGGCCCAAGAAAAGCAGACAGACAAAGGCTTTGCTTCCCTGAAGCTCTGAATATGCAAATCTAACATTTTCTTTGCACTCTCCCTTCAAGGTACACATTCCTTTCAACCATGTTAAAGTGCCTTTAACTCCTGTGTTTCTCAGGCTTTTCTCTGGGTGGTATAAATGGTTAACTAGCTCAGCTGCTGACCTAAAGTTTGAGTCCACCCAGAGCCCCTTCCCAGAAAAAAAAACCCTGGTGATCTACTTCTGAACATTCAGCTATTGAAAACTTTATGGAGCATGGTTCTTCTCTAACACACACGGGTCACCACAAGTCACAATGGATATTTTATTCTCCTTATAAGATCCACTTTCACTCTTAAATCAGCTTCTGCCTGTGTTCAGATGTCTCTTCTGAACTCCAGAGCTCTGCTGCCTGCAAAACACCATGCCAGGCCCTACCACCTTGAGAATAAGGCATGGGGCTAACTGAAACCCAAACCCACTGCCATTGACTCAGTTTTGCCTCATAATGGCCCTGTAGGATTTCAAAGCTAGAATCTTTTATGAAGCAGATTGCCACATCATTCTCTTGCAGAGCAGCTAATAGCTTTGAACTACAGAACTTTCAGTTATCAGATGAGTGCTTAAAAGCAGCATCACCCGGACTAGGCCTGCATCATTTAAACATGCATTTTTGATCAGCATTGACTTGCTTGATAATGTGCTCATAAATATTGCTGGAACTAATATCTTGTGTTTTGCCCTCCCACATAACTTAGGGGTCCATAGGAAGACCAGGAAAGAGTTTCCTCAGTGGGCAGAAAAAAATATAAAACAGAGAAACGTCATGTGTCTTAATGAAGCTGTTTGGAGTCATTGTTTATCTTGAGATCAATATTTGTTATTTTAAAAAAAAAGAAGTTTAAGCATCACGTGTCATGTCCAAAGTAGGAAGAATGAAATGGGAATAAGATAAAGAGTGACAACTAAGAAATCTTGAAAAATCTGCAGAAGGGGTGCCACGGGAGAGAACGTGGGTATGGTTCACAGTGCACTCTGGTGAGCCTGTTGTGTGGGACACCTGGAGCATTGCATGGGAAGGGAACTGAAGCGAGACAGAGATACATATAGTTTCACCATCTAGGTATGAACACCTAGTAAAGAGCATAAGCTCTAGCAAACGCAGAAAGGTACGTAGACTTCCGACACTAAATGGGTTCATAAGTAGTTGATTTGGGCAGAGAAAATTTACACTCTCCAGCTTCCCATTTTGATATATTCTCACTGAACAGGCAGCTGTGCATTTTTCAAATACGTGATGTAGCTTAGAACAAACGTGACTTTGTTTCATATTCACAAGTTGAGGGAGAGAATTCCAAATCTCTTGCCATCAACTAATGAGAGGAATGAGATTTGGATAATAAGCTGAATTATGTAGAATTTTAGTGCTCATGTATAAGAGGTTTGAGTCCACGCAGCAGTATTTTTTATTTCCATTCATCTCCAATAATTCACACCAAAATCAGAATTTAGATACTTGCCATGTTTCTTAGAACCATTTAACTGGTCCGTTGTGTCCATTCTTCGTTCTCTAGGGCTGCTGTAACAGAAATACCACGGGTGAATGGCTTCAACAAACAGTAATTTATTCTCTCACAGTTTAGGACGCTAGAAGTCCAAATTCGGAGCACAGGCTCTAGGGAAAGGATTTCTCCTCTGTCTGCCCTGGAGGACAGTCCTTGTCTTCTTTAATTATCTTTAGACCCAGCATTGCTTGCAGATCTCCGTATATCTGGGCACCAGTCTTCCCATGGGTCCAGGAGGTTCCCAGTGCAGAGACCCTGCATCCGAAGGCTTTGCTCTGCTGCTGGCTCCTCTTTCTTGGTGGTACTGAGGTTCTTCTCTCTCTGCTCACTTCTCTCTACTTTTATCTCTTGAAAGGTAAAGGAGGACAGAGGCCACAGCCCAGGAAAGCCCCCTTACAAGTATGCAATCAATATATGTTGTTGTTGTTGTTATGTGCCGTCGAGTCAAACCCGACTCATAGCGACCCCTCCTTGGGTTTCCGAGGCAGTATCACTACGGAAGTAGGATTGCCCAACCTTCCTAATAGAGCTGAAATTTAATCAGGACTGTGGCCTGAATGAGGATATAGCATCCCATCCTAATCCCCCTACATTAGATCAGGGCTAATCACATCAGATCACATCATGGATAATGATTACATCATCATATAACTAGCACATTACATCATTGTTGTTGTTGTTATGTGCTGTTGAGTGGGACCCAACTCATAGCAACCCCTCCTTGGGTTCCCGAGACATATCACTACAGAAGTAGATTACCCCATCTTCCTTCCGAGGAGTGGCTGGTGGGTTTGAACTGCCAGCCTTCTGGTTAGCAGTCACGTGCCTCATTATAACTGCCAAAGGCTGAGAATCCTGACCCAGCCGAGTTGACACATATTTTGGTGGGATGGTTGCGGGGAGACAGAATTCAATCCATACCAATGAACTTGAAGGGAAACGAGATTACTTTAAAGCCTAAAATACTTATAGCATCACTAAAGTCAAATTAGTTTTTAGCAGAGCAGTGTGGTCCATAGGAAGTACATTGTAGAAATTTGTGTTTCAAATTATTTCAAATTTGAACCTATTTGATAAGGACTTCCTGAAATAGTGGCTAAAAATTTACAACAAAAGCCAATAAATAGTAGAGAGATTATGCATCATTATTCATATCAAGGCTATCTTCACTCACATTTTATCAGTTTTCAAGTTAAGTAGGCCTTTAATTTTGAAATGTAAATCATCTGAACCCAACACTTCTGAGACCAAAGCAATTCTGAATTTATTTTTACAATAACCATGAAACCAATTGAAAAAAAAACAAACACACACAATAAAACATTGCCATCAAGCTGATTGTGACTCACAGTGACCTCCCCTGGGCTTTCAAGGGTGTAAATCTTGATGGAAGTAGATTGCCTCATCTTCCTCCCAAGGAGTGGCTGGTGGATTTGAACCACTGACCTTCTGGTTAGCAGGCAAATGCCTTAGCCACTATGCCATCAGAGCTCCTTTTGAAACCAGTACTCTTACGAAATTCTTATCTGTTCCATGAGCATCTTTCCGTGTGTTTTGTTGGAGTAGTTTTTATTTTTAATTTAACATTATTATTATTATTTAGCATCATATCTTGTTTTAATGTTTACAGTTTATGTTTTGTTTTATATTGGCTTTGATACCAAAACTAATAAATAGAGTTACAATGTCAGCCTCAAATATATGTGTATTTTCCTGATAGATGATTGATTGTCTCCAGTCTCTTTTCAAAACCAAATTCAGAGGTTTTGTTACTGGATGAAAACCCCTCTCTGTTTTGAAGGCCAAGTCTCTGAACCTGCCTGGCTTGATGTGCTTCAATTACATTTATATATATATATATATAAATATATATATAGATGTACTTCTAGCTTCATAAACATGCTTCTTCTTTAATGTTCTCTCTCACAGTGCTTCTCCATTTAAAGATGAGAAAAATAAAACCCAGAAGTGTCATTGAATTTAAAGTATACAATCAGTAAATAATAGAGTTGGAATTGGACAGTGCCCTCATTTTAAGATACTAGGAAGTTTATGCCAGCAAATCTAACAATTTTCTCTGTGGTTTGTTGTTGTTGTTTCCTCCTCCTGTTCTTCCACACATGAAAGAGGTCTTTTGAAGCAGATTTACCCAATGCAGTACATCATTTGATTTCTTGACTGTTGCTTCTTTGGGCATTGACTGAGGATCAAATAAAATGAAATCCTTGACAACTTCAATCTTCTGTCCATTTATCATGATGTTGCTTATTGGTTCAGTTGTGAGGATTTTTGTTTTCTTGATGTGGAGATGTAATCCATACTGAAGGCTATAGTCTGTGATCCTCCAGTAAGTGCTTCACATCCTCTTCACTTCTAGCAAGCAAAAACAAAAAAAAAATGTTCTGTCATTGGCATATCACAGGTTGTTAACGAGTCTTCCTCCAATCCTGATGCTACATGCTTTTTCATATAGTTTAACTTCTAGAATTATTTATACAGTATTCCGATTGAACAGATATGGTGAAAGATTACAACCCTAATGCACACCTTTCCTGATTTCCAAACACATTATCTCTTTTCTCAGTTCTCACACCTGCCTCTTAGTCTATGTGCAGGTACTGCATGGGGATAATTAAATGTTCTAGAATTCCCATTGTTTGCAACATGGTCCATAATTTGTTGTGATTCACACAGTGAAATGCTTTTACAGTCAATAAAACACAGGCTATACATCTTTCTGATATTCTCTGCTTTCAGCCAAGATCAGTTGATTTCAGTAATGATTATCTGTGGTTCCATGGACTCTCCTATACTCATCTTGAATTTCTGGCAGTTCCTTGTGGATGTACTGCTGCAACTGTTCTTGAATTATTTTCCAAAAAAATTTCTTGTGTGAGATATTAATGATAAAAGAAAGGAAAAACAAATTATTGCCATTGACTCAATTTTGAATCATAACAACCCTATAGGGCAGAGAAGAACTGTCCTGTATGGTTCCACGGCTGCAAATCCTTACAGAAGGAGATTACTACATCTTTCTCCCATGGAGTAGCTGGTACATTCGAGCTGTCAACCTTTTGGTAGGAGCCTTAACCATTGTGCCACTAGGGCTGCTTGATATTAATGACACTGTTTGATCATTTCAGGACTCCACTGCATCACTTTTCTTTGGATTGGGCAAGATTATGGATCTCCTCTGTTCTGTTAACCAGGTTTCTTTGCATAGACAGGTGACTGATTCCAACATTATAATTTAAGTGTCTAAAAATCATGGAATGGGTTAATAAATTATGGTACATCTACCTTATGGAAAACTACATACTAATTGTAAAGCTGATATGATTGTTGTTATTGTTGTTAGGTGCCATCAAGTCATTATTCATAGTGACTCATAGTGACACCATGGGACAGAGTAGAACTGCCCCACAGGATTTTCTGAGCTGCATTCTTTGCAGCGGCGATCTCCAGATCTTTCTCCTATAGAGCACCTGGATGGGCTTGAAACTTCAAACTTTAGTTTAGCAGCTAAGCATTTAAGTGTTGCCCCAGCAAGTTTCCTTGATATTATTATTAGCATCATATATAAGGAAGGTTGGGCATTCCTACTTCCGTAGTGATACTGCCTCGGAAACCCAAGGAGGGGTCGCGATGAGTCGGGGCTGACTCGATGGCAAATAACAACAACAACAAATATATATATATATATATATATATATATGTATATATGTATATGTATATGTATATAATGTTGTTATGTGCCGTCTAGTCAGACCTGACTCATAGTGACCCCTCCTTGGGTTTCCGAGGCAGTATCACTACAGAAGTAGATTGCCCCATCTTCCTTCCGAGGAGTGGCTGATGGGTTTGAACCACCAGCCTTCTGGTTAGCAGTCAAATGCCTTAGGCAGTACATTACCTTTATGTGTGTGTGTGTGTGTGTATGTGTGTATGTAAATGTGGGGAGCTCGAGTGGTGTAATGCCTAAGGCACTTGACTGCTAAGCAGAAGGCTGGTGGTTCAAACCCACCAGCAGCTTGGAAGGAAGGTTGGGCAATCTACTTCTATAGTGATACTGTCTCGGAAGCCCAAGAAGGGGTCACTATGAGTCAAGTCTGACTCAATCGTACATAATAACAACAATGGTATAGTCATGTTATATGATTTCAGTCCTTTGAAATTCTTGAAAAGTGTTTAAGAATGAACATACAGTCTATTTTGGTTTTTGTCATATTGTGGTGCAGTGAATTACATTGTATGGTTCTTCTAGCCATGGTCTTTGTGACTCTCACCAAATGACTCGGTGGAACCATGTAAATGTAAGGTGCTTGGTGGCCCACCAAGGGGATTGGATAGCTTGCTAATAAAGTAAATAATGTACATAGTCCCCTTGTGGGGGTGGGACTGTGCAAATAAGGTGCTTGGAACCCTAATGTGGGAATTGGTCAGTTTTTCCATATTGCTAGGGTTAAAATGAGCCCTTGCAGAGGCAGAAAGGGGGACTCTCACTACCATCAAGAGAGAGGAGCAAGGAGTAGAATGTGTCCTTGGATCTGAGATCCCTGTGCTGAGACAATGGCAGAGAGATAACAGAGAGACAGCAGAGAGATGGTGACAGCAAAGATAGCAGAACCAAGAGACAGGCATGAGACAGAGATCAGGCTTCCTGCCAAAAGAGAAAGAAAGCTGAGTGCCTTTGGTCAAGGGGCTTGCTGCCAGAGTGGGGTGCATCTGTTAAAGAGCTAAAAGGGCTTTGTAACACTTGCCCAAGCAGGGCAGAGGCCAGGCTGAGAGGCCAAGACCAAAGAGAGGCATGCCTACAGGCATAGCAAGGGGAGGCTGTCCTGATCAAGTAATTGTATCATGAGCATTCTTGATTTTTAATTATAACCACCTGTTACTTCCCTAATAAACTATATGAAACCAAACTCACTACCCTTTACTTGCTTCCAACTCATAGCAAACCCACCTTAGGTTTCCAAGGTGGTATCTCTAAGAAAGTAGATTGACCAGGCTTCCTTCTGAGGAGTGGCTGGTGGATTTGAACCACCAGCCTTCTGGTTAACAGTCAAATGCCTTAGGCACTATGACACCGGAGCTCCTAATAAACTCTATAGTTATGAATATTGTCTATACTTTTGTATGGCCATTGCAACGAATTATCGAACCCAGCAGAGAAGTAGAGAGTGGCATGAAAGGGACGTTTGGTGTCACAATTAGTAAAAACTTTGGAGAGTGGCTACATGTCTGATTCTGTCTCATAGGAATTAACCTTGGACTGTTGATGTTTATCATGATTCTTTCTCCCCTTTATGAAATTAGAGGAGGTCAGATACTGCCCCACACCCTTTTTGTACATATCTGCTTTAATAAAAAAAAAAAAACAGTGTATTCTGAACTGTTGTTTGGGCATTCACTATACTGGATCATGTAATTAATGTATTTATTATTTGGAAACCTAGTCTTATAACTCTGATAGCTGGTTATCTCTGTGTCTGCTTTTATTAATTATATACTCTGTTGATCTTGTGTCACGTTTCCTTGTTTTTATCTTTTGTTCTGATATACACACACACATACACACACAGTTGCATGTGTAAAAGAATACTACTATTCTTCTCTGCTGAGATATTTAGAACTTAACACCAATAAAGGATAGTTATGCTATTATAGAGGCTAACCAATCAAACTTGTATTTGAGTTTCATGTGGAGTTTGTGGTAACTTTATTGAGATTCAGATCACCACTGACTTCAAATATCAAGATTTTTGTTTGGCGTGGGATGGAATGTGAGCACTGGCAAAACACTAGAGATCTCTTGATCCTTTCCATCCTAACGACCAGGTTTCTGAAATTAGGCATAACTTTCTGCTTTACAACTGAGCTATCATCTTTGGGGATGCAGAGGAGTTTATTTTAATCAAATATTGACACTGTCTGTACCTGAAGATCACTCTTTGCCTTATTGCTGAGACTTGGAAGGGTTCTTGCAAGATCTTTGGCAAATAATTGGTTTGCTACAGGGATTTTTTTGAGCTCTTTCATTCTTTCCTCAGAATTCAGGTAGCTTCTTCCTTCCCCTCATACCTCCCAGGGACTCTCTCTATTTTCTCCCCTCCACTCCCAGACTTTGCCCTCTGGCTGATTTTTATCTTTGATTTTTAGCATTTCATCAGTGATGAGACCAGATGTCTTTATCGTTGCACTACCCTAGAGATTTAGCCTATTCTTTCTGTGTTCTTTTAGTGAAAGAACCCATGAAGGGATTGGTGGATGTTTGTAGGTATGCTCTTCAGCTGGTGTTCCTAAAAATTAATCTGTCACACTGGTCTACATGTGGCCATTAAAAGTTTGATGAAAGTTTGGTAGCTTTCTTTCAGCCACTCTTTGTGGAAAATCCTGCCTCTTTACACCACTGTTCTGTTGTTGTTAGTTGCCTTCCAGTCAAATATGACTCATGGGAACCCTGTGTGTGCACAATAGAATTGCTCCATAGGGTTCCCAAAGCTCTGAACTTTCAGAAGCAGGTAGGCAGCCCTGTCCCCCTAGGTGTCTTTGAGTGGACCAGAGCAAAAGCAGCTATGGATCCCATCTTTCTTAAAAAGTGTTCACTACTTGATGTTTATGTTCTCAGCTGGTCTCTCCCTAGCTTTTTAAATACTTTTATTTTCAGCTTAACAGATGTATTCTTGTGATTAGAGAGAAAGCAATGGGTTCTCATGACTTTTTATAACTTAATTGGAAGTTAATTCAATATTTTTTATCATATGTTTGATTTTTATGTTGTTGAGCATATACACAACAAACCATAACAGTAATTCAACAATTGCTACATGTACAATTCAATAACATTGATTACATTCATCAAGCTGTACAACCAGTCTTACCCGGGGTTTTCTAAGTTGTTTCTCCCCCATTAACATAAATTCACTACCCTATAAATTCCCTACCTAATCTTTTGATTTGCTGTTATCAGTTTGATCTCATATAGATTTTAAAAGAGCACACTGCTCCAGACAGACTTTCTCTGCTAGTGAAGCTAAACTATTGTTTGGTTTTAAGAAGACTTCAGGGGATATTTTTGGTTTAATATTTAAGATGACCTCTGGGCAATAGTTTCAGGGGTTCATCTAGTCTACATGACTCCAGAAAGTCTAGATTCCTTGAAAATTTGAAATTCTCTTCTGAATTTTCCCCATTTTTGATCAGGATTCTTCTATAGAATCTTTGATCAAAATGTCCAGTAAAGGTAGCTGGACACCATCCAGCTCTGATCTCATGACAAAAAAGGCAGCTGTTCCTGAAGGCAGTTAGCCACACGTTCCCTTTCCTCCTCCAGTTCTTGACTCTATTTTTTCCTCTGTTGCTCCAGGACAATAGAGACCAGTCGTTGTACCCTGAATGGATACTTGCAAGCTTTAAGACCCTGGGCACTATTCAATGAACTGACAGCTAGAGCAGAAGCATTGAATACATTGTTAGTCCAATTTACTAGGATGTCCCATGCAACCATGACATTAAACCTCCAAACCAAGAATCTAATCTCATGAGGGATTTGGTTATACTTAAGCAGGCTCAGTAGCTACTCTGTCTTTTTTTTTTTTTTTTTTTTTGGTTGTTGTTGTTGTCATTGTCATTGTTGTAAATATACCTGTCACACAACTTTTGCCAAAACCCTACTGGGTTTCCAAGGCTATAAATCTTTACAGAAGTAGATTGCCCCATCTTCCTTCTGCAGAGTTACTGGTGGGTTTGAACCACTGACCTTCTGGGTAGCATCCAGTTGCCTTATCTACTACACCACCAGAGGTCTCCATGATTGATTGATTGATTGATTGATTGAAGCAGCTTCAATAGCTACTCTGGTTCTTTTGTTGTTGTCATTGTTGTAAGTATATTCGTCACACAACTTTTGCCAACTCAACTTTCTGCAGGTATACAACTTAGTGACAATTACATTAACTGGCAACACTGTCAAGTCTAGCTTCTAACAATGAATTATCTCATATGATGACAAAAAACTAAAAAGCAGAAGACAAAATCAATAAATGAGACCTCATGAAAATTAAGAATGTTTGTTCATCAAAAGACTTACCAAAAAAGTGAAAAGTGAAACTACTGACTGGGAGAATATCTTCACAAACTGTATATCTGATAATAATCTAATAACCAAAACATATATACAGCTTTGACAAATCAACAACAAAAGACAAATAACCCAATCATAAAACAGGCAAAGGACTTGAATAGATGTTTTACCAAAGACGTTGAAAGGGCCACTGAGTGTATGACATATGCTCAATGTCACTGTCAGAGAGATGCAGATCACAATAATAATGGGATACCATTTCACTGCCAGTAGGATTGCATAGTACCTAAGGCATCTGACTGCTAACCAGAAGCCTGCTAACCAGTTCAAACCCACCAGCCACTCCTTGGAAAGAAGATAGGCCAATCTGCTTCCATAGAGATACCACCTCAGAAACCCAAGGAGGGGTTAATATAAGTTGGAAATGACTTGATGGCAGTGAGAGAGAGAGGAAAACAAAGATTAAAATAAATGAAAACAAAAAATAATGAATGTTGACAAAGAAGTGGGGAAATTAGAACAGTTATCCATTACTGGTGGGAAAATAGTACAGCAACTAGTACAGCTCTTATGGAAAATAGAGTGGCAGTTCCTCAAAAAACTAAACATAGAATTACCATATGATGCAGCAAGTCCACTCCTAGGTGGACCCAAAAGACTTGAAAGCCAAGATTAAAACAAATACTTGTACAACAATGTTCATGGTAGTACTATTCACAACAGCCAAATTCCCATTAATGGATGAATGGATAAACTAAATGTGGTACATACATAGAAGGGAATACTACTCAGATATTAAGAGAAATGAAATCTCAAAACATGAAACAATATGGATGAAGCTTCAAAGACATTATACTGAGCAAAAGAAATGTGTAATGAAAGGACAAATATTTTATGACCTCACTTATATAAAAAGACAAAAACAGGTGAATATATGGAGAACAAAGTTTACCAGAGGGCAGAGTAAGAGAGACATTGCTTATGTAGTGCTGAGTTTCTGTGATGGTGGAATTACATCATTTAAGGGTGTGGCTGCACACTCAATGTAGAAATTTTGATATTTGTATGCGTGATAGGAATTTTTTCTCTGTGTTATACCCTGAATTGCCCTCTGCATTTCCCAAATTTCCATCACTCAAAAAGTAAAGGAGTCTCTGGCGTTTTTCTTCTGCAGTGTTTGAAAACTAGCACATGAACTAGTTAGTCTTTTCAATATTCATGCACTCTTCTGTCCCTTATTTGTGTCCAACAGTGTCTATTAAATTCAATGGGCATTAACTTACATGTTTTGTTTAGTAACATGTGGCCTTTTTGGAAATATTCTTTCTTTTCATTTTGCTATTCAGCAAATAAAATATCAGTATATTAAAACAGAAGAAGAAGAATAAAAGGAAAGAAAAGCAAGCCTGAGATCATGATAAAGCAAAATCAAGAAAATATATTTCACTCTAGGCACCAGCAAGAGCTAATGAAAGTGAGAGAAGCAGCAGGGTGTTAGAGAAATGAAAACAGACAGGAAAAAATATTATAAAACAACTTGATCAAAGAATAAGATATAGAACTGTGATCAAAAAAGGAATCTTGTAAAGGGTACAATAACTAGATATTCTCTGGGCATTCTTAGAAGGTGGGAGCTATGCAAGAAGTCCCTGAGTTACAAATGTCCAATATGTACAACCCATAGTTACAAAGCAACCCCTGTAAAGTCTATTGTATTAGAAATCTGAGGTATGTACAATGGGTGACAGCAGGTTACCCATGGTGGATAGGTTTCAGCAGAACTTACAGACAACGACAGACTGGGAAGAAGGACTGGGCCATCCACTTTGGAAAGAATTGGCCACTGAAGAGCTTATGAGTAGGAGTGAAACACTGTCTGATATATTACTGGAAAACGTTATGAAGAGCTGTGAAACATTGTCTGATGATGGCACAGAACCAGACGGTGTTTTGTTCTGTTCTCCATGGAGTCTACATGAGTCGGAGCTGACGACAGAACACACCACCACCACCACCACCACCACGGTCTGTTATAAAGAATGGATGCTACTTTGTGATGTGCATCAAAACATTGTTATTATTACTGTGTTATTATTTTAAAGCTGTTTTAATGTATCTGGAAGTGTTTATTTAATTTTTTATGAAAAGAAATATACACTATATTCTATACACCAAGACAAACATCTGACTAACTGACATTAGAAACATACCTAACTGTTCTGACTTACGTACAAATTCAACATAATGACAAACTTTGGAATGAACTCATTCATAATCTGGGGACTGTCTGTGTTCACAAATTTAGTCAAAATCTATATTTTGTAGTACAAAATCTGTATTTTATGAATATGCAACTTTCTATAAACATTCATTTTTTATTTCCTGCAAAATTGAAAGGCATGGTGGATATATAACTGTTCTCATTTCTTATGCAAAGCAAGAGAAAATCCATTTTCTCCCAAAAGAGAAAATATAGAGTTGCTTTGTTTTTCTATACATTCATAAATAATAGAGCTAAAAGCTACAGTTTACGTTAGATAAAAGAAAGTCAAAAGTAGTAATGGTGATGTAGAATATATATAATGGGACGAAGTAGTTTTAATGATTTCAAAACTCTCATTCGCCCTCTTCAAATTACCTAATTTGAGAAAAATACTGAAAATCACAATTTCTTCTACGAGGGTTTTTACAGATCTGGCTAATGGACCTTACTGAAAAAGCCTAATGTGTGCCATGGCGTTCTGGGAGAAGGGTGTGGCGGGCCTCTTATGTATTTTGTTCTATACCCAAATTAGTTCTGGCTACTCCTCGGCCCCTCTCTATTCTAGGCTATTTCCTCTGAAGAGCTTTATATGGATTTAACTTTGATAATAATCTTTTCAGGGAGCTAAACACATTAGTATATCAGCTCAGTTATTCTTTAATACTGTTCATTTAATAACACAGTGATGTGTTCTAAGAAACAAAAACGATGGTTAGAGACATTCTCTGATAAAATGGTGCTCTCTGCATTTTGCTGATTCATGGTAGATTTTTGTTTTTTGACCTCATCACTGCTTTCTCATTGTACAAAGACAACAATTAAAACTGCAAATACAAGTTAGGAATTGGTTCAGAGCCTTAATTATGTGTGCTTGATTTTCTTGTTTGGTGTCAGAATTTAACTCTGCATTGTCATAGTTCTTGGTTACCACATCTTGTTTGTTTATATCTGTACCTCAAGCACTGGGTACAGCCTGTACCCCACAAGCACTCAAAAAATACCTAAAAATAAGTGAATAAAGATTTCCTCTACTGAGAAAATTATAATCACTGTAGCTGTATGTTAACTCCCTCTCTCTGTGTATACATACACACATATGCACATACATATATACAATATATGCATATATTATTAGAATTTATATACATATATATAGGAGCTCTGGTAGCATAGTGCCTAAGGCACTTGACTGCTAACCAGAAGG
The DNA here is from genome assembly GCF_000298275.1 of Orycteropus afer afer. Taxonomy (NCBI): domain Eukaryota; kingdom Metazoa; phylum Chordata; class Mammalia; order Tubulidentata; family Orycteropodidae; genus Orycteropus; species Orycteropus afer. The sequence continues at coordinate 400,544 of NW_006921654.1, forward strand.
CCGGTGATTCAAAGCCACCAGCCACTCCTTGGAAGGAAGGTTAGGCTTCCATAGTGATGTTGTTGTTGTTGTTATGTGCCGTCGAGTCGGCCCCGACT
>NW_006921654.1:400929-402964 GCF_000298275.1 Orycteropus afer afer
GCCTTCTGGTTAGCAGTCAAGTGCCTTAGGCACTATGCTACCAGAGCTCCCAAAAACTATATAGATATATAATAATCACTGTACTTATTATAAGGAGTTCTGGTGGCATAGAACTATTAATAGAAATAATACACACTATTATTTCTGTTGTTAATGTTAGGCAACTGCCCTATTCATTTACTTGTAACACACACACATATTATATAGAAAGAGAAAGAAATGATATATAATTTGCGCTAGATATCTGAAAAAGGATGTTTTCAGATGAGGGAAATGCCATAATTTATATCAAATTCTTTAGAGAATGCTAGAATTGCACTTTGAGGAACTAGGTTTCCAAACTCTTTGGTGAGAATGAGAACTCTTGGAGGTGGGGGGTCAACATACCTTGTCCATTTTCTAGAGCCTACTGTACTTCTCGGAAGGAAGACTGGGCAATCTACTTCTGTAGAGATACTGTCTCAGAAACCCAAAGAGGGGTGGCTATGAGTCTGATTCAACTCCACAAAGGCAGTGAGTTTGGGTTTATTATTATTATTATTATTATTATTATTATATATCAAGTTCTGAATCTGAATAGAGAAGGAAAGAAAGGAAATGGGGAGGGAAAAACAAATGGAGGGAGGGCCAGTGGGAAGGGAATGTGTCTCTTTAGTCTAGTAAGGAGCTCTGGTGGTGCAGTGCCTAAGGCATTTGACTGCTAACCAGAAGGCTGGTGCTTCAAACCCACCAGCACTCCTTAGAAGGAAGACTGGGCAATATACTTCTGTAGTGATACCGCGTTGGAAACCCAAGGAGGAGGGGTCGCTATGAGTCAGGTCTGACTCCACAGCAGTGAGTTTTTTTTTTTTTTTTTTTTTAAGTCAAGTTAAAATCCTAGTGTGCAGAAGCTTTTGTCTCTAGTTCTCTTCTATTCTTCTATCCTGTTATGTTAGATGTAATGGAATGCACTATCCATGCAGACCTGCTGTCCAAATTATAACATTAGCAAGCTATTACTTTACAGTTATTCAAGTGATCTGCCCTAGCATAATTGTAGTAGCATTATCTTCATCATTTCTATGAGAAAATGGAGCTTGGAAAAGTTAAATAAAATACCAGAGGGCAATACAAGTACTTTAGTGCTGGGGCCAGGACTTCATATCTGGTCTTCTGGTTTCAAAACTTAGAGTCTTTAACGTGGTGTATATTAAACCTCTGCCTAAACATGATTTAATAATAAATAATTAAATGTTGTTGCTGATATGTGCCATCGAGTTGGACCCAACTCATAGCGACCCTTCCTTGGGTTTCTGAGGTGGTATCACTACAGAAGTAGATTGCCCAACCTTCTTTCTGAGGAGTGACTGGTGTGTTTGAACCATCGGCCTCCTGGTTAGCAGTCAAGTGCCTTAGGCACTATGCTACCAGAGCTCCCAAATAATTAAATATGGTTCGTTAAATGCCGTGTTTCTTACTGAAAATCTTTCTGATTTCTTGAAAAAGTTTTATTTTCAAGAACACTTTAAAAATAAACAAGAACTCTGACCTTTCCTGTACTTGCTGGACATGTCTGTGTTTCATGAACCAATGCAGTTAATCTCTCTGTGAAATACCCTTATGATGTGTTGTTAGAATTTCTTCCCGCTTAGAATATCATTTCAAATAGCTTCTCAGAGATAAGTAATTCTGAGGGAAGCCTCGGTCCTTCAGGGCTAATCCTTCACGTGGAGCCACCATTCTCTTTATTTTTAGCATCATTCAGTTTAAGTCACTGTCTTATTCTAACATCTATAGTGGCTTGCAGCTGCCTCTCATCACCTAAAAGGAACCTGAGGGGACATCAGGAAGGAGGACAGGGTTTGAATGAGTTTCCTCAAAGTCTTATTAAATATGAAGTTGGCACATTACATTATCAAGATTTCCTGATTTCAGTTTTGTGATAAGCACTGACATTTGAACAGAACAGAACACTCGTTTTAGGTCCTCTCTGAAAGACTGTGTGTTCTGGTTACCTAGTGCCGCTCTGACAGGAATATACCACAAATGGGATGGC
>NW_006921654.1:403329-424565 GCF_000298275.1 Orycteropus afer afer
CTGCTTATATACAGGAAGCAGACCACATTCCCTAAGGCAGCTACTCAGCTGCTCACAGTAGATTCCACCATGGAGTTGATTACCAGTCTCATCATGGGAAATACTACATCCAGCTGCCCTGCCACTCAACCTGGCCCAACCAAGTGCACACACAAACTGAACTACCACACTGGACTATCTACTTCCATAGAGATGCTGCTTAGGAAACACAAGGAGGGTTTGCTGTGAGTCAAAATCGACTAGACGGCAGTGAGTTTTTTAGCGTTTTCTCTAATTTTGATGTAGCTATGCATGAAACTACAATCTTAAGTATTCATAAATAGGTGATTTTATGTGGAATTCACACTTGTTGCGTCAGCATCTTTCATTCATTTGTTTGTCCATTCATTCACTTATGGCCCACAGTGATCCCCATTGGGTTTTCAAGGCTGTAAATCTATATGGAAACAGACCACCTCATCTTTCTTCCATGAAGTGGCTGGTGTGTTCGAACCACCAACCTTTTAGTTAGCCAAATGCCTTAATCACTATACCACCAGAGCTTTTGTTTGATTATTAATACATATATTTATTCATTCATCAAATATAAAATTAGTACCTTTCACATATTAAGATCCTTAAAAAGTAACAACAAGAAGAAAAAAACAAAAAACAAACTCACTGCCCTCAAGTTGATTCCACTCATAGTGACCCCCTTTGGGTTCCCAAGGCAGTAAAACTTTGTGGGAGATTGTCCAGTCTTCTTTCCACAGAGTGACTGGTGGGTTTAAACCACCAGCCTTCTGGTAAGCAGTCAAATGACTTAGGCACTACACCACTAGAGCTCCTTATTAAGGTCCTTGAGTAGTATAAATGGTTTGCTTTCAGCTACTAACTACAACATTGGCAAATCAAACCTACCCAGTGGCAGTGTAAAGAAAGGCTTGGCAATCTTCTTCTGTAATGACTACAACTGAGAAAATCCTGTGGATTCAATTCTCTACCATAACACATGGGGTTGACAAGAGTCAGAATCCACTTGACGGCAGTGGGTTTGGTTCAGTACTGTATCATACGTTAGATGTTAGATTCCGGGAATACACAACGTGGAAAAATATTGTCTAACTTTTCAAGACCCATGGTCTTGTGGAGAGAATTCTGTGGAGAAAATATTTATTGTGTTTTATTATTCACAAAACCATCACATGTCCAATATTCCAGTATTATCCCCCATCGCTGGGAGACATTTTTGTTTTTGTTCTATTTTTCTCTCTACTCCACAGTCTCAAATATTTTAAAGCATTTTCTTAATGTGTCTATTGGTAGATATTTAAGTTCTATCTGAGGCATTTTGTGGTGGTGTTTTTGTTATTACTATTGTAAATGGGTTTGCATTATTGATTTAATACTAAATGTCTTACCAACTCCATTAATGGGCTTTCTGATTATTTTTGCCTATTTTTGTTTTCCAGCTGTTTTCCTTGGCTTTTCTAGGTGAAACATCATATAATTTGCAGAGTGAAAATTGTACTTTTAACCTTCCAAAATAAATACCCCTTGTTTTATCTCTTTTCTGCTTTTATTGGATATGACCTCTAGAATGCATTTTAAAAATGGTAATATTGTGCATTCTTATACTTGTACATTAGCATTAATGTAAATGCTTCTAATCTAATATTTCAACATCATTAATGATGTAGTTTTCTAACTTCTCTTTCTCTAAGAGATCCATTATATTATGTTAAGGAAGAATCTGATGATTATTGCTTTACTAATAATTTCTAATTGATAAGGATTTAGAATTTTAAAAATATATTTTGATGTCTATTCATATGATTCTTCTTGACTGACATCATTATTTTGAATGATTGTAATTAGGTGCTGTTGTTAGGTGCTCTGGGGTCAGTTTTGACTCATAACAACCGCAGGGTACAACAGAATGAAACACTACCTGGTCCTGCACCATCCACACAAGCCTTGCTATGTTTGAGCCCATCATTGCAGCCACTGTGTCAATCCACTTGTTGAGGCATGGATTCCTTCCCCTTTTTTGCTGATCCTCTGCTTTGCCAAGCATGATATCCTTCTCCATGCACTGGTCCCTTCTGACAATATGACCAAAGTACATGAAATGAAAGCTAGCCACATTCGCTTCTGATGAGCATTCTGGCTATACTTCTTCCAAGACAAATTTGTTTATTCTTCTGGCAGCCCATGGTACTTTCAACATTCTTTGCCAATACCACAATTCAAGTGCATCAATTCTTCTTTGATCTTCCTTATTCGTTGCTGTTTTCATATGCATATAAAGTGATTAAAAATACCATGGCTTGGGTCAGTCTCACTTTATTCTTCAACGATAACATCTCTCTTTAATACTTTAAAGACATCTTATGCAACAGATTTATCCAGTGCAATTCATTGTCTGATTTCTTGACTGCTGCTTCCATGGGCATTGATTATGGATCCAAGTAAGACGAAATCCCCGACAACTTCAATCTTTTCTCCATTTATCATGATGCTGCTTATTGGCCCAGTTGAGAAGATTTTTGTAATTAATTAATTTTATTAAGTAATCAATGTTTAATCACCCTTGACTTTTCCATGTAAAAATGTGCTCCTTGTTCATTTTATTAATCAAGATAAGAGAGAGAATATATGGCTTGATTAAACTAGATAGGAGGGAATTGAATAAACAGACTATTTAGAAATTGTGGTCTGGTTTTAAAAAAAAAAAGGAATCTGATAAAAACCAGAGATCTCCCATACACACACACACACACACATACACATTTGATATCTTATTTTTCTGTATTTATAGATTTTATATTTTCCTTAATACCTTATGGGAGCTCTGGTGGCGTAGTGCCTAAGGCATTTGACTGCTAACCAGAAGGCTGGCAGTTCAAACTCACCAGCCACTCTTCAGAAGGAAAGTTGGGCAATCTGCTTCCATGGGAATACCACCTCAGAAACCCAAGGAGAGGTCACTGTGAGTCAGATAATTTCTGGAAAGTTGTGCAGGCTTCCTTGGAGGGGAGGAATGTTCATTTTAGTTTAACATATGGTGGGTTTGAGCGGCTGACCTTCTGGGTAGTGGTCAAGTGCCTTATCCACTACTCCACAAGAGCTCCCTATTTTAACATGGAATTATCCAAGACTGTCTTTGAAAATTAGCAAAATTTGTATATTTGCTTTGTATATCTGAGAGTTTCAGCAACCTATTTGATGATTTTAAACCCACTGCCATAGAGTCGGATCAGACTCACAGCGACCCCTCCTTGGGTTTCCGAGGCAGTATCACTATGGAAGTAGATTGCCAAACTTATGATCTTAGTAGAGTTAAAACTAATAAACTTTTTGTAGGGATGGGAACAGTACTTAATAATCCTTTATTTTTTATTTTTATACAACATTGGCAAAAGCAGAGAATCAATTACCCTTGTGATCTCACTGTTTTATATTTTTCACAAGCTCTGCCTTCCCCCCATGATGATGATTCACAGTGATTTTGAAGACTCATTCAGAAAATCCTTTATTGAAAGGAAGAGTCAGGGGTGAGTCTATGAGTTTCAGTCAACTCCATGGCAATGGAATTAGGAGCAAGAGACAGGAAGATGATGGATACCAGGAATAGGACTTAAGAAATGGAAAAAAGAAAAAAAAAGAAACCTTCTCAACTGTGGTAGTTAAATTTGTATGTCAGCTTGGCTGGTCCTGGTTGAATGGCTGGGCAGCTGGTGGTAGTTATTCCCCATGATGAGAATGGCAATCAACTCCATGGTGGGACCTACCACAAGCAGCTGAGAAGTTTTGGGATGTGGTTGGCTTCCTGTATATAAGGAGAAGCTGTGGGGAGAGTCTCTAGCTTATGGCACACTTGGACCCTGCATGTAGCTGTGTCATTGTTCAGCAGCCTGCCATGCTTGCTGACCTTGGGACTTACAATGGACTTGAATTAATGGCCTGCTGTGTGGGTTGGTAACATCAGGACTGTGCCTTTTTACTTGTCAACCTTGGCCTTGGAAGCCTCAACAGCCAGCAGCTGTCTGAGTGAAGAAATGCCTCTAGCTCTAGTGGGCCAGGAGCAGGAGGCAGAGCTGGACCTCATGGTTGAGGGCTTTCATCCAACCCCTAGAGCCTGGCACCTTGAACTTGGACTTAAAGCCTCCAAACTGTAAGAGAATAAACTCCTGTTTCTTATGGCCATCCCATTTGTGGTATATTCTTGTCAGAGCAGCACCAGGGAACCAGAACATCAACTTTGTCCTTTTACTGTATTTGGTTTCTAACTCTCTGATGAACTCTGCATACTGATCAACAATACAATAGTTCAGATGGAGAAAATTCCAGTACTTGCCTCCAGAGGCAATGAGGAGAGGGCTTGAAATATTTAGTTCTGTGCCACAGGTGGGATTTGGGGGAGGGTTCGCATTGGGGAGAGTAGATGGCACCGCTTCTGAGAGGACCCAAGGCATGCTGTGTCCCCAGTACCTGAGGCCAGAGCAGAAAGGAGAATTTGCATGGGGACAGTCCTTTTGTTGCCTAAGTAGAGACAGTTTGGAATACATGAGTAAACATTGTTCTCCATTTACTGATGGATGAAAATAAGTTCATCTTAGTATCATTGTTCCACTGAACCAAGTGAATGAATAAAGAGAAAATTTCAAAGACTGTTGGGCTGAGAATGTATTTCTGAATCACACACAGAAAAATAGGTAACTTCACCCATTATGAAGTGTGCTGATTTCCCCAGAGAGTGAGCAATACTCCCATTTCTGCACTTTCCATAAACTTCCTCTTGTTTTTAGCAGCATGGCCAGAGTGAATTTTTTTATGGGATTATCTCAGCCTAACTTTAAATAGATATGTAAATACCTCTTAAGTAATGCTTGTCTCTTTCATACAAATTTCTTAGTAAAATTATGGAATCATATGCATAGTGGATAAAACTATTATAGTTTAAATTTCCCTTACCAAATTGCTTCTATTGACAATGACAGTGTTCACTTGGTAGTTGACATTTATCAAAATATTTTCATATCCACTATGACACGTAGAAGGAGCTCTGGTGGGCCTTATGCCTAAGGCATTTGACTGCTAACCACAGAGCTGGTGGGTCAAACTTACCAGGCATTCTTCAGAAGGAAGATGGGCAATCTACTTCAATAAAGATTTACTGCATCCGAAACCCAATAGGGGTCGCTATGAGTCAGAACTGATTCCATGGCAATGAGTTTGGCTCAGTTCTATTGATGCTCTTACAAGTGCTTCTTTACGTGTCTGAGCCAAAAACAGAACTTCTGATCAGATGTTTCGAGTCTAAACGAAAGTCACATCTTCACGTTATGACTTGCCTCAAAAGTGGCATGAGGGTGAATGGTTGGAACTTGCCTTAAAGATTATATGCAGAGAAAGTGAAGAATTGACAGGTAAACAAGTTGTTGTGATAATTATAGCTAACATAAATTGAGTGCTTAATATTTGCAGGGATCTATGCTAAGTATTTTCAAACAATCATGTCCTTGTCATAATTGTCCTGTAAGAAATGTGACTCTACCTTATTGATTTACAAATGAGGAAGCAAAATCATAACACTGGAAGAAAATGTGCTTTATCTTCACAACTAGAGAGCAATAGTTAGCTATTTTCTGCTTAGTGATTTGGAAGATGTCTGACTTGCAGATCTCCTTTAATGCCATCTACATGCTAACCTCCTGGAGTCACCTTCAGTTTGGGGAAGAATAAAAGAAGGGTCTTGAAATCTCAGCATAGACGATATGAGTGTCTAAACTCACCTGCTAATAAATCTTCCTCATCATTTCTGACTCAGACCTATACTGCTAACGCTGGTCACTTGGCTCTGTCTGATTCTATCTCAAATAGGATTTCTTAAAACCTCCCTACCTGCCTACCTCCCTACACCTGCCTCCCGTTTTCTTTTTCCTTCTTTCTTTCTGTCCTTTCCTAGATTTTTCTTTCCTTTTCTCCCTTCTTCCCCCCTTCCTTCCTTTTATCTTTTTTCCCTTCATTTCTTTCTTCATTCTTTCCTCCTTTATTGTGGTATAAAAAGTTCTGGTGGCGTAGTGCCTAAGGCATTTGACTGCTAACCACAAGGCTGGTGGTTCAAACCCACCAGCCACTCTTCAGAAGGAAGGTTGGGCAATCTACTTCCGAAGAGATACTGCCTCAGAAACCCAAGAAGGGGTCTCTATGAGTTGGAACCGACTTGACAGCAGTGCGTTTATTTTTGATTTTGGTATCCTGGAAGAATCACAAACAGTTTCAGGAGATCATCATTTCTGGAAAGTTTTGCAGGCTTCCTTGGGGGAGAGAGGGGGAAGTGTTAATTTTATTTTAACATATGGTGGGTTTGAACAGCTGACTTTCTGGTTAGCAGTCAAGTGCCTTATCCACTGCACCACCAGAGCTCCCTATTTTAACCTGGAATTATCAAAAATTATTTAAGTCCCTTCACATACCTTTTCTTTTCAATGTCATTTACTTACATCCTAAAGGATATTTCATTTATGTGTTTTATTGTCCACTGATACAAGCAATAAAATCCATCTGTTTTTAGGAAATCTCCAACAACAGAAACTTGGATTTGTTGTTCAGATTAAATCTTCCCTAAGGCGTCATCATAGAAAGGTTTCACAAAGCTTGTACCTTGAGCCTCTTTGATATTAGGTTTCTGACAGCCCACTTAGGGGTACATGCAATTTGCCATCTGCTCCTGATCTGTTCTGGTTCCCTAGTACTGCTCTGACAGGAATACACCACAAATGGGATGGCCTGAAGAAACAGGAGTTTATTCTCTTACAGTTTGGAGGCCTTAAGTCTGAGTTCCAAGTGCCAGGCTATAGGGGCTGTGTGAAAGCCCCTCAACCTTGGGCTTCAGCTCTGCCTCTTGCTCCCGGCCCACTGAAGCTGGAAGCTTTTCTTCACTCAGCTGCTGGCTACTGAGATTGACAAGCCCAAGGTTGAAGAGTAAAAAGGCACAGTCCCAATGTTACCAAACCACTAATTCAAGTCCATATGAAGTCCCAAGATCAGCAGAGCAGGCAGGCTGCTGAACAACAACTCAGCTACATGCAGGGTTCAAGCATGCCAAACGCTAGAGACCATTCCCAAAACTGCTGCTTATATGCGGGAAGCAGGCCACATCCCTAAAATAGCTACTCAGCTGCTTGTGGTGGATCCCACCATAAAGCTGGTTGCCAGTCTCATCATGGGGAATAACTACCACCAGCTGGCCAGCCACTCAACCAAGCCCAACCAAGTTGACATGCAACTTTAACTACCACATGGTCCTTCCCTTAAAATAATGCTCTCATGGCCACTGGCTGATTCCCCAAGGTTACCTCCATGTCTTTCTTCAAAGAATTGAGCCATTTATAGAGAAAAAAAGGATAATCACAGATGTCACCACTAGGGAACTGACAACATCTGCCTAGGTCCACTGTTGAAAAGGATTCTGGGATACATTGATGCCCAGTATTAACAGTTCCCTGCTCTTTTCAGGATGCCTGTCTTGGATGCCAGAGGAATGAAGGTCCAGTCATACTACCCTTTATCAACCCTAAGGAAGACCAATTAGAACTTCACCTGAGCTTTTTTTTTTTTTTTTTCCTTTTTTTCTGGTAAAAACCCTTCAATGCAAGTGATTTTCTCTATAGACATGATAGTGACAACTTAATTACCAAATACTCTGGAGAGAATGCAATAACATTAATGCAACTTGACACGTAATTATCCTTTTTCCAATAGAATTACCATGCAGTTACAGCTCAGTCCTTGCTATGATAAGTTTTCCAAATTGTCCCTGTCTCCATATGATGCTGGGTTTACCATTCTTAGCTTTCCTCACCCCTCTATGGTTTCCTTAAGAGCCAAGCAGGGAATGGAGAATGATTTTTTTCAGTTAATGAATCTTACAAAGTTTTCTCATGTCTGGAACTTTGCAATGGACAATATTCCAAATCCTAAGGAATAATAAAGGAATGAGGTTGAACAATTCATTGGGTAGCTATTATGTGTTACATCACTGAGTAGTGTAAATGTTTTGTACTCAGCTAATAATGTAAAAGTTGGCAGTTCAAACCCACCCAGCAGTACTGCAGAAGAAAGGCCTGGCAATCTGCTTCCATAAAGATTACAGTCAAGAAAACCCTATAGAGCAATTCTTCTCTGTAATATGTGGGGTTATGATGAGTCAGAGTGGACTCAACAGCGACAGGTTTTCTTATGTTTTAGGCAGTGATCTAAAGGCTTCTCTACAACCCGGAAGGGAGCTCTGATAACATAGTGCCTAAGGCATTTGACTGCTAACCAGAAGGCTGGCGGTTCAAACCCACTAGCCACTCCTTGGAAGGAAGGTTGGGCAATCTACTTCCGTAGTGATACTGCTTCAGGAACCCAAAGAGGGGTCACTGTGAGTCAGGTCTGACTCCATGCCACATAACAACAACAACAACACAACCCTGAAAAATAACTATCCTCATTTAAAGATGAGGAAACTATAGCTCTTATTAGTTAAATAACTTTCCCATGACTACCAGGATTGTGTTAATAACTGGTATTAAAATCCCAGTCTGTGGGTTGGTGAACTGGATATTCTCAACCTTGACTGAACATTGGAATCACCTGAGATAGTTAGTAAATCTTAATACCTGGTTCCCACCTCTAGAAATTAGAGTGTGGCCTTGATATCTGTATTTTAAAAGGTTCCTAGACATTTGTGATGCAGCTAAAGTTGAGTTTCACTCTTTTGAATTTGTTTTACCAAATCCCTTAAATTGCTCAATAATTATGCTTACATATTTTCAATCCAGAAACCAAAACATACAAACAAGAAGTGCATGGCAGAGTGAATAAAAGTCTCATTTACCAACGAGTTTTGCTTCAAGCTGGGGGAAACTGACTACATTCGTGCAGTGTATATAATTTTGAAGAGGAAACACACTGTAGTGGGTGGGTGGGAGAGGTCTTTGGAGTTAAGACAGGACTGGGTTTAATAACCTCAGGCAAATCATTTAGGTTGACACTTGGCTCTGTCTCCACGCTCCTGCCACATGGACTTCCATCTTGGTTCCTCAGGACCCTGGAATGTGATGTTTGGTCTGCATGTTACATCATCTTCTCTCTTTGCCCAGTTTGAGTTCAGCAAAAGACTACCAAGTTAAAGAAGTCTCAACCTTCCCACTGCTCCACCCACTAGACTAGATCTGGTTACCTGTCCTTCCAATTCAATGTAATTGTCTTCATTAAATAATGAAATGAGGAGTTTGTTGTTTGTTCCATGAACTTTTGAACGATTTCTCTTTTTCCAGCTCTATCCCTCGTTCCTAACACTATTACTCCCAGCATTGACATTCCATACATACACAACAAATGTGTGAAGTAGTAAAAGAATGAGTCAATAAATGAATGGATGACTCATTTATCTCACCTTCTAAATTAGGATAGTAATATGCAAGTATATCTGGAATCTATCTCTGTAAGACTTAAATGATATGTAGAAAGAGAACTGGTGATACTGCTTGGCATATAATTTGCATTCAATAATAACAGTGCCTTTTAAAACTTTTTAAAAAAAAAAAAAAGAAAAGAACGGCAATTATACCTTAGTTATTTTTTTGAATTTTTTTTTTAATTTTTCAGATTTATGAATGTTTACTTCAAGTTGCATAATAATCCTACCTGCTAGAAGGCCTTTATTTATATTCATTCCATTTATTTTTGTTTCACTCATTCACTTAAAAAGCAAAACAGAACAAAAAATTGCAGAATACCCTTCTTCCCCTTGCCCCTTGTCTGCTCCACATTCGTGGGCATATTTGTAGCACATGTAAATATATATGCAGAAATATCATCTGTCAGAGTAAACTTCTTGTTGAATAAGAGCACCCCAAATTAATTTAGAGCTCCTGACATAAGATGGTGGTTATGCTAAGATCTGAGACAAAACTCCATTTTGAACTAAAAGTAACTTCTCCATCGAGGATGTAGCCTGTCACTTCTGTAACTGTCCACAGTACCCTGAAACAATTACCTAGCAAACAATTTTAGAGAAGAATGTGATTTTGTTTGCATAAGAGTTTTGCTTACACCCTGCTCAGAAACCCAGGTCAAAAACAACTCTCAGAACAGATGATTCTTTCAGATCAATTAGAATTACTCATGTCCTCCCTGCAGTCAGGCACAGAGGGTCTCATGATTGTTTTGAGGACAGATATACCCAAATTCATGATTACTTTGTAATTAAAAAAAAAAAAATAGAAATACATTTCCTACAAATCAGATGTACCCTCATCCAGTTTTATAACCATTACTTAAATGTCAACCAATCACTGATTTTTTTAAATGAAGTTCTTTGTATTTTCTCATAAAAACTCCCTGGTCTCCTCTTTAGATCATGTGGTTTAGAATCCTCTGTTGTTATGTGCCGTTGAGTCAGACCTGACTCGTAGCGACCCTTCCTTGGGTTTCCGAGACAGTATCACTATGGAAGTAGGTTGCTCAACCTTCCTTCCAAGGAGTGGCTGGTAGGTTTGAACTGTCAGCCTTCTAGTTAGCAGTCAAGTGCCATAGGCACTACACTACCAGAGCTCCTTTAGAATCCTCTGGACCTTTTGATTCCCAATTTGCAAGTTGTCTTCCATCTCAATAAAGAACAAAGCAAGACAAAACTTATAATTTCAACTAGACTCTGCCATTTATTGTTCTTTGGCATTGTAAGGACATCTTCCTCAGAGCTAGGGTCTGTGTCTCTCTTTCTGCCTCTCTCACATGCATCATGCAGGCACACACAAAAACTACTGTCTCTGCCCTGAAGCATGCAAATTCTAGTGGGAAAGCCTTAAGGTAGTACCATAATTGATCTAAGATCAAGGGATTATGATGGACTAAGAGAGACTCTTGAGAATTTGAGAAGCCTTTCTAGAGGAGGTGACACCTGAATCGAGACTTACATAATAAAAAAAAAAGTCACCAGAAAAAGAAGGGAGGTGGAGGGAGGTAAGTGGAGGTGGGAGAGAGCATTCCACTCATTGAGCTCAGCATGATGCACTGGTATGAACGTGGGGGAGCACTGCAAATAGCAGTCATGGGTATTTGCTGGTAATTGAGCCTTGCCCAAGTGTGGGTTGCCCTTACAGCAGTTAGAGATTTCCGACTAAGTTTTTTTAATAGACACATAGAAACTTTCCATTAGTAAGGCCCTCCTAAGGCATGCTGCTTAATCCTACTTCTGAAGTACAAAATCCCTCATCCTCTTAGGCCAGCAATGTGAGCAGGGGACACAATGCACACATACTGAGCTGGCATCAGACACCATTCTCCTCCCAACATACTCATTTCCCACATCACAAACGGATCTCGGGATTTAAACAGGCAAGTTATAGACAGAACCGACTTCTATTTGGAAATAGAAAGAATTCTTATCTCAAAAGTCCACGCTGGAAAGCAAAAGAAGTCATCTTTTCTGGAGTGAACAACACTGCCCTTGAATAGCTCTCTGAAGGTGTACTTGCGTTTCCCATCAGAGGAGATATTAATGAATGAGTGTATACCCTTCTTTGGAGTTCCTGGGTAATTCAAACAGTAATATGTAGACTGCTAACTAGAAAGTTGGGAGTTTGAGTCCACCCAGAGACATCTCAGAATAAAGATCTGGTGAAGTATTTCTGAAAAATCAGCCACTGAAAACCCTTTGGAAAGCAGTTCTATTCTGACACACATGGGGTCATCATGAGTTGGAATGGACTAGAGGGCAGCTGGTGTATACTCCTCTACCTTGTAATAAATTAATGACCTTTCCTTCATTTATACAGCAAAACATACATATAGACTTAAAATGACAGAAGGGACTTTCAGAGGAAGAAAGCAGAGGGCAAGGGGGTTAGTCAAGTTTTAACTCAGTTTTGATGTTTAATTTCCTTTTATTTCTGCTAATTATTTTCCAGCTGATATATGTACTATCACCAACAAGCTACAGACCTCAGTGTGTATGGATTGTAGCCAAGGAGTAAAAGGGATTTGACATTATAGTGCACTAAAGACTGAGTACACATTGTGACTAGTGTTCTATTTAAAAAATAAGTGCACTTTTATGTGTGTTGGTTTATTGGCTCTTTCAAAAATTCCCTTGCTGAGTCTCACCACTTGAAATATTTCAATAGCTTCTCAACTGACTCTCCAGCTTCTGGACTCTGGGGGCAAAACACTCTGTCCACTTCTGTTGAGCCAGTCTTCATTAGGTTTAAGATGGAAAGTATCAGAAAAATCTTTTAGTGGAATTGTTGGCTCTCAGAGCCGTTCACCATTGTTGGTCTTGTTAGATGACTTTTGTTGTTGCTGTTGTTATTTGCCGTTGAATAGGACCCGACTCATAGAGACTTCTCCTTGGGTTTCTGAGGCAGTATCACTACAGAAGTAGATTGCCCCACCTTCCTTCTGAGGAGTGGCTAGTGGGTTTGAACCACCAGCCTTCTGGTTAGCAGTCAAGTGCCTTAGGCACTACACAGTACCTTTTAGTTTGTTCCCACTCAAAGCGACCTTATACAGAATAGAATGCAACATTACCTGGTCCCACACCTCCACACTGTCATTGAGATATTTGAGCCCATTGTTGCAGCCACTGTGACAATCCGTCTCATAGAGGCTCTTCCTCTTTTTTGCTGACCCTCTGCTTTACCAAACATTATGTTCTTCTCCAAGGATTGGTCTCTCCTAATAACACATCCATGATAAATGTAGAGAAGATCAAAGTTGCCAAGGGTTTTATTTTACTTGGATCCACAATCAACACCCATGGAAGCAGCAAAGAAACAAACGATGTGTTGCATTGGGAAAATCTGCTGCAAAGGACCTCTTTAATGTGTTAAAGAGCCAAGATGTCACTTTGAAGACTAAAGTGGGCCTGACCCAAGCCGTGGTATTTTCAATAACCTCATATGCACATAAGAGCTGCACAATGAATAGAGAAGACTTTAGAAGAATTGATGCATTTGAATTGTGGTGTTGGCTAAGAATATTGAATACACCATGGACTGCGAGAAGAATGAACAAATCTATCTTGAAAGAAGTGTAATTAGAATGCTCATTAGAAGTGAGGGTGGTGAAAATTTATCTCATACTCTGGACCTGATATCAGCAGGGACCAGTCTCTGGAGAAAGACATCATGATTGGTCAAGTAGAGGGTCAGTGAAAAATAGGAAATCCCTCAAGGAGATAGATAGACACAGTGGCTGGAAGAGTTGGCTCAAATATAGTAAAATTGTGAGGACGGTGCAGGACCAGGCAGCGTTTCATTCTGTTTTACATGGGGTAGTGATGAGTCAAAACTGATTCAATGGCACCTAACAACAACAACAACAACAACAATAACATGTCCAAACTAAATTCAATGAAGTTTTGCCATCCTTGCTTCTAAACAGCATTCTGGCTGTACTTCTTCCAAAAGAGATTTGTTTGTTCTTTGGCAGTCCATGACATATTCAGTATTCTTCATCATTGCAAGATCCATTTTCTCAATCTAATGTCACATTCCTCTTGTATTATTATTGGACACCCCACATTTGATACTTCCCTACACACTTCCCCTATCACTTGACATTGTTTGCACTCTCTTCTTCCTTTAGAATTCTCTGTAGCCACACGTCCACTTTTCAGAGGTCACCTCGTAATCTTTGTCAGAACTTCCCATATCTAATCTAGGTTGAATTAAATGTTTCTTCTTTCCTCTGGTGGCATAGCGGTTAAAGCATTCATCTGCTAACCATAAGGATGGTGATTCAAACCCAGCAGCCACTTTATGGAAGAATCATGAGGCAGTCAGTTTCCCTAAAGATTTACAACCTTGGAAACCCTATGGAGCAGTTCTACTTGTCCTATAGGGTCTTTATGAGTAGGAATTGACTTGATGGCAGTGGGTTTCCTCCTTTCCTGATTCTGCATGAAACATTTTAACCTTTGTTCTTTATTGAGGCACTTTGAGCAATATGCTTCATACCTGTTTATGTTACCAGATCGTGAGACACGTATTACCACTCTTTCCCGCTCCTCCTTCCTCCAATCATGTGCACTTATTGCTTTGCTCATGATAACAGATACAATATTTATTGATTTTGAATCTCAGGCTTTCAAGAGAATTTTTCCGATTGAACAAATCCTAAATT
The DNA here is from genome assembly GCF_000298275.1 of Orycteropus afer afer. NCBI lineage: Eukaryota > Metazoa > Chordata > Mammalia > Tubulidentata > Orycteropodidae > Orycteropus > Orycteropus afer. The sequence goes on from NW_006921654.1 coordinate 417,490, forward strand.
GGTGCCCCTTCACTTTGTTTGGGTCTCTCCCTCCCCAATTATTACAGTTGGAAATAATCAGTTGATTGATTTTGGGGGTAAGGTATGTTCTCCCCATTTTTGGTATACAAAGATCATAAGAGAACTCAAGGAAAGACAATGTAGAAGGAACTTCTTGTGTGTTTTTTACTTTTACTCTGAGTTCTGCTTCCTTCTCATCTTTTTTTTTTCTCTCTCCCTTATTTTCTTTTATGATCTTTTTTTGTACATTGGCTCAACACTACTAAATAAATCTGGTCCAAAACCGCCCTCTAACTCTCCACATTATAAAATATTTAAGCCTTTTATTTGTGGTTATGGGTTAACTGTGACATATTCCTGCTACTAATAATACTATTCATTTGCAAATATTATAATCATAGTAATTAATTGCAAGAGGCTCTGAGTCCTGGAGCTACTGTGGTTCCTTTGGGGACTCTAGATGTGGCTGAGGAAGCGAGATCCAGGTTAACATGAAGGATTTTTCTTGAAGAAAAAATTATGCTGATCTCCTTTTCTTGGTGTAACCCCTCCCAAATATTAGTGTGGGTATAAGTTCCCATCTACACTTATTGTCCAAGGTACATATGTGGTCCATAGCTCAACTCTCTAAGCAAGGACATGCCAATATGGATTCAAGTAAGTTTACCCTGTGTAGCTTCCTCAGGACATGCTATTTCTCTTCACCTGCCCCAACTAAATGTTATATCAAGAGGAAATCCTGGAGATTTATGCTTTTTGTGGCAGAATTTTGACATGGAATTTGTTGTTGGTGTGTGTGTTTTAATTTGTCTATATTAAAAAAAAGAAAAGAAAAAGTCCAAAGACGCTTATATTTCTTTAGGACTTTTGTGTAAGCTCTAACTCTTGAGACACTTTGGCCCTACATGCACCTGCTTTGGTGCATATGATAGTATTGTTTCCAAATGCGTTCTCTTTTTTCTTTTTGAAACAGGACATATTGTGAAGCAGATATACTGAAGAAGATATTGTAGACATTATATGCAATAAAATATGAGGGACACCACACACTTAGTGGGTGCCCAAATTGGCTCTTTGTTCTTCCATTGGTTTCATTTTGAGAGCATAGAATAGAGAAAGAACACCTTTTGGTACCAGCAATCCCATTATACAGCATACTTCACAAGATTAGGAAATACACTACCTCCGTTTGACTCCAAACATCTATCAGAGTATGATCAGCAACCAGGTATTTGTTGAACAAATGACTAAAGAAATGAACAAACATACTGGAATTAAATTGGCTTTGGCATTTGCTAGCTATCTTGCTAATGATTAGATTTTCTGAAATTTATTTTTTTCCTCATTGAGATGCGGATAATACTACCTCTTTTCCCAAATTGCTGCCAGGTGTAAAGGAAAGTGCCTGACAGGTTTTTCACAATACAACAATGCTCAATAAATGATATGGACAGAATGGCTGGATAAATGACTAACTGGCTGACTGGACTGGTGGATAGGTACTTGGGTGGGTGGGTGAGTAGAAGTGTGGATGAGGAATAACGAACATGATGCAGTTTTTGTAGCATGTCAGGATACATTCATAGGTTGACTTTAGCAGTACTTTGGAAGCAAGTTAGTGGCTTTAATCTCTTGCCTAGTGTCCAAATGACTTTGAAAATCCAAGGCAGACCATTCACAAGCATTTTAAATGATAGTCTCATTCTGCTAGACCATTCCAGCTTCCTCACTCACTCCTTTCTAGCTGGATACCCATTGCTAAGGGAAGAAATTATTAGTGCAAGGATCAGTGACTGACTCCCACAGGTTCCACCTTAAACCTTTAGGTTTACTTCTTACCTTTTCTTCCATCCAGCACTTGACAGGTTTGTGAATGGGAAGCAAAAAGAAGACAATGACTGGATTTGGAATGATATCCTCACCTCATGAATTTGACTTATTTTACATACAAATTAAGGAAGTGTGGGAATAACAGATTTTCTTCTGTTAAACTTTTATATTTATTTGCAGATTGACAGTGTCATTTCTGATTATTTTTCTTCTCCTGATGCTCATGTTTAATATCAATCTTAGAATATACTAATAATTTACTCATCCCTTTTTACGTGGCAATTAATTTGTCTAAACTTATCGGCCTTATTTTGTGCATCTATCAATTTTGTATGCAATTACAATATCTTTTTGAGTAGGGGAGGCATTAAAATATGTATGTATCTTTGTGTATGTGTTTGGATGCACACATTCACGGTTGAAAGGAACTATGTCTTTTTAAGAGGGACTAAGCAGTAGACATCTTATGTTTCAGACTTATCCTGAATTACTTAGTGGCTAAGTTCATTAGCATTTCAGTAATGTAACACTTTAATTGTACTATGAAATTGCTTTAATCTTCCTTTCCTCAGTAATGAGAAATGCCTCACCCTATTGCAAAACTTTGCAAATATTGAGCACACTTCTGGATCTCTGTGACCCATTAAGTGCTATCTCTGGGAGGCACAACTTTACAAGTGTGGCTTCCCAACCAACCTTGCCCCCAGCCTACCATCTCAGCCCATCACTCCCCATTCATTGTTATCAGGCTCTAACTGTCTGGAGTGGATCAACACCCTTGGACATTTTTTTTTTTTATTATTCTGGAACCTATACATCATAGTCTTCAGTAACAATGCATTATCGTAGATCTGAGTCTGTAAAGATGAGTTCCTATGGGGTCCAGTCCGTGCCCTCAGCTATTAACCAAGAAGTTAGTGATTTGACTCTTCCCAGAAGTGTCTCAAAAGAAAGACCTGATGATCTACACAAATGGGCTTGGAGTCAACTGAATGGCAACTGTACTATGTTACTTGCTGGGTCCCATCAAGTCAATTCCAACTCTTAGTGACCCTCTATGATGGAGTAGAACTGCCCCCATAGGGTTTTCTAGGCTGTAATCTCTACAGGAGCAGGTTGCCAGGTCTTTTCTCCAGTGGAGCTGCTGGGTGGGTTCGAACCATTCACTTTTTGATTACCAGCCGAGCGCTTAGCCGTTACTCCACCAGAGGTCCTTGATGTATGTAAGAGGGAGGGTTAGTTCACTAATAGCTATTATATTCACTGAGACTGAATGTTCCACACGTTGGGGATCATTTCTGTCTCTCTCATTGTATCGTCAATGTCTGGCCCACCCAATGTGTGTGTCACATTTTCTCACGTTCTGGTTCTGTGAGTTTATAAGGGGTCAAAGTCACAAGAAGCAGTGTAATAATACACAGGCTCACCCAGACAATTTGCTGCCTCCTCGGAACTGCTTTTCCTGCCACCCACACTGTTACCTTCTCTCTTCTTCAACACCATTTTACTGACTCAGCCATCTTCTCTCCTCTCTTCCCATCTATGAAAATGTTATGTTCTAGGTAGGCTGTCTCAAGGAAGGTTGGGCAATCTACTACGTAGTGATACTGCCTCAGAAACCCAAGGAGGGGTCGCTATGAGTCGGGTCTGACTCAATAGCACATAACAACAACAGCAGGTAGGCTGTAATCATTGAGAGATTTTTTTTTTTCCTTGATTCTACGTCTGACCTGTGAATTTTATCTTCATTCCAAGTTGTTTTAGAATGTTTCCAGAGCAGACTTTTCCATACTGGTTTCATGGTTTAATAGTTGGGCTCCTGTATGAGTCAACCTCGCTGAACTTTAACTTCCTTAACTGAGAGATAGACACAGAAAATCTTAACTGGAGAAGTGATTATGAGGATTGAATGAAGAATGGATATTAAAGCAACACATGAATCATAAAATTGAGAAAGAAATACCATCCTATCTTTGATGAAGTATCTAACCCTTAAATCGATTTTGTTAAATTTATTCTAAAAATAACATGAAGAGAGATGGAGGAAGAGAGGGAGGGGAGGAAAAAGGAAGGGAGAGAAAGATAAAGAGAAGAAAAAAAAGGGCTTATTTTATATACAAAGAATAGTCCATAATGGTTGAACCTGTAAATTAAATGATACTTGAGGAAAAGGGCAGGTTAGGTTTTTCTTGAGAGTTCTTTAGAATAAAATCAGTTTTCCTTGAAAGAAAAGTCTACTTTCTTATTCTAGAAAGACACCTGAAAGACATGATTTGCACATGTATTTAATATAGTTACAAGAAAAAATGCCTAATAAATAATTTATTGGGTGAATTTTATTCATCTTAAGACATTGACCTTTCTCAACAAAGATAACTACAGTTGCCTCTAGCTACGTGAATCACTTGAATTTCTTTTTTCCCCCATTAGTGAGAGCACTTTTGGCAACTCTGTTCTTGAAATGAGATGTCAACCAAATGCTCAAATATTTACGAATTAACATTTTGTGTCTTTTAAATATTCAGTCTTGCTAGGTGCATCAGTCCTCCCCAGTGTGTAGCTATTAAGAATCCATTGCAAGAAAAAAAATAAAGTCATAGGAATAAAATGGAAGCACTATAACACAGGTCTGGAATCTTAATGAGGTCTCAGATCAATCAAACCAATAAGCATCAAAGTTCAGTTTCAGCATCAGTATTTTTATGATAATTTTTTCCTTATCTTCCCCCTCTATTTTCTCCTGTGGCTGGGTTATAGAAAGCTGCAGGTAATGTTTGTGTTATAAAATTGAGGCCAGTCATTTAATCCCCCCATAAAACTCACTCACAATTACAATAGCACCGAAATGGTACATAAATGAGTTCTTCATAAAGCAGAAAAGAAAAATGGTGCAACAGTTAAGCTTTTTAATGATGGGCACTAAAGCAATGCTGCTGATTAGATTCTTTGCTAATTACCTTCTGTTACTTAGATTGGATGTATTTCAGCAGAATAGAAACATCTACTCATAAATAGTTGTTTTCTTGGTAGTGCTATAGACATGTTTGATTCTAAAGTTGGAAAGTATCTGTCAGGGTCATATTGTCGAGTCCTCAGCTTGTGGACAAATGGAATTAGGCACCAACTAAACCTAGCCTCAATGGCTCCCATTCAGTTAGAGGGTATCTACTTTTTACATGGTGGTGGTCTTAGCCTCCTGGCGTTGCTGTAACAGAAACACCACGAGTAGGTAGCTTTAAAGAACAGAGGTTTATGTTCCCATGGTTTAGGAAGCTAGACTTTTGAATTTAGGGCACCAGCTGTAGCAGAAGGCACTCTTTGATGGTTCTGTAGGAAGGTCCTTGTCTCAGTATCTGTAGCCTTGACGTTGCTTGGTCTTTTGTGATCTCCATGTGGCGGCCATCTTCCTACTGTTTGTGATTCCTTTTCTGTCTAATATGCACTTCAAAGAAATAATTAGAATTAAGACACACACTACACTGATGCTCTCATTAACATAACAAACAAAACTCTGTTCCCAAACAGATTACATCCACAGGTTTAGGAATTAGGATTCTAACATATATTTTGTTGTTGTCATTGTTGTTATGTGCCATTGAGTCGGACCCGACTCATAGCGACCCTTCCTTGGGATTCCGAAGCAGTATCACTACGGAAGTAGATTGCCTCATCTTCCTTCCGAGGAGTGACTGGTGGGTTTGAACTGCAGCCTTCTCGTTAACAGTCAAGTGGCTTAGGCTGTATGCTACCAGAGCTCCCTCAAAACATATTTTGGGGAGGATTAATTCAATCCATAATATTGATGGAAAAGACTGAGGCAATCCTATTTCAGGTAAGACTTGAAATACACGATCTGAGTGAAGAGCTTTTTAAAAGGAAGAAATAGCAAGTGCAGGGGCCTTGAGGAGGATGACATAGAGCTGTTCATAAAGGAAAAGGAAGTGCAAGAGGAACTCGGAGAATTAGGCAGCCGTTAAATGACATTGGGCTTTTCAGGCCAGACCAAAGTGTTAAAGTTTTCTTGTAAGGGTTATTAAAAAGTCCAGAGGGTTCCATCAGAAGAATGCTATCATGTGAATTAAGTCTCAACACCATCGCCTGACTTCTGTGTGGATAACGGGTTACAGGAAGTTAGGAGTGGAAGTAGAGAGCCAAGTTAGAAGGTTATTGAGCAACACTAAGTGATGAAGGTAGTTTGACCATATTGACTAAAATGGAAATGGAGAATTGTAGGTGGATTTGAGATCATCTTAAAGGTAGAGCTTCCTACCTGGTAATTGATTGTATGTAGGGTTTACTACTACCACTACTACTACTATTACTACTACTACTACTACTCACTGCCATTGACTTGGCTCCAACTCATAGCAATCACTCCTTGGGTTTCCGAGGCAGTATCACTACAGAAGTAGATTGCCTAATCTTCCTTCTGAATTTAGAGTTTAGGGAAGGAGAAATGACTAACAGACTCACTAGCCATATGTTGTTCTTGTTGTTAAGTGCCGTTGAGTGGGTTCCAGTTCACAGTGACCCAATGCACAACAGAATGAAGTATTGCCTGGTCCTGCACCCTCCTCACAGTTGTTGCTATGTTTGAGCCCATTGTTGAGGTCACTGTGTCAATCCATCTCATCGAAGGTCTTCTTCTTTTTCACCAACCTTCTACTTTACCAAACCTGTCATCCTTCTTCAGGGATTGGCTCTCCTGATAACAAGTCCAAAGTACTTGAGAGAAGTCTCCCTATCCTTGCTTCTAAGGAACATTCTGGCTGTACGTCTTCCAAAATAGATTTTTTTTTTTTTTTCCATTCTTCTGGCAGTCTGTGGTGTATATTCAATATTTTTAACTAATACCATAATTCAAAATCATCAGTTCTTCTTTGTCTTTCTTATTCATTGTCCAGCTTTTGCATGCATGTGAGGCAATTGAATATACCATGGCTTGGGTCAGGCACATCTTAGTCCTCAAAGTGACATCTTTGCTTTTTAACACTTTAAAAGAGGTATTTTGCAGTAGGTTTTCCCAGTGCAATATGTTTCCATCAGTGTTGATTGTGGATGTAAGTAAAATGAAATTCGTAACAACTTTAATATTTTCTCCATTTATCATGATGTTGCTTATTGGTCCACTTGTGAGAATTTTTGTTTTCTTTATGTTGAGGTGCATTTCATACTGAAGGCTGTATATTGTGATACCATTTCCTGATTCTGTGGCAGATGTGTATTATGGGGTGAGGGGAATTGGT
>NW_006921654.1:424665-437989 GCF_000298275.1 Orycteropus afer afer
TTTTTTTTTTTTTTTTTTCCTGATATGCTTATTTTGAGATCCAAGTGGAGATATAGAAAATTGGATATATGATAACCTTTTATAATAGCAATAATATTATTAATATCCAGCTACTCAAAACTTGTCATAGGACCAAGGCTTAAACACACACACACATACACACTTGGTAAAGTGCCACTGATAGTATTAAATGCCTATTATATACCAAGACTTTGTTATTCCCTGGGGCAACAAAAGTAATGGTAGTCACTAAAAGTTTGTAGTCTAGATATAGGTGGTAGACATTGAGTATGTGGGTGTGAAATGTAGACAAGGGACCAGACAATTAAGATATAGTGTAATAAATATTGTTATGATATTACATAATGTTTGGAATGGGACCTCATGGTAGGTATACTGTGATAAGTAGACTAAACGTCTCTCAACAATGTCCATGTCCTAATCCCTAGAATCTTTGATTATGTTAGAGTTTAAGGCAAAAAGGAATTAAGGTTGCATATGCAATTAAGATTGCTAGTGGCTGATCTTTAGATGGGGAGAGTATCCTGCATTATTCAAGTGTGACTAATCCAATCACACATCCCTCAGAAATAGAGGGTCAGAGAGATGGGATGTGAAAAAAGGCTCTACTTTTGAGACAAAGAACAGGAAAGCCTCTAGAATCTTGAAAAGGCAAGGCAATGGCAAAGTCAATGTGGATCTCAATGCAGTGGGCAGCCATTGAAGGATATAAAACAGGAATAGCACAATCTGATATATATTTGTAAAAGACCACTCTGGCCACTATGGGATGATAATATTGTGTCTTATTAAAGGCATAAGAATTATGAAGCTAGTAATTTACAGAAGAACAATATCTGTCAACACCAGGAATCTAAGATGGCTTAGAGGAGGAGGAGTAGAACTAAGCTTTGGAAATTGTATAGAACATTGATGTGTCAAAGAGGAATGGGGTAAGACTCTAAAACAGGAAACTTTGGTGTAGTGATGGGGATGAGGATGAATGAGGGTAGCACAAACAGTTAATGCACTCAGCTGCTAATGGAATGGTTAGAGGTTGGTGTCCACCCAGAGGTGCCTGAGAAGAAAGGCCTGGTGAGGTTCTTCTGAAAAATCAGTCATTGAAAACCCTGTGGAGCATGGGCCTACTCTGAAACATGTGAGTTGAAGTTGAACGGATGGGAATCAAAATGTTGATTGAAGGAAGGCATACACATAAGAAGATGAAAATATTCTATATGAAGAAGCAATTGACTTTCCTCATCATAATGGGGAAAAAAATGACATAGGAATTGGAGAGTCTGAGACTCAGGCTGAAATATTCATAAGTTATCCATAATGAGCCCCTGGAGAAGTTCTTTATGGAAGCTCTTCCAATTGTAGCAATGTGATCAAGGTAAATACATTTATCATTCACACACAGGGACAAGGAAAAAATGAGTTGTCAAAACAGATTATAAGCATTGTATGAAGAAATATCCATAAGGAGTGAAGTGCATCAGGAAGACACTGGGGCTTTAAACATGTGAGTGATAGAACCGAAAAGTATAATAGTCTCCCATTTCTAGTTCTTTTACTGGATTGGAGAAACCAATCTGTGAGTATTTTATTTCTAAGCTAAGTGGAGAAATAGAAGGATTAAGAGGTAATATAAAATGTACAGAAGGTGGCAACTGATGACCTGAAAGGATACATGCCTCACCTCATTGTGCAATGACAAAATATAACAAGAAAGCAAACAAAAATGGAATTTTCAGACTTGAAAAATAATTGCAAACAAGCAAAGCAAAAACAAGCAAAAGGAAAAAAAAAGGGGCGGGGGAAGAGGGAAGAGGGAAGGGTTTAGATATAAAATATTATTCAGACTTGCAACACAGTCTGTGGATTTTAATCATTCTATGTGGAGGGTAGAACTCTCTTTTGTTCTACCTTCTGTTCAGATAGAAAGGCACAGTGACTCTCCACTGTATTGTAGAGTTCTGAGAAACACTGTCTTCAAAATATGTCAGCAGCTTGAAACTGGCAAAATACCTCATCAGAGCTCTGGTACTTGACAACCCCTTCTCTTGGGAGAACCAGGTAGGAACATGAACAACCCCTGGCAAAATCATCCTGGTTCCCGACATTTCAGGGCCCTAGCCATCCGTCCCAGGAAGGAGAGATGCAAACGCCTGTGGGAGCAGCCGGAATCTCACATTTAGAATGAACCTGCTCCACCCCATCTCCTAGCAACACTGGTCTAGACATAATCCCAATTCGGCTAGTCCTGCTGCTTACTCCTCATCTCCATTTTCATTTTGTATGAAGTGAATGTTCTTTCCTGGTTCTGCTTCTCACAGATGTTTGATGTAGCATTTAGTTCTCTGATTTTACATCAAGACTTCTTAAGTATGACTTGATGCCACAGTAACCCCTAGAGGGCAGAACTTGAGTTTCTTATCAAATTTTCAAAACATCTCAAAACCCTTTCTAGCTCCAGATCTAGAAAACCAGGCATGTGATATTTACAAATAATAAAAATACCCGGAACATTTTTCATATACTACTCAGGCACCTTTTTCAAAAGAGAACCACGCAAGTTCTCACTCAGCCAAATAGCCTTGAATGTAATCACAATTCTGATAGACTTGGCTAAGTGACTTCCAACGAAAGAATAGAATGTTGAACTCAGCAAAAGAGGCATAGATAAAAACAGCACTTAGACATAATGGTTAATGTCAAGCAGAATGTTACAATAGGTTGTTTATTACCTTGTTCTGTAGGCCTAAAGGCTACCTCGTATCCCAGGACTCACCTTTGATTGACATCGATTTTCACTGAAAAATTTGAGATAGTCCAGAATGGGAGGTAAAAAGATTAATTGCTCTCTTGAACTAAGATATGTTCATATGTTTAATTACCTTTAACTATGAAACTTTTCTGACCAGTGCAGGGATGCTACCTTTAAGAAACAAGTTATGTGCATTTTTTTGTTGTTTTCTTCTGAATGTCAATGTATCTATTATCAGTATCACAGTTATTTGAAGAAGAGAGAGAAACTCTTATCTTCCTTTCTCCTCCCATGCCTCTCCACCCCAAATTGGTGAGTATAAAGCTTTTGAATAACAAACATCCTGCCTACCAGTAAGAACTATGAAGTAGGTAAACTCTAAATAACACATAGCACAAAAATGATTGGGCCTCCGAGTTCATGCTTTAAGGATTATGAAGGTTAGACCTCAGACAACATTCATCTTTGATTAATGAAGGAGATTTGAAGCAGAAAAGCTAAGCTTTGTATCCTGAGTTTACTGCTTTCTGGATTTGGGACTTTGGGTAAGAAATTTATCTCCTTACAGCAAATTTCTGTAAATTTCCAACATTAATCCCTTCTTTTAGTGTTGAAGTGATGATTATATGGGAACATGCCTTTAAATACTCTGTCCATCACCAACTGTGTGAGGTAATTTTTACATACTTCATATTTTACTTTGTGTTTAATAATACAACCCTCATTTCTGTAAGGAAATAAATAACATCAAAAAACAGAAAATAACAAGTTTTGATGAGGATATGGAGAAATTAGAATGCTCATGCATTGTTGGTGGGAACATAAAATAGTATAGCCCCTGTGAAAAACAGTTTGGTGTTTCCTTAATAATTTAAACATAAAATTACCATATGGGTTGGCAATTTCCATTCCAGAAGAATTGAAAAGAGGTGTTCAAACAAAACCTGTACAAGTGTGTTCATAGCAGCACTATTCATATTAGCTGAAAGGTTAAAAGAATCCAGATGTGCATCAAATGAATAGAAAAACAAAATATTTGTTGTTGTTAAGTGCCGTCGAGTCATTTCCGACTCATAGCGACCCCATGCACAACAGAACAAAACACTGCCCGATCCCGCGCCAGCCCCACAATCCCTGCTGTACTTGAGCCCATCATCGCAGCCACCGTATCAATCCATCTCCTTGAAGGCCTCCCCCTCTTTCGTCAACCCTCCACCCTACCAAGCATGACATCCTTCTCCAGGGAATGGTCCCTTCTTACAACATGACCAAAATAGGTGAGACGAAGTCTGGCCATTCTTGCTTCCAAGGAGCATTCTGGCTGCACTTCCTCCAGGACAGATCTGTTAGTTCTTTTAGCAGTCCACGGTACTTTCAGCATCACAACTCAAAAGGATCAACTCTTCTTCGGTCTTCCTTATTCATTGTCCAGCTCTCAGATGCATACGAGGCAATTGGAAATATCATGGCTTGTGTCAGGCTCACCTTAGTCCTCAAGGAGATATCCTTGCTCCTCAGCACTTGAAACAGTTCCTTCGCAGTTGACTTCCCCAGTGCTACATGTCGTCTAATGTCCTGACTGCTGCTTCCGTTGGCATCGATTGTAGAACCAAGCAACGTGAATTCCTTGACAACCTCAATCTTCTCTCCATTTATTGTGATGCTGCTCATTGGTCCAGTTGTGAGGATTTTTGTTTTCTTTATGTTGAGATGTAATCCAAACAAAATATGGTATGGAGTATTATAAATATGCAATGGAATATTAGTCAGCCATAAAAATGAATGAAGTACTGGTACCCAAAAGCCACTGACTTATCATTCTATTTTTATTAAATGGAAAGACTATGTAGATCCATAGAGACAGAAAGTAGTTCACTGGTTTTCAGGGCCTAGGGAAAAGGGAGGATAGGGAGACTTCTCAACAGTTAAGTTCCTTTTTGAGAAGATGAAATATCTTGGAATTAGATAGTAGTGATTGCTGCACAACTTTGTGAATATACAAAAAAGCACTGAATTATATATCTTGAAAGAGTGAATTTTATGGTATATTAATTATATCTCAATAAAACTATTATAAAAATAATTAAAGCCTCTTGTCTATACCAAAAAATATACTAATCAAATTCACACTTTTCCTAATAAAATGTTTAATAAAAATTCTATGAATTAATAAATAATTTAACATTTCCACATTTCTAGGATTCAGACATAAAATAAAAGAGGTTGTGAATGTGATGTCATGTCTTAGATTCTAATTTTCCAATTCATTGACCATCACATCTCTCTAGAATGAACTATTATATATCCATGAATCCACTGAAGATAATCAGAACAATCCTGGAAGTACTTGGGTTTTCTTATCAAGCATTGAATTGAAAGTGCAACAGTAGAACATCAGGAATGGTGTATAATGTCGCCTCTTGACTCTCTGCCTTCCAACACACTAATTCTAAAGTCGGGAGCTCTGGTAGCGTAGTGCCTAAGACACTTGACTGCTAACCAGAAGGCTGGCAGTTCAAACCCACCAGCCACTCCTCAGAAGGAAGATGGGCAATCTACTTCCATAGTGATACTGCCTCGGAAACCCAAAGAGGAGTCGCTATGAGTCGAGTCTGACTCAATGGCACATAACAACAACAACAATTCTAAAGTCAAGAATCCACCTACCCCTCTTCCATCCTTCTGCAGCTGGATAACTAGTTGTCCATTTTTCTGACAATTCTGCTTTGACACCGTCAGTACTGTGCAATATTCTTTTTCTGGGTCATCAATCTGCCTTCAGTTGTTTCTTTCACACTACTTGCCACAGTATTACCTCAAAGTGGCAAGCTTTCTACACTGCTCATCTGTGCTGGCTTTGAGAGCAGGCACTCACAGAACTTTATTAACCAGAACGTTCCTTTTCCCAAGCCCAGTGTTCGGAACTTGATAAACACTCAGTATATATCAGCTGGAAGGGATAAAATTTAAAAGAAAATATTTTAAATAGAAATATTTTTTCACATAGAAGCCCCAGAGTGACACAAATAATTAAGTGCTTAACTACTAGCCAAAAGATTGACAGTTTGAACCCACCTAGAGACACCTTGGAAGACAGACTTGGTGATCAACTTATGAAAGGTTATGGCCTTGAAAACCCTGTACACATGGGGTCACTGTGAGTTGGAATTGATGCAATGGCAACTACCAACATCAACAATAGAACTATACATTTATAAGGATATTTTCAGTATTGACTAATGTCTGAGTTGACCAAGAGAGTGTGCATTAGCAGATATGAGTCAGGTAAATTTATTTTAACCACCTAAATAAGTTTCAAATATCAAAACATAAGTCATTCACTCATGTATGACCTTTTCTGAAGAATTATTAATCTTTCAATAATTGAGCTTTATTAGTGCATATGTGTCAAGACAAGACTTTGAGAAATGTCAGCCACCTCAAATAAACAGGCACTATCCCAATGGTGTGACAATGTGAAAACAAAAAAAGCGACACATGAGGAGCCAGGCATGTCCTAAGGAAGGCAAATATAAATTAACTAAGACTTTATCAAGGTTCCACAAGGAAAACAGATTTAATAATCACCTTTAGCCATTTCTCTCTGGACAGAAATGATATCTCTTCCTGGTATCTATTTAATTAAATAGTCCTTACACAAAATCAATAATTAGTCACTGTGAAGACAGTTGAGGGATTTTAAGGTCAACAAAAGTCATAAACAGTCAGCTTTACCAAGTCAAACCAAAGCACTGAATAAATTACAACAGAAACTTAGACTTGGGAAAGCTGGTTTTATGAACTAAGAGAACTTTCTAATTTTTACCGGTTATTCATGAGATCAGTATAGTTTTTTGCCAATGAAAAATATACTTCCTTAAAGAAGAGTATGTTGAAAATTAGTAAACCATTTCATAGCATTGTTATAACATTGTTTTAAAGTTAGTTCCTTGACTTACATCCTTCTTAAAATGTCTGTAGCAATGATAACAAATCCATTGCTGTCCAGTTCATTTTGAATCATAGTGACCCTATAGCACAGAGTAGAACTGCCCCCATAGGGCTTCCAAAGATTACAAGGCTGTAATCTTTATGGAAGCAGATTGTCACATTTTACTCCTGTGAAGCAGCTGGTGACTTCTATCTGCCAAATGTTTGGTTAGCAGTCGAGCTCTTATCCACTTAGCCACCAGGATCCCTCAGTGATGATAATAGCTACTACCTATTACATGCAGCTTCAGACACCCAGTGGGGGTCGTTACACGTTGGAATCAACTTGATGGCAGTGAGTATGGTTTGTTTTTTCGGTCATAGTATACCAAGAATTATGCTAGGTACTTTTTACGTATAATATCTAATATGTCAACAGTTAGAGTTAGGTATTATGATCTGACATTTTGGAAAGGAACAATGAAGCTAATAGGGGTAAGGTAACTTCACCACTGCCAAATAGCTAGTAATTGTCAGAGTTTGAATTCAAATCTAAGGATATCTGATACAAAGCTCCACTGTTTTCCTCTAGTAAATCATATGGAATGAGTATTTGAATAAGTAAAATATTAATGGATGAATTATTTTATGAGCTTTGCCTTACTTTACAAATAGTGGGATACACTCTATTTTAATTACTCATTAAATATTGTTATGTAAATTTAAAATATGTGTAAAAGTGACATAGTCAAATGATTCCCCACATACTCATCATCTGGTATCAACAATTATCCGTTCAGGGATCATCTTTGTTTCCCATATGTTCCCACTCACTACACATCCTCCATATCTGAATAATTTTGAGGCAAATTCCAGACATGTTTTTTTTAATCTTTATTTAAGCATCATCTCTAAAATAAAAGGACTTACATATTTTCAATAATTGACGATACCATTATCATGTAGAAAATAATACTTGGTTAATATTGACAAATATTTAGGCAATTCCCAAAGTTCCCAATTGCCCCATTACTATTCTATTCTACTCATAATTCTGTGTATTATGTTTCAGTGGAGTTTTGTGAATCGGAATCCATAATATGATTGGGTGTTAATTCTCCTAAGTCTGTAGATTCTGTCTTCTCTCCTCTTCCCCCTCCTTCTCTTCCTCTATTTCTACTCTTTTCTTCTTCCTCCTCCTCCTCCTTCCCTTTTCTCTTCTTTTTCTTGTTCTCTCTGTGTTGGACTGTTTCTTTGCAGTTTATGCAATGAAGAGCTAGGTCACATGCAGAGTTTCTCTCATTCCAAATTTTGTTGATTGCCCCTCCTTGGTGTCATACAACACGTCCCTCTGTCTTCTGAATTTTCTTTAAGTTGATAGATCTAGATCACAGTTTCTCAACCTTGGTACTGCTTATATATTTTTATTAGGTCATTTGGATATTATTAGTCATGAAGGTTTTCCACGCATCATAGGATGTTTAGCAGCAACTCTGGCCTCTACTCCCTAGCTGCCACTAGCAATTTCCCACTTGTGACAATAGAGCATGTCTCTAGATGTTATCAAATATCCTCTCATTGAAAAAAATTATACTTGGTTGAAAAATACTTGGTTGAAAACCATTGATGAGATTTATACTGCTGTTGTTCTTTTATTTTTAAAAAATTTGATTCATAAGAATTATTTCATTCTTTCATCATGTTTCTCTTTAAATATGATGGATATTATTGATGGATATTTTCCATGTCTTTGAAATTATTAAGGGCTGCAAAATGGTGACATTGTAGTTCTAACAATTCTTATTTTTTTTTTTTTTTTGCAGGAATAATTCCATAAAGCTGTAATTTTCCTCATCAATTATTTGGTTAGCTGAAATAAGATCGTATAGTAAAGTCAGAATATACGTGGTCCTTTTCTGTTCCTAGTGTAAATGTGGCAAATCTTAGCATTCTCTAAAGGTACGTAAAGCAAAGTGATGAGCTTCTTTTGTATCATAATAAATTCCTTGATAAAATCATAATTGATGGATTTCAATTTATTGTTGTTATTATTCCTATTGATGATCAAAGTATCTTATCTTTGGCCAATATAGCCTCTTCTGACTGATTCTTAGGTCTTTTAGTTTTCACACAACGATAGTCATTTGTTTCTTAATTATATGATATTCCAAAAACCAAACTTACTACCATCGCATTGGTTCTGACTCATAGTGACCCCCACTGGGTTTCCAAGACTGTAAATCTTTATGGAAGCAGAATGCCTCTTCTTTCTTCCATGGAACAGCTAGTGAGTTCAAACCACTGATCTTTTAGTTAGCGGCCAAATACCTTACACTACCACAGTTCCTTTGTGTGGTATTAGATGTGATTATAGATTCTTTAGGAGCTCTGGTAGCATAGTGCCTAAGGCACTTGACTGCTAACCAGAAGGCTGGAGGTTCAAACCCACCAGCCACTCCTCGGAAGGAAGGTTGGGCAATCCTACTTCCGTAGTGATACCGCCTCGGAAACCCAAGGAGGGGTCGCTATGAGTCAGGGCCGACTCGACGGCATATCACAACAACAACAACATAGATTCTTTGGATGATGAAAGACAATACAAATACTCTTGGCTAGATAGATGAAAAACACAACATTTTGTTATAGCTCCAAATGAGAGAAGGCTGCCATATTGAACCACACAGGGGGCTACAACAGAGGACAGGACAACAGCAAGCTAAGAGTATAGGAAGTGACTGCCTTGCTATAAGTATGGTAAGTGGAGTGGGCTAAATTTTGTGGGTTTCTTCTGGATTAGATATTTTCAATAAATCCTCAAGCCTAATAAAGACTGGGCCATCCTTCAGGATTCAACATCTGGGAGCCTCTGACAGTTGGATATTCATATTATTAGAGTGACTTAGTTTTCCTATGCTAGGTTGGGCAATCTACTTCCATAGTGATACTGCCTCGGAAATCCAAGGAGGGGTCGCTATGAGTCAGGTCCGACTCGACGGCACGTAACAACAACAACAACAACAACAACTGTAACACAAACACCACAAGTTGGTGGCTTAAAAGAACAGCCATGTCTTTGCTCACAGTTCTGGAAGCTGGAAGTCCAAATCAGGGTCTTATCTGTGTTGATCTTTTAGTAGCCCAGGTATTTCTTGGCTCTCTGAGTTGCAGAAGATCTTCACATGGTATCTGTCATCCCTCACATTTGCTTGTTTCTGTGTCTAATCTTGCTATATAAAATGTGTGACCTCTTTTTATAACTCAGAAAGGTTTAAGTTTAAGAAGCACTTTACAATGGCAAGGCTTCTTTAACATATCATTGGATTACATTATGGAATGTGATTACATAGATTCCATTATGAAAAGTGATTATATCACATTACATTACATCCACATAAGTTTAGGAGTTACGATTTCAACACATATTTTGGGGGTACCCAATTCAATCCATAATGTACATTTTGATAAAGAAAGTAGTTGGGAGTGTATGCTTAATCCTTTCATGACCAAATTACTTTCTGCTTTGAACTTTTTGTTTGTACCATGTGATTTCAGTAATGGAAGCCATGCTGAAATCCAAGGAAAAGCACTGAGATAATATGGATTTTGATACAATTAAGTAGACTCTGGTAGTAGGATGGGGGGAGTGCAGCCTCTTTCTTCAGATTCATGAAGTTATACAGGCCCCTGACATGCATTGGCACATCACAACTGGAATATCATCTTCACAGGTTTCCTGAGAGGCTGAAAATATTAGTGGGTGATATATATTCCACAGGTCATGAAAGAATTCACACACTGCCTATGAAGGGGAATTAAAAATTGCTAGCCAAGACCTCAAAAACTGGGTCAAGGTAGAGCACATGAAATATTATATATATATTTTTTTGTATGAAGAAATGTTCCAGGTTCATCCTTTGTACTTCTTGTCCAGGCTTGACATCAGACATTTCTCCAAGAAGTCCTTGTCCCTTTTATAATAATCTATTCCTATTTTATTGGTAATCATTATATATTATTTTATTAAGCTCCTACAGAAGATTGGCCATACAGCTTACTTGGGATATTTAAAAATTAATAATAATAATACTAATAACCTCATTTTAGGAAGTCTTATTTTAGCAGTCCCAACAGGCTGTGAAGATATTGAAGAAAACATATGTTACTCATTGTTGTACACTCAGCAGCTAGAGTGCCCTATGAGTAGTTGGTATGTCCAAAATGGTTGCTACTTTGAAGGAATGCATGGTTTCCAGTTGAGTATCACTGTTGACATTAACATCTGTACAATCATATTTCCAAAACAGGAGATATCAAATGGATATATTTTCACTAGTTTAGTGAAAATTCTCAACTATCTTCTTTTTTTTTTTTTCCTTCACGACTTTCAAACTTGGGTGTAGAGAAAGACACCATTTTGAAAAGGAAATAGATCCTCTTTATTGAAAGCACCAGAAATACATTATACAGAGCAGCTATGTCTTTAAGTAAAAATGATGCTATCTGTCCACATTGGAAAACTAGAAGAGTCAAAGGGAATAGCATTAATTTGTGCTACCTGTAGAACAAATTAGCAAATGTTGTGACCATCTGTGAAAGACACCAGGGCCACATAAGACATGGAATTATTTAATGTGTTAAATCCATTTAAAATGTTTGTATCCTGTTAGTTCTAACATAATTACTATGTTAATTTCTGTGTGCTTTGCATATTAAATGGAGCTCACTCTGGGAAGCTAATGGCCGCTATGTCAGCATTTTATTAAATCACAAAATAAACATGCACAATCCTGCTTCCGAAGATAATTAGTTTACGATTTCTGCCAGAGTTTAAATATTGGGAATGCTTTGAAGATTTGACTTCCATTTGGGGTGACAGTGGGTATGTCGTAACGTCTGGGTGCCTCAGATCAACCTCAAGGCAAGAACATTAAGGGTAGAAAATTCAAAAGTTTTTTTTTTTTCTGTCTTTTTTAACTTTAATTTTCAGCATTGCACAGCTATAGAAATAACAGACATTTACAGCATTATTCTAGATAGAATTATACTAGGTATTATGAGGTGGGGCAAAGAAATATAAAACCAACTTCCTAGGTCCGAAACATTTCAATCAAGTTGGAAATATAAGATGAAAACAGTCTAGGTCACACTGATTTTAAGCAGAATCACAAAAAAAGCAACAAGAAAGTCCCAGTTTATTCTGGTATCAGGCAGAATATGCATGCTGTTGTGAATGGAAGAAAATCAAAGTAAAATAACACCAAAAATAAAAACAAGATCAAATAAGCTTGTGGGTAGCAACAGACCCTCTCCAATGAGCCTCACATTCTTCTACATGCTGCCTTATGACCAACGTGATACACACTGAGTTCCTATATGCTGGGTCTGCAGGCATTCAGGGTGGAGAGTGCTGCTTTAGAAGCTGTAAAGTATGCAGTCCCTTTTTTCTCTTTCACTTCTCTTACCATCTTGTAGGTAGATGATTTTGCTTATTGGAAAAATACTGTTATAGGATCTCTGATGTTGTTGTGTGCCCTTGAGTTGATTCTAACTTATCAGTGATCCTACTGGACAGGGGAGAACTGCCCTGTGAGGTTCTAGGTTATAATATTCATAGGAACAAATTGTCAGGTCTTTTCTGCAGCAGAGCCGCTTGTGGGTTAAAACCACTGACTTAAAAAAAAAAAAAAAACTGGACTCACTGTCATTGAGACCCCCGTTGAGTTTCTGAGGCTGTAAAGCTTTATGAGAATGGCCCAAGCCGCCTAGAGCCAGGAAAAGAAGGGAGTGGCTGAGGACCACAGAGTGGCAGGTTCCAGGTAGCAGTTAGGTAAGGGGAGGCCACAGAGGTTTCCAACAGCTAAGGGAGACAAATTTGTCTGTCATTTTGTCATCCTGTGAGGCTTGTATGTTGCTGTGAGGCTTGAGACTGTGCCACTGGTATTTCAGACACCAGCAGAGTGGCACATGGTACACAGGTTTCAACACAGCTTAAGGACTAAGACAGACTAGGAAAAAGGAGGAAGCCATCCATTTCTCAAAAATTGGCCAGGGAAAAACTTATGCATAGCAGAGAAACACTGTCTGATACATTACTAGGCCACTTTATGAATAGCTTGGACAACACAGTGCAGAAAGACAAAACCCTTGGGTCAGAAGTCACTCAGTACAGGACTAGAAAAGAGCTACCTCATCAGAGTAGAACCAATCATAATGATATGGATAAAGTAAGTCTTTCGGACCTTCATGTGCTGATGTGGCATGACTCGAATTGAGGAGAAACAGCTGCAAACATCCATTAATAATCAGAACATGGAATGTACAAAGTATGAATCTAGGAAAATTTGAAGTTGTAAAAAGTGAAATGGAACACATAAAGATTGATGTCCTCGGTATTAGTGAGCTGAAATGGACCAGTTTTGGCCAGTTTGAATCAGACAACCATACAATCTACTATACCAGGAATGACAAATTGAATAGGAATGGCTTGGCATTCATCATCACAAAAGATGTTTCAAGATCTATCCTGAAGTACCATGCTGTCAGTAATAGGATAATATCCATACATCTACAAGGAAGACCTGTTAATACTATTATTATTCAAATTTATGCACCAACCACCAAAGC
>NW_006921654.1:441694-506791 GCF_000298275.1 Orycteropus afer afer
GTCAAAGCCAATCAGATGAAGACATCCAACCCAGGAATGTCAATAGCCAAAGTGAGGAGGGCCCTTGAAACTGCTTAGAGTTTCCAATGATAAAGGTGCATTCTATCCCTGTATAAACCAGAGCTGGCACTCACTGCTTGTTTTTACTTGACCAATGTATTGTGACCTCTACATGGGGCCTCCAGTCACTCTGAATGCTCTGGCCTGTGAGTGACTTCAGCCTTCCTTTAGTCCCTTGGGACTGGCAGGTCTACCTGGAGGTGAGAGGCATTTCCTAATGGGGGAGCAGTAGGACCAAGGGAGCAGTATGTTGCCCCACCTGCAGATTATTCCAGAGGTTTCCTGTAATGGCTGTCAGTTGCTTGTCTATCTTTGCTACTGCCTTCCTGGCAGCCACTGTTTTTGAGTGATTCTCAAGGGCCCTTTGGAAGGTTTTCTGCCCTTTTGCTGTGGCTCACATCCCTTCTTTCTAGCCTACTCACTTTTGAGCTGTGTGTAGGTGCTGCCAGAGGGTGGGGTTAGTAGTAGTCCTGCTCATTTTCTCTGCCTGAGCTCCGTTTAAAGAGATGCCATCACCTCCAATACCCCAGCCATAGCAATCAAGTTGCAATGGTCTCCTTTCCTTTCTGTTGGAATTTCAGTGGGGTGTATTCCCACATTTTCATGGAACAGGTAGGCTGAGTTTCCTGTCTATAGTTACCAGATTCGGGGGTACCTTTTATCTATGGATATTTAGCAGCTGTGCCAGAGGGCGCTCTGTAGTGGGCAAAGAGGAGACAGAAGAGAGAAAAGACGGCTAAGGGGATGGACAGGCAGCTTCTGTGCATGCCACACCTTCGCTCTCAGTCTTCTACCACTTCCCAGCACTTGCTCTTCCTCCTCCTTGCTCAGTTTCTCTGCCCTCACAGTCTGAGGATGAGCAAGGGGCTGGGGCACTTGTCCCTGGTTGGAGCTCCTCTTTACAGAGAAGAGGTAGCGGCAGCAGTAGCAGCCAGCAGGCAAGCAGCTGGGCTTCCTTACTCACATTCCATGCTCTAGCTCTCTGTCCGCTCTTCTTGAACCACTTTCTCTTCCACATACATTTTTGCAAACTTGCAGGCAAGTGTCTCTAGCTGCTTATCCTGCTCACATAGGTGACTCTTTAGAACATCAGTTGTGGCCACACATGACTGCCATATATCCCTTTCCAATTGTAGTTTCTCTTACAGGGCTCTTCCACACACTTTAGTGGTTAACTAAGCTTCAGTGGCCCACAGCAGTGATTACCCTACAACCACCAACTCTTCCTTAGTCTCTTTTCCATACTTACGAAGGTGTGTGCTTTTCCACAACTGTGCTTTGCCACTTGGTGTTTTCTTGTACCCATGTGACAGTTCACACATATTAAGAATATAGGCTAAACCTCCCACATGGAGGTTGCTGGCCAACCTGGGATTACCCTGGTCAGAGACCTCACTTCCACTAGCCATTTCCTCAGTCTCCAGACAGGCTCGATTCTTCTCTGCATGGACCGGTAACTAGAAATTTGCCTCCAAATATGCAGAGAAACTGGAGACCAAAGAAAGAAGCAGGCAGCTCCAGGGTGCCAGCAAGGGAGTTTATTAGGGAATTTTACATAAGAGGCCAGTCCCAAGTGGCAGCAAGCCTGGTCTAATTCTTTGCGCCCCTCAGTAGAGGCAGGGTTTGATAGCTATGGTGAACAAAAGTGGCTACATGCCAGGACGTTAGACTTACAAGGGCACCCCAGTAGAAGTTACATAACAGGAATTTAGCAAATGGAAGTGAGGTAGGAGAAAGTAAAGAACAACCACATTTGGCATCACAAAGCCTGTTTCTTCTTCACTATTATTAACACTTCTTCCTTACTTATAATACATTTGTAATATTAAAATATATTATTGAATGGAAGGGGCTCCTAAATAGAAATATTAGAACAAAATAATAGTCATTATTTTTATCTTCTTAAATATATATTAACATTTTATAATTAAACAATGTAAAATTGTTGTTTAATTCCCATATGATTTAACCTTTTAATTTCAAAGATATTTACATACGTTTTATCATTAAATCTTAAAAAGAAACCCTGAGTGAAGGAGTTAGGACAAGTGTAATAATATAGTGAAATCCACAGTAGTTAAATGAATTGTCTAAAGATCACAGCTAGTTATTGACAAAGTCAGGACCAAACCCCAGGTCCCCCATCAACTAGTTCAAGACTTGTTTGACCATCCAAATGGTACTTTTTTCCCAGGATGGTTGCATGTAAGCACTTCTCTCCCATCTGCTTGGACCTTTCCCCTTCTCATTTTTCCTTCATTCCTTTCTTGGCTAATTTTACTTAGAGACATTCTAAAATTCAACAGACAAAACAGAAGTTTTCAAATTGCTTTGCATCTATAGTGCTTGTAATGAGTCTAAAACTTTTTAGGTTTTACATATTTTTTTCACATAAAATTCTTCTAAAATATTCATATTCCAAAAAAAAGTTTATTAATTTTGGCTAACTCTGGATCATTATCATTTTCATCAATGATTATCTTCAGCTATAATGAAGCGATGTCCAAAGGCAGCATGCCCCAAAGTGGATTCTAAAAATGAATTAGGAAGCCTTCTCGTAGAACTGCATGCAAAATTAGCCACCCCTTTTCATATATATCCAGACGATTTGTTTCATTCTCACTAGCATAATTTTCCTAATGCTGTTGTTATCCTAGTTTATCTGTTGAGTACTTGTAGAGACACTATATGGTTGTGTCACTTTTGGACACATCAACACAAATCATTAACACTTGATCTCCTGATCTACAAAATGGGACAAAACAATGCCTTTTTAAAAAATTACATCTATTTACAGGATTTAAAAGGCAAATTATGCAAAATAGCATGTGTCGCACAAGGCCTCACTCAACACATGTGAGTACTTTTTGCCTCTGTAGCCCAAATTAAGAACCATATTAAAAAATTCATCAGTTATTTTTTTGGTCATCAGAGATTGCTGGATAAGTAAATATGTAAACAAATACTCACTGTGTTATATTTATACTAATGAGTGCTTCTTTATATATTTCAGCAGAGCAGAAAAAATAAAATCACACCATATATATTCTTCTCTGGGAAGGAAGGTTGGGCAATCCTACTTCCATAGTGATACTGCCTCGGAAACCCAAGGAGGGGTCGCTATGAGTCGGGGCCGACTCGACGGCACATAACAACAACAACAACGTATATTCTTCTGCCTCTTTGTCCGTTGCTCCAGGTAATTTAAGTTTACCTTCCCCTTCCGCTCCACCCATGTTACCAATTCCTCCCTATCTCTATATGTGTTGTTACCTATTGTCCTTAACAACTCATGGAGGTATTCTCTCCCAGGAGCACAGGGCTAGAACTAGAAGTCAGTCTTAACAAGAGTCAGCTCTCATATCTGACATAGTCCCACAATCCTTGAACCACTTCCAGCTAAATTACTTGTGATCTCTAGAAAAAGTTATTTACATACAGGTTATTTGAGATCTTACAAAAACAAATGCCTGATATACCTTCTCCACGGGTGGGCCAGATTTATATTCCGAGTAAATGCAGTTTAGGTTTAAGATGGGAACATCTTATCTTACTGTCTCTCACTTCATTCACAGATGATGCCCAGTATTCATAATGCAACATGCTCATGGAATATTTAGTATATCCCATTGGCCTGGTATGTCCAAGACTAAGAAAATTCCAGGGACATGGAACTTTCAGTGATAATATTAAGAAAGTCCTGGGCAAACCAGGACAAGGTGGTGACCCGATAGAGGAAGTGACCATGAAGTAGATGGTTTATTAAAACCATCATTTGTTATATCATATGTTTATTATCTAACACTTCCACTTTCTCCCACCTTCCACATGATGTAAACTCGTTGAGGGCAGGAACTTTGTGTTTTAGTTGCTGTTGTAAGCCATGCAAGTCATGTGGTAGGTATTCAAAAATGTTTACTGAGGAAAGGAAAGAACAGAAAAGCTAGGGATGAAGGAAGGAGGGAGGAAGGAAGGGATGGGGGTCCAAGGATGAAAGAAGGAAGGCAGGGTTTAATATTGCTTCTTATCTTTCTCTTCCAACATCTTTGGCACATTTGCACAACTGATGGAAACTAATGCATAGACTCAACAAGGGGAGAAAGAATTCTAAGATTTTTTTCTAGACAGTAGACAATGGTGGTATAATGGTTAAGTGCTTTTTTCTTAACTGAAAGGTCAACAGTTGAAATCCACTAGCTGCTCTGTGGGATTTACTGCTATAAAAATTACAGCCCAGGAAACTGTAGGAGGCAATTCTCCTCTGTCATACAGGGTCACTATGAGTCAGAATCAACTCAGGGACACACAACAAGAGGCAATGAATGACTTCCTGAACTCCTCACTTTTGGCAAGTAAGAGCTTTCCGCAAACCACTGACACCAAGACTGTGAACACTGAAAGACGTTAAGAATTTCAAGAACGCATAATTCATTGTTTGAAAATGTTATAGGCAATAAAAATCAAATTTATCTGTATCTGCTGTCTCATAAGCTCAAAATTCAAACTGATATATAATCATTGTTAATGCTTTTTATTCAACCACACACTGCTTAGCTCTGTCATATTATTGTCTCCTGATTGAAATATCCAATTGTGAATTACTTTTACTGTAGCCCATTCACCCAGCATCCTTGATGATACTTCCAATAATGCAGGCTAATTCTAAGCGGACTTGACTCTGTGGGGTCCCATTGCAGATGAGGTGATCGTTTACATTTCATGGTACAGTGGTCTGTGGCCTTTCAACACTGAAAGCTGAGTAAGTACAATCTTGTCTCTTGCCACTGTACAGAAAAGGGCCCAGTTTCAGCCACATGAAATTTTCCACTCAAGGCCTTTTCTTCCTTGCTTTGGCAGAGGTTGGGACATCGGCATTACTTCTTTGGTTACTCCCACTTAAAAAAAAAATTGTGTCTTCTTAGAAGCAGCTGATCAAAAGTGACCAAAATCAACTCAATGGCAATGGGTTTAGTTGACTTTGGATTTGGACTTTAATATTTAATATTGGACATATTTACTTAATTGGATCTTAACCACTGGACTATAAACTCCATGAGGGGTGGTTGTTAGTTGCTGGTGAATCAACTCATGGTGACCTTGTGTATAACAGAATGAAATATGGCCTGATTATAAACCATGTCCATAATCTTTATCTGTTTAAACACATTGTTAAGGATATTGTTCAATCCAGCTCATAAAGGATTTCCTTCCTTTTTGCTGACATTCAGCTTGACCAAATACAGTGTCCTTTTCTAGTAATTGGTCTTGCCTGATGACATGGTCCAAAGTAAGGGAGCTGAAGTCTTGGCACCCTTGCTTTCAACAAACATTCTAATTGTATTTCTTCTGAGACTGATTTTTTTTCCCCCCTGGAAGGCCATGGTATATTCAATAGTCTTTGTCAGTAACACAATTCAAATGCATCAATTCTTATTCTGTCTTCTTTATTCATTGTCCAGCTTTCCCATGTGTATGAGGCAATTAAATAGACCATGGCTTAGGTGCGGAGCACCTAAGTCATCAAAGCGACATCTTTGCTTTTTGGAACTTTAAAGAAGCCTTTTGCAGCAGATTTCCTCAATGCAACATGTCATTTTATATCTCAAATGCTACTTACATGGACATTGACTGTTGATTCAAGTAGAGTGAAATTGTTGACAATATCAGTTTTTTCTGCATTTATCATGATATTATTTATTGGTCCATTTTTGAGGATTTTCAGATTTTCATAGGCATCTTTTAATCCTTGACATCTAACACAATAGCTGCTGCATAAATAGAGTTAAACACATATGTATTAAATAAACAGCAGCAGACAATGATGTATTAGTCTCTACAGAAATACTAAGCAAACTAGGACATCATTAATTGTAAGACAAAAAATACTAAAAATTTTATTAAGTCCTTTATAACTTTTTCATTCTTCCATTTTAAAGTTATTATTATATCATTATTCTCATTTAATTCCTCAAATCTAAATTGGCATCATTCTGACTTAAATGTTTATTAAAATAGCACTTTGAGTGTACATAGTTGCCTATTTTTATTTCAAATTTATTTATTTATGTTTTATTGAAATTCCTTTGAAGAACTTTTAAAACATAAACCCTCAATAAATTGAAAGAAACTTGCACTGTAGCTTTGACTTTTCATTTCTGGGACAGTCACCATGTAAGTGGGGCTTTCAGTGAGCTTTTCTTATGCCTCACCTGTTAAAACTGGCTGTCACATAGGCTCACCATCAAGGAACATTTGCAAACTTGAAAACCCCAAGAGGGCTCACTATGAGTCACATCCAACTCAATGTCACTGAGTTCGGTTTTTTGGTTGGTTTTACAGTTAACCCTTTTCATGTTTACTGCACTACTTACAATTTTTGGACATCAGATTCAGTTTGCTTCACATTGAGAGATGCAAGATGTTTATATGAAGATACAGTGCTGTGCATCTAAAAATGATTAATGTATAAACCTTGTTTTCACCTCAGTGTACTAAACTCTCTATGTCTCTTTAGGATCCAAATGTGACTTATCATGTATTCATGCTTTGGCCTTGGACAAACCAGCTAAACTATGCAACCCTCAAATTATTCTTCATTAAACTTCTGTGCATATAACCTACTGTGAAAAGTTTCCTGAAGATAAACAAAATATATCAGAAACGAATTGCAGAATCCCTATCATGTTCTTAGGGAGTGGTAGTTTATTCTTATTTTTCTTCCATTTCTCCCTGAAATTTCTCTGGTGACATAGTACCTAAGGCATTTCACTGCTAACGAGAAGGCTGGAAGTCCAAACCCACCAGCCACTCCTGGGAAGGAAGGTTGGGCAATCTACTTCCGTAGAGATACCCTCAGAAACCCCAGGAGGGGTCACTATGAATCGAATGAACTCAATGGCAGTGAGTTTGTTTTGTTTTTAGTTTTCCCCATGAAAGCAGTTTTTCCCATTTTTTCTGCCTGGAACTTGACTTCTCTCTCTGTTCCTTGGAAAGGCAATCTCTGACCACTTTTCTTGGTATTTTGACAGAGATGTGTTCCTGCCCTCTGGTTTTTCCTCTGTCTTTTTAGGATCATTATCAAGTTGGCTACAGACAAGACACATAAAACTCTTTTACTCATATGCTATTCATTTATTTTCTACGCTATGTATTTTAACTTTTACTATTTCAGAAAATACAGTTATTGTAGGGGAGGCAATACTTACTGCCGTTTCAAACATTACTTCTTATACCCTCACTTAGCTTCAGCTGTCATTGTTAGGTGCTATTGAGTTGCTTCCAATACACAGTGACTCCATGGACAACAGAATGGAACACTGCCTGGTCCTACACCATCCTCACAATTGTTGCTGTGTGTGAACCCATGGTTGCAGCCACTGTCAGTCAATTTCGCTGAGGATCTTACTCTTTTTTGCTGACCTTCTGCCCTGCCAAGCATGATGTCCTTCTCCTGGGATTGGCCTCTCCTGACAGTTTGTCCAAATACATGAGACGAACTCTTACCATCCTCCCTTCTAAGGAGTATTCTCACCGTACCACTTCTAAGACAGATTGGTTTGTTCTTCTAGCAGTCTATGATATTCATTATTCATTGCCAGCACCATGATCCAAATGCATCAGTTCTTTTTTGGTCTTCCTTATTCATTGTCCAGCTTTTACATGCATATGAGGCAACTGAAAGTAACATGGCACACCACAGTCTGCAAGGTGACATTTTTGCTTTCTAATACTTTAAAGTGCTTGTAAGCCCCTGGAATGGTAATGCCTTTTCGTCAACCCATAATGCTTGACCTGGTCTAGCCCTATATTAAGTCTTTGTTGTTGTTCTTGTTTGCCGTCGAGTTGGCCCCTACTCATAGGGGCCCCTCCTTGGGTTTCCGAGGCAGTATCACCACGGAAGTAGGATTGCCCAACCTTCCTTCCGAGGAGTGGCTGGTGGGTTTGAACCACCAGCCTTCTGGTTAGCAGTCAAGTGCCTTAAGCACTATGCTACCAGCTCCCATATTAAATCTTTAGCAGTTCTTTTTTGAAGATTAACTGCTATGGAAACTCTGATTGACTAAGAAAATAAACATAAAAACAGATACATGCATACTGACACACACATGTACACTCAACTTTTCTTGTCAGCATATTAAATATGGCCTGATGAAAACGAGTATAGAGAAATATTTTGTTAAACGGGGGTACAGATGGTTGTGACAATCTACCCTCTTAGGTTTATTCAGAGAATCAGATCATTTTATACTTAACAATTCATCGCATTCTAGTGCTATGAGGGACATCACAGACTACAGCAATTGCTTCCCAGAACAGAGATAAGAATTGGCTGAGGTCACACAATCTTTTACAAACTTTTCTAGGAAACACAGTATTCCCTTCTGTGCATTTAGTTTATCTTCCCTGGACTGGTCTCCTTTACTGGTAATGGCAAACGGATGTTTTAATTCCCACAAGTCTTATGAAGGGTCTTCAGATAATTTGATACTTCTGATGTTTATAACAGTAGCTGTGGTAGTGTAGTGGTTAAAGCATTCAGCTGCCAACCATAAGGTTGTTAGTTCAAAGCCAACAACTGCTCCTCAGGAGAAAGATGAGGCAATCTGTTTCTGTAAAGGTTTATAACCTTAGACCCCTGTGGGGCAGTTCTACTCTGTCCTGTAGGGTCCTTTCGAATAAGAATCAACTGGATGGCAGTGATTTGGTTTGCTTTGGATCTTTATAACAGGCATACAATGTTGCTATTTTTATCCTCATTAAAAACAGACAAACAATAACAAACAAGCAGATTTACATATTTTACCAGCAGTCACACAACAATAAGAGGTAAAGTCACAATTTAACTACTCAAAGATATTTAGTGAGCATCTACTATGCATATGTGCAGGTATGACACATATTTGTTTACATACTGGAGACCAAGACAGAAAATAGTCCTGCCCTCACAGAGCATATGTTTTAGTGCAGATGACAAGTAATGAACAAGTAAACACATTAAATTTCCACAGACTGGGAGAGGGGAAAAAAAAAATAGTAATGAGACTAAGAATATGCGGGAAGATTTACTTTAAGCCTCTTAGTCAAAAAATGCTGTCCAAGAAAATGATATCTGAGATGATAACTAAAGAACGAGAAACCAGGCTTGAAAATTCTGGGAGAAGGGAATTCCAGGCATAGGGAGAAGTAGGTGCCAATGTGCTCAGCACTGTTGAATATTCAGCCTCCCGATTCTCAATCCACCACTCTGTCCAAAATCATTACTGAATCTTTCTCCACCTCTGTTTAGGGAAGGCATTTGTAGATAAACTTTTGCTTATGCGAACCCAATATTTACTGATACTTCAGATATGCCTCTTGAATGGCTCATTCCATTTATAACCTGCCACCATCTGATTTCCTATAGATCCATGACAATGCAAGTTGGAGGATGGTATGCTTTTTCATTTCTCTTCCAACATTGCTGTATGCCCAGCGCATTAACATGCATACGGCTCAATTAGCTAGAACATGGCACTAATGAGCTCAGTTGTAAATTCAGTTCTTGTATGGGCTACTTAGGAGCTCTGGTGGTGTAGTGCCTACGGTATGTGACTGCTAACCAGAAGGCTGGTGATTCAACCCAAACAGCCACTCCTCGGTAGAAAGGTTGGGCAATCCACTTCTATAGTGAAACCGCCTTGGAAACCCAGGGTGGGGTTTCAGATCTGACTCCACGGCAGTGGGTTTGATTTGATTTTGATGAGATACTTCGATTTTCATTTTGTTCGAGCCAAAGGCTTAATCTCCGGCTGATCACAGTCTCATTAATCCCCTCAAAAGTCAACCACTTTGCCTGTCCTTGTTTGCTACTTGTCTCTCCCTGGTTTCTAGTACAGAGTAGGTGTTCAATTAATATTTTCCTTGTCATTGTCTTTTTCTTTCTTTCTTTTTTGTAGTTTTTTGTACATCATATCTTAAAATCTCCATCAATTATTACTTTAAAAAACTTAGCTGGTCTAAGGGGTTGTTGTATTACTGAGGATCATCTGTCCATACAACTTTCTCTCCCTTTCCTCCCCAACTATGCAAACCCAGTGCTCCACCCCAACCATTTGGGTCTCAGTTCATTCCTGTTCACATCCATTCTTACTCACTTGTGCTTCGAGGAAGATCTGCATGCTACCTCTTTTCTGAGTTCTTTACAATCTGCCCTCCTTCCTTAAAACTCTTATAGCATCTTGTTATTTGGCTATAAGAGTTTCATAGCATTTATCATTCCTGCTTTGTGCCATGTTTGGGTATGCCTTAGCTCTTCTGTGAGGACCTCTGGTGGTGCAGTGGTTAGGTATTTGGCTGCTAACCACAAAGTCAGCAGTTTGAACCCACCAGTCTCAGTGGGACAAAGATGAGGCAGTCTGTGCCCATAAAGATTACAGCCTTGGAAACACTATGGGGCAGTTCTACTCTGTTCTCTCTGGATGAGTTGGAATTGAATTGAAGGCCATGGGTTTGGTTTGAGATTTTTACCTTTTTTATAGTGTTATGATCAAACTCAGTTTCAATCTCTAAGTCTTCCTTAAAACCTCGAAAATATCACCTTCTCAGGAGAAGAGCGTGAAACTAGGAAGCACTCAAAACTGGGTTCAAATTTTCTTTCTTTTATTTATTTATTTTTTTAACTAACACAATTTTTTTATGAGTTTAATTTTTATCTTCTGACAGAAAAGATGTTTAATAATATCAATCTCATATGTTCATTGTTGTAACTAAATAGGATGATGTACAAAGAGACACTTTTGCATAAGATTGTTATCCTTACACTTATTAGCTCTGTAATTTACAAATTTTTTTGTAACCTCAGTATCTTTATAAAATAATGATAATGATGGTTATAATATTTAAAATTCATTTTTAAAATTCAATGAGAAAATCAACATAAAATACCTGGAATAACTCTCAGCAGATATTAATTATTCCATAAAAGTGTATTTTGTAGTGTTGTTATTTTGGTGGTGGTTGTGATTGTGTTATTATTGTTATATGTCAACTACCAAAGCAAAACCAAAGCTACTGCCATTGAGTCAATTCCAAGTCATAACAACCCTATTGAGCAGAGAGTCCAACCACCCCATATGACTTCCAAGGTTATAAATCTTTATAGAAGTAGACTGCCTCATCTTTCTCCCATGGAGGAGCTGGTGGGCTTGAACTGCCATCCTTCTTATTAGCAGCCCAATGCCTTAACCACTGTACCACCAAAAAAAAGAAAAAATAAATAAATAAATAAAACCTCACTGTCATTGAGTAGATTCCAACTTACAATTACCCCATTGGGTTTCCAAGGCTATAAATCTTTATGGAAGTAGATTGTCCCATCTTCTTTCTGTAGAGTGACTGGTGGGTTTGAACCTCTAACCTTCTGGTTACCAGTCAAATGCCTTAGGCACTGCACCACCAGAGTGCTTTATATGTCAACCACAGTGCCTGCTAAATAGCAGAAATTCAACAAATAGTATTTATTGAGTATTACAAATATGTATTGCATATTATGTGCTTAGACTGTGTCAAATGCTTGACATATGTGATAGTAAAGTGAGCACAGATGTGATTGCTACCTCATAGAGTTTATAGTTTAGCCAATACATTAAACAGGTCATTGTATCCTTACATAAATATATATATATATATACACACACACATATATATACATATATATATGTACATATATATTGAATATATATACATATATATTGAACAAATATATGGGTTTATAGGTGAATGATACACACTAGAGAGACCTCAGAGTTCACTGTGTAGATACTGGGTCAGAAATGCCATCCTATAGCATGAAATCATTCTTTATTTCTTTTTAAGAAACATGAATTTTGCTATAGATGATAAACCATCAAATTTGAAAACCCAGACAGTTTCTACATTTGGCTCAAGAGGCAATAAATTCAAAGAATGCGAAAACACATTTGTTGGGCAAAATTCCCTTCAAGAACCAAAACAAAATGGAAGAAGGAACATTCCTGGCAGTTTTCCCCAATTTTTTATTGCTTATAAAAACTGCTTTTGCAAGATGTACTTCGGACAACTGAATTATGAGCCTTAACTTTAGCATTGTTCATCAATTTATCTTCCGTGACTGAACAGGATCTGACTGGGAGCCAAAGTCATAATTCAGTTGTTCTAAACACATAATATCAAGGGGAAGGAAAGCATTGTGAAAATCAAAGCTTGGAAAGCACAATTCTATACAAGTTTTTTTTTTTTTCTTCCCTCCCCTTCCCTTTCTAAAGAGAATTTTAAGGCATTTCTAGTCAGGGGTCTGAGCACTGGAGGGAGATGAATCTAAGAAAGAAAACAGAAGGGACTTCTGTCCCCTGGGTCATATTATAAATCACTCTTCAAATCATCATTCTTCTTTCCCTCTTTCCATGTTGATATATTTATTTTACCTTCAACAGTAGAAATAATTAATCATCACTGTACTGATAATACCTGTTTTACTACTTTGACCCTCTCAGCAATCTATTTTCATATAATCAAGCTCCTGAAGTTTACTTTCATTTATAATTACCACTTAGAAGAAAGTCATAATATGCATATGTTTTTGCATATTAAAATAACTGAGAAATATTTTAAACAAACAGTGCCATCAAATGCCAATCCAGTGAAATCAGAAACAGTGAATGCTCTTAATGTATTTATCTATAAAATTAAGAATATATATTGTTAATAGAGGAGCTCTGGTAGCGTAGTGTCTAAGGCACTTGACTGCTAACACACTTGACTTCAAACCCACTAGCCACTCCTTGCAAGGAAGATTGGGTGATCTGCTTCTGTAGTGATACCACCTCGGAAACCCAAGGAGGAGTCGCTATGAGTTGGATCCCACTTGACGGCAGTGAGTTTGTTTTTTTGGTTTTGGTATTACTGATTTATACACTCTAAGAACCAAATGGTTATATGAAAGAGAGGAAAAAAGTCACCAGTAGTTTCAGCATCCAACATCATCTAATGATAATATCTTGTTTTTTCCTTCTGGTTTCATTTATTTTCAGTTCTTAACATTTCTATTCTTTCTTATTTCTTTTTGTTTTCCTAGTGTGTTTAGAATGCTTGTGTCTGATTTTATACATACATTTTCTGTCTTGATTTTTAAATTTAAAACTATAATATGGTCTTGTCCTCATGTTACTTTAATTCGTGAGAACATCATTTTTATGACTGTCATAAAACCATAGAGGGTGAGTGAAAAATAGGAAGACCCTCAACGAGATGGATTGACACAGTGGCTGCAACAGTGGCCTCAAAAATAGCAACAATTGTGAAGCTGGTGCAGGCCCGGGCAGTATTTTGTTCAGTTGTACATAGAGTTGCTATGAGTCAGAAGTGAATTTTTGGCACCTAACAATAACAGTCCCATAGAACGTTTCTAAATATGATAGGATGGACAGAAATTCTCTGTATCCATTCCTTGGAATGATTCCATTCTAACTCTTAGTTGGAAAGACATTGTCTGTGCATAGTGATTAATTAAATTTATGCTATGTGTGGTCATTGATGCTGCAAGGAAGAAGCTAGGATGTCTGTCTTAGATGTTTCATGCTGAAGAGAGACCCTTCAAACTCCATTCAAAGGTCAGTAGAAAGAAGTGGAATTAACCAGTATACAAAGTGAGAGGACAAAGCTGGACCCAAAATAGACAAAAACACATAAAAAAATCTAGTCCAAGGGTCTTCTGAGTGTTCAGGAGAAGAAGAATAAACAGTCTTCAGAGTAGCTGTCTTGGAGGAATAAAGAAAAGATCATATTATCCCAGATACATCAGTATGTTTGTGACCATAAATCTGAACATTTGTATTCTTTCTGAAGATGAACTGAGCCCAATGTCTTTCAAGAAGTTGCAAACTATAAAAGCACAGATATGAAATCTTTTATTTATAGACTCTTGAATGAACATATGCAGTGCAGTGAATAACTTAATATGGCCCTTCTAGTCACAGTCTTTGTGACTCCAGCACAATGATTGGTTGGGACTATGCAAATAAAGTATATGGAACCCTAACGGGGGGATTGGTCAGTTTTGCCATCTCACTAAGTTTATAAAAGAGCCAATGCCAGACCATTAGCACCAAGAAGAGATGGGAGTGGAGTGCATTCTTTCATCCTAGGATCCCTGCGCAGAGAACCATCTCGACCCAGGAGACAAAGACAGAAAGTTGTCATACAAGAGATAGTGAGAGATGGAGAGAAGCAATGGCAGAGAAACAGTGGCAGCAGAACCAGGAGACCAGCAGGAGATGACACAGTAGGCTTCCTGCTTCACAGAGCAAGAAAGCTGAGGGCCTTCAGGCAGAAGCCTTGCTGGTGGAGTGGGGTGCCTCTGGACACATCAGCAGAGCTAAAGGAGCTTTGTAACACTAGCCTGAGTGGGGCAGAGGCCAGGCCAATGGGCTGATGGCCAGAGACAGGCCTGAACAGCTGGGAAAAGGCTGTCCTGATTGAAGAATTATATCCTGAGCATTCCTGAACCTGAGTTGTAACCTGTTACTTCCCGAATTGTGGTATAGTTAAATTTGTGTGTCAACTTGGCTGGGCCTTGGTTGAGTGGCTGGGCAGCTAGTAGTAGTTATTCCCCATGATGAGATTGTCAATCAACTCCCTGGTGGAATCTACCAGAAGCAGCTGAGTAGCTGCCTTTGGGATGTGGTCTGCTTCCCGTATCTAAGAAGAAGCCTTGGGGATAGTCTCTATCTTATGGCATGCTTGAACCCTGCATGTAGCCTTGTCGTTATTCAGCATCCTGCCATGCTCTGCCGACCTTGGGACTTTCAGTGGACTTGAATGAATGGCCTGCTGTGTGTTTTGGTAACATCAGGACTCTGCCATTTTATTTGTTGACCTCGGGCTTGTGAGCCACGGCAGCCAGTAGCTGCCTGAGTGAAAAGATGCCTCTAGCTTCAGTGGGCTGGGAGCAAGAGGCAGAGCTGAAGCCCAAGGTCAAGGGGCTTTCAAACAGCCCCTAGAGCCTAGTACTTTGAACTTGGGCTTAAAGCCTCCAAATTGCAAGAACAAACTCCTATTTGTTAAGGCCATCCCGTTCGTGGTATATTCTTGTCAGAGCAGCACTAAGTAACCAGAGCACTAATAAACCCCATAATAGTGAATATGGTCAGTGAGTTCTGTATAGCCATTGCAATGAATTATTGAACCCAGCAAATAAGTAGAAAGTGCTGTGAGAGGGAAGATTGGTATCAGAATTGGTAAAAAGTTTGAAGAGAAGATATGTCTGACCCTACTTCGTGGGAGTCGACCTTGGGCTGTTGATCTTGATTCTCTTTGCCCCTTATGAAGTTAGAGGAGGTCAGACACCTCTACCATGCCATTTTTACAATGTCTTATTGCTTTTTTATGTTTACTTGCTGTAATAGTCTATTTTAGCCGTAAGAGTGCTCTCCATGTCTGGGGTATGAAGAAGTGGGGAGAGAACAGAAAATCTGACTGAATATAGTTAAATATTGTGTTTTTATCTGAAATCAACTGCTATTTTGTATCTGCCATTGATTGATTTTTTTTCTTCCTTCCATCCTTCCCTCTTTATTTACTTATTTGCATGTCTGACTCCCCTAGAGATCTTTTCGGATAGAGCTCACACGTAAACCAACACTGTCCTATTATATATGTATATTTTTCCTGCTCTTTTCTTTTTCAATTAATTCCATGTTTAATTAATTATATCATTAAAACTTGTGTCCACACATCAGTGGATCAGTTGAAAAAATGTTGGCCAGAGAAATGGTAGTGATGTAAAACAGAAAATAGTCATTAAAAAGAAAGAAAAATAGTTGGTTTGTTTTTAGTTTAAATTCTTGATGTGCAGAAAAAGGAATTTGAAACAATCAATGTCCAGGAAATCCAGGAAATGAGTAAGAACTCATCATTTGGTCAAACACTTTCTCAGTATTCACTGCAAGGACCATTAAAAGTTTGGACGGTAGGGATGGGGATTGAGAGGAAGAGCTGATCCAAGAAGAACATCCCTTGGAAATTAATTAAAGCCCTGTTGAAAGTCAAAAATAAAGAACCTAAATGATACTGTACTCCTGTACCATGCCACACAGATGAAGTCAAAATGCATTTCTGAGGGCTTTTGTGATATTCTCATCCCGAACTGATCAGTCCTTCTATCATGCACACATGAGAATTTGCTTCGAATACCATTTAGGATGCATATTGCACTGGGATGTTTTAAACTTTGTTGTATACTTACTATCTATATCTCCCTTACTGAGCTATGAGTTTTTCCAGAATTGAATGGTTATATGTAAGCACACCCTTAGTTTTGAATATCATATACAAAGCATTTTGTATTAAGTTGATATGAAGTATTTAAAATTAAAACACCATTTCTTCATATAATAGCTTGTTTCTATTTGAAAAAACAATGAGCAGAATGCTTATGCATGTTTTTAAATATTACCATTGAATTGGTTTTTATGAAAGAGAAAGACATATATTTACATGTGTTCATAAGAAAGTGACAGAAAAGCCAGGAAAATAAATAGTTTTCTTAAAAAAATTAAGATCAGTCTTAATTGATGCTAAAACTATTGTATTGAGTAATTTCTTAGATATATTGGCTCATTTGATTTAAAAAAAACAGTTCATAATTTAAATGCACAAGTGATTCAAAATAACAGATAAAAGAACACAGAATAATATATAGTATAAATCACTGACTGTTCAAAAGAGAAGAGACTGGAACTCTTAAGTTTATATGGGCAGAGTAGGTCCTTTAAATGAGAGAAGTGAACCAGTTGTAAGAAAAATGTTAATAGCAAAGGGCAAAAGAGCTATTTAGTATTTCTCTTAACTCTTCCATACAATAGTACAAGCTAATGATAAAATAGCAACTCACTGCGCATCACCATTCATTTGTTTCAACATATTTATTGAGAACCTACTCTTTGTACTGGCGATACAGCTGTGAACAAAACACAAAAAAATCTTTGCCTTCATGGACCTTATATTCCCTGAAGAGAAACTAACAATAAAAATAAAATAAATATGTAGTAAGCTAAAAAATGATATATAGTATGGAAACAAGTTCCCACTCTAGCTGAACCCCCATTATATTACCAAAAAAAAAAAAAAAAAGGAAAGAAAAATAAAACAGGATAAAGTAAAATATTTCCCTAAAATTCACCTGCCACACACAGTTTCAGACTAAAAAACATTTTGTAACATTGGGTTCCATATGGTCCATTTAGGGGAAAACAAAAATCTTTCTGCTGCCAAAAACAAACTGAGAAGCACTAACCTCTAAGTTCTTTTTGTCTCTAACAATTAGGGTATCACTGATAGCATTAGCGTTTGAGCACAGTAACTGAACCATCACTAATCTATGGAGTCTGAGAGGGTAATGTGATTCCTTTTGAAACACTAAAATGTGACAATAGTAAGAACAATGATATTGATAATTAATAGTTGGCATTGTTATAGCTTATGTTATATTAAAGCACATTTACACCTTTAATTCATAAATATTACCTAACATACATTAAGTAATTCCTGTCTGCTTGGCATAAACTAATTTTTGGTGGATTATCTCATTTAATATTGCATCAATACCATGATGTTGGCATTTTTTTTTTCTTCCAATTTGATATATGGGAAAAATGTGTCTCACAGTGATAATGTCTCAAGGTTATTCAGTGGTGGTGGTACAATCTGAATACAGATAATTTAATTCTACAGGAATCTAGGAAAATTGGAAGTTGTCAAAAATGAAATGAAATGCATAAACATTGATATCCTAGGCATTAGTGAGCTGAAATGGACTGGTTTTGGCCATTTTGAATCAGCTGATCATATGATCTACTATGCTGGGAGTGACAAATTCAAGAAAAATGGTATGGCATTCATCATCACAAAGACTGTTTCAAGATTTGTCCTGAAGTACAATGCTGGCAGTGTTAGGATAATATCCATATGCCTACAAGGAAGACCAGCTAATACTAAGATTATTCAAATTTATGCACCAACCACCAAAGCCAAAATTGAAGAAATTGAAGATTTTTATCAACTTCTGCAGTCTGAAATTGACCAAACATGCAATCAAGATGTGTTAATTATCACTGGTGACTGGAATGCAAAAGTTAGAAACAAAGAAGAATTACCAGTAGTTGGAAAATTTAGCCTTGGTGACAGAAATAATGCTAGAGACTGCATGATAGAATTTTGCAAGACCAATGACTTATTCATTGAGAGCTCCTATGAGTGAAAAGTAGCTAAAGCAAATGGAAGAAATGACAAGATAAAAGAGCTCAACAGAAGATTTCAAAGAGAAGCTCGAGCAGACAAAGCCAATTACTATAATGAAATATGCGAAGACCTGGAGTTAGAAAACCAAAAGGGAAGAACACGCTCAGCATTTCTCAAGCTGAAAGAACTGAGGAAAAAATTTAAGCCTCAAGTTGCAATATTGAAAGATTCTATGGCCAAAATATTGAATGATACAGGAAACATAAAAAGAAGATTGAAGGAATACATGAAGTCATTGTACCAAAACGACATGATTGATCTTCATCCATTTCAGGAGATGGCATATGATCAAGAACCAATGGTATTGAAGGAAGAAGTTGAAGCTTCACTGAAGGAATTGGCAAAGAACAAGGCTCCAGTAATTGATGGAATACCCACTGAGATGTTTGAACAAACAGATGGCCCACTGGAGGCACTCACTCAGTTATGCCAAGAGATTTGGAAGACAGCTACCTGGCCAACTGACTGGAAGAGATCCATATTTGTATCCATTTCAAAGAAAGGTGATCTCAAAAAATGTGGAAATTGTTGAACAGTATCCTTAATATCACATGCAAGTAAAATCTTACTGAAGATAATTCAAAAACAGTTGCAGCAATGTATTGACAGAGAACTTCCAGAAATGCAAGTTGGATTCAGAAGAGGACATGGAACAAGGGATATCATTGCTGATGTCATATGGATCTTGGCTCAAAGCAAAGAATTACAGAAACTTGTGTACTTATGTTTTTTTGACTATGCAAAAACACTTGATTGTGGGGATCATAACAAATTATGGGTAACATTGAGAAGAATGGGAATTCCAGAACACTTAATTGTACTCATGAGATGCTTATACATAGTCCAGGAGGCTATTGTTTGAACAGAACATGGAGACACTACATGGTTTAAAAGCAAGAAGGGAATGTGTGAAGGTTGTATCCTTTCACCATACTTATTCAATCTATATGCTGAGAAGCTGGACTATATGAAGAAGGGCATGGCATCAGAATTAGAGGAAGAATCATTAACAACCTGCAGTACGCTGACAACACAAGGTTGCTTGCTGAAAGTGAGGATGACTTGAAGTATTTACTGAGGAAGACTGAAAAATACAGTCTGCAGTATGATTACATCTCAATACAAAGAAAACAAAAATCCTCACAACTGGACCTATAAGCAGTATCACAATAAATGGAGAAAAGATTGAGGTTGTCATAGACTTCACACTATTTGGTTCTACAATTGATGCCAATGGAAGCAGCAGGCAGGACTTCAGAAGATGTATAGCACTGGGCAGATCGGCTGCAAAGGGCCTCTTTCAAGTGCTGAAGAGCAAAGGTGTCTCCTTGAGGACTAAGGTGCACCTGACACAAGCCATGGTATTTTCAATCGCCTCATATGCATGTGAGAGCCAGACAATGAATAAGGAAGTCCGAGGAAAAGTTGATGCTTTTGAGTTGTGGTGCTGGTGAAGAATGCTCAAAGTATACCATGGACTGCTAAAAGAATGAACAGGTCTATCCTGGAGGAAGTGCAGCTGGAATGCTCCTTGGAAGCGAGAATGGCCAAACTCCGTCTCATCTACTTTGGTCATGTTGTCAGAAGGGACCATTCCCTGGAGAAGGATGTCATGCTTGGTAAGGTGGAGGGTCCACAAAAGAGAGGAAGGCCCTCAATGAGATGGATTGACACAGTGGCAGCGGAAATGGGCTCAAATATAGCAAGGATCGCAGAGGTGGCGCAGGACTGAGCAGTGTTTCGTTCTGCTGTGCATAGGGTCATTATGAGTCAGAAACAACTCGATGACACGTAACAACAACAACATAACAACAACAATTCTACAGCATGCATTCATCAATACTACAAAGCACTGCCTCCTTCAAAATAATGTTGTAATGTCTGAGAAGGATGTCAATCGTTATTGAATATGCACTTTTTACTGACCTTTGAGCCGTATTTTTAAGGTGAGATTTTACCTTCACAAAAGTTAGGAAAGAAAGGTAACATTATCCTTATTGTTTATATGTTAAATCTAGGACTCAGAAGTGGGATCACATAGCTAAAATTGGCATAGTCAGCTCTCAGATTTCTGTCTTCTGACTTTGGACTTACGATCTTTGTACTGTGGTTGGAGTTGCACATTACTGTGTTTTCAAAGTAGGAATAGAAGGGTGAAATGAATGCATGTTCCAGCCAGAGGAGAAGTCTTCGAAAAAAAAGTTGGGATCTGAATACTTAGGCTTGTTCTGAGAAGACTTAAATCCTAGGAGAAAGGAATTTGAATTCATCATCTCTATAATAATGTTTTGGCAACTGTACATAAATAGATTAGGAATAAAATGCATTTTTCAATAGGAAAAACATAATTGTATATTCACTCAATTCATCTTTTGACGGAATGTGCAAATATCACATGTTAAGAGAGAAGAGTTGATTAGTGATGTAGAGAAATCTTGGATTTGTTGTAGGATCTGACTTTGTATCTGTAATACTAACTAAACTTTACACAGTGAGTCAGGAAGATTTCAGATTTAAGGAAGATTCCTACCTATGTGTGACAATCATTAAGATTCAATCTTATTGTTATTCTTTTGTAGTCTTTCCCTATGTTCACCCTCAGTTTACTATAGTGCCTTCAACCTTCCTCTTGGGTTTTTATTGTAGGTGACCGCTAAGAATTTTTGGTGACATATTTTTGTTCGCTCTTCTATTCCTGAATATTTTGAGAAATGCAGTGGACATCAGCGGGATTCAGGAAATATTTCAGGCTCTCAGCAGACTAGGCAGGTGGTGGATTTTGCTTTTCCATTCCCTCTGAAGTTGGGCATGGCCATGTGACTCAAAGAAATGAAAGATGGAGTGATGTGGCACTTCTGGATGCAAATTTTAAGGATTTCAAAATTCCTCATGTTGCCTTTGTACCACTGTGGTGATTGCAGAACCACATGTTCAGATAAAATGTCTTTCTGTTTGGATCCCCGAATGGTCATAATGAATACAACCCCTATTTTGATCCACATTAATATAGAATATGAGTGAAAAATAGGCATTTATTGTTCTAATAACTGAGATTTGGGCTTTGTTTTTACTTAGGCTCTACCAAGCCTATACTGACAAACACAGGCAGACTGACTAATGTTGGCTGTTAAAAACTTCATAGTGTCTATCTGGGCTTGTCCACCCAACTTTCAATGAGTTTGGATTCAGAACTTATGGACATGTAAGCATTGTTGTTGTTATGTGCCGTCGAATAGGCCCCGACTCATAGCGACCCCTCCTTGGGTTTCAGAGGCAGTAACATTACGGAAGTAGATTGCCTCGTCTTCCTCCCGAGGAATGGCTGGTGGATTTGAACCACCAGCCCTCTGGTTAGCAGTCAAGTGCCTTAGGCACTACACTACCAGAGCTCCCTCCATGTAAGTATTAATTGCCACAAATTCTAAAACCATCCAAGATGAACACTTATTTTATTAAGTATTAAGACATCATTCTCAGAGTGAGTTCTACCTTTTCAATATCTCACCCTCTTCAAACACTGAATTGTTACCTTCTTGCTTTTGTGGCATAGGAGAGTATATGTGAAGATAGTATGCCTTATAACATTGCATATTAGAACAGTGCCCATGGAGAAATGTATTTTCTTATGATTGGATGCACTTATCATTTGTACAGTTGAAGTGAAGCCTTGAAATCAACCTTTTCAGGCCCATTTAACATTAAATGTAACTTTTTAACTTTCCGAAACCAAAGGCTGGAGACTACCTGTAGAAATCTTCACAACATTTTTTTGGTATCATCGAGCACTTAAAAAATATTCTGATGTGTTAAAGTGTAAAAGAATCAGAGATATGTTGATTGAATTTTCCGGTGAAGTTGAACATTTTAAAGACAAAGACAAGAAAGAAATAAAAATGCGGGCAAGTGTGTTGTGCTCAGCTTCACACAGAGCATTTGGAAATCTGCCTGACCTCTTATTTTTATTTATTTAAATTAACAGCAGCAGCATTCATTGCCATCTGGCCCCCAGGCACAGTGAGCTAATTAAAAAAAAAAAAAGGAAAGAAAGAAACTTCAAAATATCATTTAAACTATTTTAAATAATTTAGCCAATGCAAGTGTTGAGAAAGCATCATTTGGATTGGCAAACCAGAAGAACTAGGCCCCAGGGGTGAGTAAATCTGAATTTAGCTAGAGCTGTGTGTTGAAAAATTTCATTTGGGGCTTCCTCAGGAGTAATAGCATTTTCCCAAGGAATAACTTGGGATGAGAAGGAAACTGGGCTTGATGCTAATTCAACTATTTGGAAGACTTCCCTCTCTTTTGTCTGCCCAAGTCAGATTATAAAGTTCGTTAGCAGTTTTCAGTCTCTATGTATTAATCCAATTTGAAATCTCATTCTACATTGGGATTACTTCTAGTCAATTCATTTGCATCCTATTTTCATTTTCCCTTCTCTGATAAGTCGCTGAAAGTTTTCCATTCATTTTGAAATGTCTTGAAGCCCTCATGAAAGGTGATACTGAAAGAATAATTTTAATAAGTCATTTACTTCTCTAGTCCACACACATTTTTTGGCAGCCCAGTAATACTGCTTTCTGCCATCTGTGCAGAACAGAACTTGGATTTTTGTTCAGGGTCAGTTAGAATGTGCTTAAAACCCAATGTGTATGTAGACTTTGATTCTTCCTCTAAACTCTTACTATGCATTGTTTGGAATCTAAAGCTTTGCACTAAAATCTTCTCTCTCTTCTGTAGCTGACATATTGTACTAATAAAGTTCAAAATAAATTCCTTTTGCAGTAGTTGGTTGTTTCATTTTTATGGCAAGCTAAATCTAACAGCATTTCATTCAGTTCATTTTGAAGATGTATCCTAAGAGAGGAATAATTTAAGAATCCATGAAAACAGTCAAATACACCAATATAAAAACCAATAATGTGCCTGAGGTATTTCCATGCAAGAAGCAAATTTCTCACAGTAACCAAGGAGATGTGATCATGCCCATTTTTGTAGGTGAGGAATCTGAGGCCCAAAATTATTATGCAACTCCTAAGAACTAGCATGAAGGTATTAACTTAGGCCTGTTCTACTTATTAAAAAGACATATTCCTATAATAGCCCCTTAGGAGCTCTGGTAGCGTAGTGCCTAAGGCACTTGACTGCTAACCAGAAGGCTGGTGGTTCAAACCCACCAGCCACTCCTGGGAAGGAAGATTGGGCAGTCTACTTCCACAGTATACTGCCTCAGAAACCCAAGGAGGGGTCGCTGTGAGTCAAGTCTGACTCAATGGCAAATAACAACAACATAATAGCCCCTTATTTTAGGTAAGGAGGAATAAATTCTTGTGATATGCCTATGAGTATACTAGGTTGTTTGAAAAGAAAGCATTGAAGACAAAAGGTCTTAGTCTTTCTGGCTTTTAAATTGTAGATGCTATGGTGGCACACATCGATAGCAATCTCTGTGTTATTACAAGAGTGCTCTCTCAAAAACACAGCTAATTACAAACCACTCGATTTAAA
This sequence comes from Orycteropus afer afer, assembly GCF_000298275.1. NCBI lineage: Eukaryota > Metazoa > Chordata > Mammalia > Tubulidentata > Orycteropodidae > Orycteropus > Orycteropus afer. The sequence continues at coordinate 465,572 of NW_006921654.1, forward strand.
TGCATTTAGTTTCTCCCTATTGCTACAAGATAAAACCTAAACTATTTTAAATGATATTAATGACCATATTTTTATGCAAATAACACAAGGGTTCTACATCCTTGCCCCCCAAATCTTGCATTCCCAAAAAGATATTTTTGTAAGTGCACTTTCCTTTTTTTTTTTTTTTCACAGCACTGTGTAAAAAAATTAGCACAGTGAGCTTTTGAAAATACCTCCCTCAGAGAAGGCCTGCATGGCAAGAATATGGAGAACTTGTGTGTTAATTGCATAAAATACAGTAAAATCTTGCCCATTCTCCAAACTGCTTAATCTCCAAACTGCTAACATTATATCCTGTATTCCAGCTACAGGGAAGTATTTTTATTTTCCACAATATGATTTTTTTTCATTCTTTTAAAATTTTGCTCAGTTCTTATTTCTCTTCCTGAGATTTCCTTCCATTATTGTAAAGGGGAACACTTTTCTTTTCATTAAGAAAAATTAGAAATATGATCTCCTTCATAAATTCTACTCTTTCCTCTCTACCCAAACACATCCACCATTTGACAATGCAGGTGTGACAGCTGTTACGCTCATGTACTTTCTTCCTGGGTAGGTTGAATTTGATAGTTTCATGGCCATGGTCAAGTGGAAAAGGGAATTGACTAGATGCCCACAGTATTTTAAACTTTGTTTAATATGTAAAACTGAAGCACAGGAGAGAAAGAGTGAGGAAAGAGAGAGATAAAGGAAAGGAAAAAAAAAACATTAAAAATATTACAAAAGACCATCCCAATACCACCTGCAAAAGTACAATAGGAAGGCCCACAAAATCTTATGACAATTCAAAGGAAATAAATTCTATTATCAGAATGATTACATTGATAAGTTCCTCTTTGTTTGTTTGTTTGTCCTGGGAGAAGTTTATTTTGAACTGGTCTTTAATTAAAATGATAGACACTGATCAGTATAAATGACACAGGTGACTTTAGCTTCTGTGTACACAGATGGGAATTTATTCTATTTTCCAAACACACTTTTGTTATCACTAATGAGAAGGAAAAGCACAGCTGTACACATTGGCAACTATTGCTCAGTCACACACACACACACACACACACACACACACAAAGTCTCTTTTAAAATAGAAATTGTTACCAGTGAACACAAGATGATCATTAGTCCACACATTTCTGGCAGAACTTTTATTGTACTTTGTATGTCCTGGCTGTTTCCTTTCATCTCTTTTTATTTATTTCTTTATTTCATTATGGTAATAACTGTGACATTCATTTAGTATCTCTGCTGCTTTAATAAATTCCCTTGGTTTTCCTGGGGGTGGGGGAGACGTAACAAAACTAATACTCAAAGAAAGATGTCCTAAGCTCTAGAACAATACAAGTATTACACCCAGATAAGATTAGCTTCCAAATGTGGTAGGACTGGATGTGATTGGCTATGAGGATAAGGTATGAGATTGGATCCCCCGGGATCTGCTCCTCCAGTCTGTTCAAGAATCACCACTAGAAAAAATGAAATGGAAAAAAGAAAAGGTGTCAACATCATGGAGGAGAAGTGGGAAAATTACAGAGGCTAAGCCAACCAAGAAGAGAACAAATTAGTTTCCCAGAATCCCTGTCCTTGGTCAAGAACCCTTGCTCTTTCAGGTACTTGGTAAGGATACCTGGATTTGGAATGATAGAGTAGATCAGAAAGACAAACATAAGTGACTACATTGGAAAAATTCAGAGAAATAGCCACTCTGTAGAGGCAAATCACAGTTACTCGGCAACATGGCTCTATGTGTGTCACATATACTTTGGGGTGATGGGAAACCTGGTGATTGGGTGTGTGAAGAAGCAAGGGCATTCCAGTGTCTGACAGTTCAGCCTAAAGAAGGAGTAAGTGTGGGTGTCTGTGGCTGAGGAGAAGGGTGGGGGCAGATGAGATCCTACAGAATCTTCAGAAGTACATTAAAGAGGACATAACAACTATTCCTACTTGGGAGATATGATTCAGACTCTACTTGTTTACCTCTTAAGTCTACTGTTTAGTGGGATTGAAAGCAGAATACCAGATATAATTAAAATATTCAGAATATAGTACAGTGATACCTGACCGAAGACAACTTATTTCCCAGTCACTGAACCTTGACCAATTAAAGTTGAGTGTTAATAGTATGCTTGCTGAATTGGAAAAATTCAGCATGCAATATGTACTGGTCAGATCTTTGCCACCTATAAATAACCTTTCCTTCACTTTTAGAATTTTAGACAGCCCTGGGGTTTTCTGAGTATAGGCACTTTTATTCATCATAAACATTTGTAATGTCATGTAGTAAACAGAAAGAGAGAGAGAGGGTGAAAGAAAGACCTATGCTGTAATCCTAGCTGCTTAACTCCCTCTGACAAGCTGTTGGTGGTCTTGGTGCCTATATTTACCTAGGATCTTAATCTCTGACCTGCCTATATCACAGAGTAGTTGTGAATTATCATGGAAATAAAATGTCCCATATTGTATAAAAATTATAAGGAGATGTTCTGCCCAACTTGAAAAGGTCCAGTTATTTCAATCCACTCACCTCATTATTTTTTGAAATGTGTTACTCAAATACTTAGCATGTATGTATCAAGTATCTACTTGGTTTCAGAAAATGTGGTAGAGACTCAGAATTTATTTTAGCTGAGAAATAGTGCTCAGTAAATGATTGTAAGTGTATTTAGAGATGAGAAGAAAAGGTGAAGATGCTATGGAACATTTATAAGGGGATTTGGGGGGTCATGTGCTCAGGGAGAAGGAAGTAGGATGTGGGACTGAGCAACAGACCTTTGAGGAGAGAAGAGAGGTTTTCAAATAGACATGGAGAATTGGAAAGCAATCAGTTGAGAGGAAGATAATCAACAAGATAGTAAGATGGTCGAGGACCCATTGGATTTTGATAACCATTAGTTTATAATTAAATTGATTGATTGCTCGGTTCTTTTATAGATTCAGTGCAGTTTTAGTAAATTAGCTTTGATACGCTGTGTCAAGTGTCTGACCCTACATGGATTTTGAAGATGTCAGAAGGATTTTGAAGACGCTTAAATGCAAGACGATGATGAAAAGGCAAATGAATGGAAGTTCTACAGTGTAACTGTGTCAGTTACTTTAAAGTTGTTCCCCACCTTTCCTGTTTATAACTCACAACAAATTTATGCTGTGTTTATACTAGCTCAGTGTTGTAGTAGATACAACTTAGACTCCGGAAAGTTAAGCAACTTGCCTAAGATCACAAGGTTGGAAATGACAAGTGCCAGGAATAGAACCCAAACTGGCTCACTTTCCACGTTCATGTTGTTTTCTGTCAATGTACCGCCTCTCTGCAAGGGACACCCTTTACAATCACTCTACAAAGAATAAAAATTGTGATTTGCATCTAGTCCAGAAGGTAGAGAGAACACCTATCCTCCAAAATGTCCCCTAGAAGGCATCTCTTCAAGGATTCATACAAATAGGGTTGAAGCCTGCAGTTGTGTTCCACGAAGCATAAGGAAGGGGACCTTGGAATGGGAAGTTTTGAAGATCAGCATTTACCATGATTTGCCTCTGCAATGAAATCCCCTTGAAGTGGCCTCTGCAGAGCACAAGATATTGAGCATGACCATATTTTGATAGACCTTTCAGGATGCATTAGCTGTAAAACACTTCCTCTGGGTTGACCTACTGACCTGATTAGTGGTTTGGCTCAACATTATCCATCTGGAAGCTGAAGCATGTCTGCCAAATATAATGGTCAGAGTTTTGGCAGAGCTGAGATTGAGCTGTTCTTCCTAATGATGCTTTGCTAACAGGTTCATTTACCTCCTAGGGCCACTACTTGCGTGTTATAGTAATGTCATGCTTGGTGGGGTGGAAAACACACAGGCTTTGGAGCTGAACAGACTAGAGTTTGAATTGGTTTTCCACTTAATAGTTTGGGCAATTACAGCATCACCTTGAACCTCAGTTTTTTGTTTTCTTCTGTTAATCTATAAAATGGCCACAGTAATGTTTTCACCACAATAAAAGTTAAAAAAAAAAAAAAAAAAAAAAAAAAAAAAAAAAAAAAAAAAAAAAAAAAAAAAAAAAACAAAAAAAAAAAAAAAAAAAATGGGGACAGTGATTTCCTATTCCTCATAGGGTTGTATTGAAGCTTAGAGACAGCACTATTATAAAAATAAGAAACACATTCAGGTATTTATTGTTGTGCATTAGGTGTTTTATATAAATTATCTTTTTTTAAAAAAAAAAAAAAGTATCAGTTAACTTAGGCATTGTTATTATCCCAACTAACTTTAAGGAGCAAGAAACAGGGATTAGAGAAATATGATTTTTTTTTGTCCAATATGACAACCTAAGGAGTAGCAATACCAAAATTTGGTGTTAGTAGAATGATTTGGAGAAGCCCTGGTGGTGCAGTGGTTAAGTATTTGGCTGCTAACTGAAGGGCTGGTAATTTAATATAATGGCTACTCCATTCTGTGACTGTCAGTTTCCATAAAGATTTACAGCCTTGGTGAAACCCCTGAGACTATGGCCCCTAGTCTCCAACCTTCAGTCCTGGAATTGAACTCACTCCTATGGCTTTCAGCCAAACAATAGACAGGCAAATAAGGTGAACATTGACACTCCTTAGAACAATCACTCATGGGAAATCAGAGGGCAGCATTTGCACAGGGACAGAGCTCAGTGGGCAAGGAATGCATAGGACAGAAGAACACAGGGAAAAGATAAGCACAGGCAGGAAGTGGGAAGAGAGCTTTTATACTATGGGGATTGCAATCGATGTCATGAAACAAAATGTGTAAGAACTGCTGTATGGAAAATGAATTTGCTCCATACATTTTCACCCAAATTACAATAAAAGAAAAGAAAATTACAGCCCTGGAAACCCTATAGGGTAGCTACTCTATCCTATAGGGTCACTATGAGTCAGAATCAACTTGACAGCAATGGGTTTGTATTTTGGTTTAGAAAGACTCCAGAGTTTCTGTGATTCACCTCTACGCAAGCTGCCTTCTGGCACCATCACTGTACTTGCTTTCTCCAGCTTTGGGGAATTATGTAACTGTTACGCACAAAAATGCCAAATAATGGGTAAAAGCTTCCAGAAGGTTGCCTGGACACAGTTTATACCACTCAGTGCTCAACTCCCTGCAGTCATGACATAGAAATATATTTTACCTTACCTACTGGGGTCTTCATCCACCCTCAATTATGTGTGCTTCCTTTAGGAAGCATAATGGTGGAATCACTTCAGCTCAAAGTAATTTACCATTCACTGGGCTAAATGTTTTGCAGAAGAGGTCTCTGTTGATGTTCATTATCCTTAAAGTGTATCCCTCTGGTGGTAGATGAATTAAAAATTGAAAGCTGTGCTGAAAGAACAAAAATCAGCTGGAGTAATGCTTTCCAAAGACAAATGAAGACATATTTTGTTGTCTGTGTGGCTGTGTGTGTGTGTGTGTGTGTATTGCTTTCAGTGTGTTGAGTAAGGGAATCTGTCTGCTGAGACATCTTCTTTAAAATGCACTATAATAGAGGTATTGTATTTGAGACAAATTGTGTCAAGAACAGGACAAAATGAATGCATTGGTATAGTTCCTGTACAATATTTCCAGAGATATCAGAAGAAGCCTGAAGGAGACGAGAGCTGTTTTATGAAAACTCACTACAAAGAGAATGCAATTGAAACCTCTCTGACAATACAGCAAGCATTTTACTTACACCACTTCTAATTCTGAGTAAACAGTTTTCAGTAATGGCCTAGTATATGTTCCTCTTACATGAAGAAAATATCAAGGTCAAGATTCCAACTATGGATGGCAATTAAATGCTACTCAGAAATGCACCCATTCTACCACTAACTTCCTGTATAACCTTGAACAAGCTGTTTAAACAAGGGCTCCAAAAACTAGGCACTTATTTGTTAAATGAGAGAGTTCAACTAAACAATTGATGAGGAAATTTGTAAAGGAAAAGGAATTTTGAGGACTTGAGGTTCAAATCTTAGCTTTACTTACTACCATATCCTTATGTGAAAAAGAGAAAATGTTTGTGTAATTAGAGTGATATGAAGGTATATTTACAAAGCACATGCAATGGATTGACAGTACCTAATTAAACAATAAATGCTACCTCCCTTTCTTTTGAAATTCCACCCCCAACAATTTCCAAATTTTATAATTCTAAACCTGGGAGGTCAGAAATCTTGGTCTTGTGGGAAAGTCTCATAAATTCCCTGAGCTTCACTTTGGATCTAGATTGTCAAAGTGTTTTCATCTTCTAGAATGCCTTCTGAAACGTTCTGTAGAAAATGTGTCTAAGGCTATGTGAAAATTCTATAGAAAATATAAAGCAGTTTCCACAGCTGCCACAGCCATCCTTCTTCTTCTTGTGGCCGGTGCCATCCCCATCCCTTCCTTGTGGCCACTGTGAAGTGGATGTTCAAGGAGGACCACTCGTTGGAACACAGATGAGTGGAATCCATGAAACTCCACGCAAAATACCCCGACCGTGTTCCAGTGATTGTGGAAAAGTCTCCAGCTCTCAGATTGTTGACACTGATGAACAGAAGTACCCGGTTCCATCTGACATAACTGTAGTTCAGTTCATGTGGCTTATCACAAAAAGGATCCGTCTTCCTTCTGAAAAGGCAATCTTCCTCTTTGTGGATCAGACTGTCCCACAGTCCAGCCTATCTATGGGACAGCTTTATGAGAAGGAGAAGATGACCATGGATTCTTGTACGTAGCCTACAGCAGAGAGAACACCATTGGCTTCTGAAGGCAAGCACTGGAATAAGCACAGCCATTTCCAGTTGTTACACCAAACCCTCTTGACATAAACCTACTCATGCATTTGTAACTAGATTCATGTCTTAATACATTGGAAGGTTTTGTTTCCTTAGACTAATAAATTTTCATTAAAAAAAAAAAAAAAATCACTGTCATCCAGTGGATTTGGACTCATAATGACACATATTGGGTTTCTGAGGCTATAAATCTTTATGGAAGTAGATCGTCCCATCCAGAGACAGAGCAGCTGGTGGGTTTGAACTGCTAACCTTCTGGCTAAGCACCCAAATGCCTTATCCACTAGGTCACCAGGGCTCCTTTGTAAATTATCAGACAGAGTTTTATTTTGAGTTGTTCTTCTTGTGCAATGTGCTCATGGCTATTCAGTCCAGAGAATTTGATCCTCTGGGAATCATATTTAATGAAGATCTTTACACAGTGAAGTGAGGTGGGTGGGTTATTAAAGTGAAAAGGAGGGAATGATGCATTTATTCTGGGTTATGTTTGAAGTGTTAGCTGGCTAAGTATTAAAAGTATCCAAATTAGATCCTTAGCAATCAGAACACTTGCTTCACTGAATTTTCACCAACTGTCAATCATGTTAGACTGATCTAATCTGTTCCTTTCTAAAACTATTAAGGTAAATAATTAACAATAAAACTTCCTCTTGTAAAGGCAAAAAAAAAAGAACATATAAAGCTGTTATTAATAAGCATAACACATATGTTCTATCCTGGATGATGTCTAATCTTCTATCAAGATTTAAAGTCTAATATTATGAAATTTATTGAAACTTGCCACTGGAAATCAAATTTAAAAGAAAGATTATGGGTTCCTTTATTATTTAGGACAATGACAACATGGTAACTTAAATAGATCTTAAACAAAACATATATGATATGCTGGGACTTATGTTAGGGTTAGTTGTTGTTGTTGTTGTTGTTGTGTGCCGTCGAGTCGGCCCCGACTCATAGCGACCCCTCCTTGGGTTTTCGAGGCAGTATCACTACGGAAGTAGGATTGCCCAACCTTCCTTCCGAGGAGTGGCTGGTGGGTTTGAACCGCCAGCCGTCTGGTTAGCAGGCAAGTGACTTAGCCACTATGCTAGTGGGAAACACAAATTCGACGTAAATGTTCTGCCATCGAAGAATGAACTGTTATCTACTGAGCATTAGTTAGTGGACCTATAGACTTTTACAAGGGTCTAAGCCTTAAGCATCAGTAATATTTAGGAGTATCCCTTTGCTCATAGAATGGACACTTGCAAGCACATTAGAAAGAATGCTTCTACTAATTGGATGATTAATGATGACTTTTAGATTTCATGAGTATTTTCATATACCTGTCACTGGGTTAAACTTAACTCTTTTAACCTCACTATAAATCATAATTTAGGCAATATTGTGATTTCCTTTTAATATATTTATAAATTGAAGTTTCAAAAGGTTGAGAAATATACCCAAGGTCATATAGTATATATTGGCATGACAACGTGATGCAAGATCTGCTTACCAATGAATTGGTTGCTTTTGTACACAAAATACATTTGACATTTCTAAAAATGGACTGGACAGATCTGTCAAGGAAGGAAGCAAATCCATACCATGAGAACACTGAAAGATGAATTGCCCCTCTTAAATATTTTGAGCTCCACAATAAAAACAAAGCAAATCTCTAATATTTTATCATTTATCATCTTTGCTTTCCTCACTGCCGTCGCATCGATTCCATCTCATAGCAACCCCTACTTGGGTTTTCGAGGTGGTGTCTGGTGTCTCTACAGAAGTAGATTGCCCAGTCTTCCTTCCGAGGAGTGCCTGGTGGGTTTGAACTGCCAGCCTTCTGGTTAGCAGTCAAATTCCTTAGGCACTACACTACCAAATCTCCTATATATGCTTTAGATATACCACTTAAAAGTGAACAGCAGTATACTCTAGACCAAGGATATAGATTCAGCCTAGGCTAATCTTGCACAGATACCAGTGATACAAAATACCTGTATTCCTTACAGTAACAATAGAAGACACACACAGAGCAATCTCTCACAGTGACCTAGACTATGGGAGAGATATCCAACAGATCTACCATCTCAGGACCATAGTACTGGGGGACACCAGACTCAACTGACACAACAAAATACACAAAAGTTTTGTTCCTCATGCTACATTGGTGAGTAGCGACTGTGTCTTAAAAGCTTTCAAGTGGCCATCTAAGATGCACCTAATGGTCTCCTAGCATCAGAAGTGAAGAAGAGTGCAAAAAACCAAGAGCATTTGGAAGCAATCAGCCCTAGGACATGGTAGCCCTCGAGACCAGGAGAACTAGATGGTGCCTGGCTGCCAATGTCAACCTCTCAGGAAAGAATCAAATCTGGAGATCATGGATAGAGTGGGAGGAAAAACATGGAACAAAATCCAAAAACTCAATAATGACCAGAATTACTGGTTGGATGGAGTCTGGTGAGACCCGCAATACTATGGCACTGGAATACACTCTGCACTTGGAATAAAACTCACTCTCAGGAACTGGCTCTCAGCCCAATAGTTAACAAGATGTACATGCAGACCACTCAACCCAGGGTGATGCACCCACATACTGTATGGAAATACATCCCTTGGAGCAATCGACAGTGGGGCACCAGAGGGGCAACATTCGTGAAGAGGTAATGCAGGAAAAGCTGGAGTGCATAAATAGGAGAGGCACTGGGCAGGGAGGGGAGGAGGCTGGGTTAGGGTTGGGCATGGTAAATGAGGAGTGAAACTAAATATACATGTAACGTTGACTGTAAAACAAACTCTTAAAAATAAAATAAATTAGACATGTTCCTTGACTAAATAAATAAATAAAAGTAAAAAAGAGTCCAGAGAGAGCCAAGTGAATCTCTTATCGCCATAATTGGGAAAAATCAGGCCCAGATTGAGAGTTTTTGGTCCAAAAGTGACCAAAAACTAGTTAATGTTATCAACCATGATATTGGCTCTTTTAATTCTTTAAATTTCAGTATGCTCAATGAATGTGTGAACAATTACCACACGAATGAGAGTTGAATGTGTTGAGAATTTCTAGTAAGGACTGAGGCATGTCTAGATGCAATTCTGTTTTCATAGTGGAGTAGAAAGGGTGCCCAAGGACAGACCAAAGAGCAGGAGTCTACAGATTAGTTTGAGTTTTGCCTTGAATATTGTCTGTGAAGAAACTAAACAAGCAAACAAGCAAGACATAACAAACAAACAACAACGATAATAGCAAAAATTCTACAAATGTGCAGCTGAAAGGGAGGCTTTAGAAGGAAGGGGAGAGTCTAAGATGCAAGGGTAGATTGTATTGATATTCATGAAATTTAAAAACTGAAGGACAAGATCTTGATCACTTATGTTGTTTATAATTTAGACACATATAGGTGCTGAGAACATTCATTGAGGAGACTACTACAGAAATTACGGTTATTCAGTCCAGTTAATCCAATGAAGACTGGGACAGTGCCAATGCCACCAGGCCAGAGAAAACACATTTATTTCATTGCCTGCCCTCTGGACAAATAATTGACACAAAGACCCAGTGTTAATTCATCTAATAAATACTAGCATATATTTTAAACCTCTAACTTTACCTAGACACTCTACTTGGGTCTGTGTATACAGTGATACAGCAAATGGACTCAGGTGCACAGATTTGACTGAGACTCTATTTCTAGACTTAAAGGTCAACACGTGGTCTGAGAAATAAAGGAGATAACCAGTTTATACAATTAGGACCAGATTATCATGATGGTTTACTTACGAATGAATCCTCAGGGTATTAAAATTATGATCTCTCTATCAGTCTACCCTATATGTATTGGATTGAGGCTTTACTGAGTTTACTACTGGGGCAGTGGGTCCCCAGTGGGAAGGAAAGAGTGAAGTCTAGGGAAAGAGATCAGGGAATGCTGACAGTGTAGTAGTACATTTATTACTGTACTGAAAAATGACCGTCCCGTGCTGTTGCTGTCATAAATTGCATTTAATGCAATGTTTCTGAGTTCTAAGGTTTAATTAGAAACTGTTTTTGTAATCGTGTATGAAATGAACTTTATGCTCTCATAAGGAGCTCAAATAATGAGTAATCATCCAAGAAATTGAATTTTCCATGATAAAATAAAAATAGCCATTTCAGCTGTAATATGAACCTTAGGTCTGGGTAAACCTAGAGACAGATACTTGTGTTCAACCTCTTGATTTCATGGTGAAGAATCTAAAGAATAGAGAAGGTAGGTGGCCATTTTGGTCACAACTACAGGATGAGGTAAGGACCCTGTTGTTCTGGTTTTCGAAATGAACTTTTCCATCAGATACCATTATTTGTGTCAAGAGCATCATTATATCCTATTTCCCAAGGTCAAAATGTTGTTGTTGTTGTTAGGTGCCATTGAGTCAGGTCCAATCATAGTGATGCAATGTACAATAGAAAGAAACACTGCCCAGTCCTCCACCATCCTCATAACATTGCAGTGTTTAAGCCCATTGTCGCAGCTACTGCATCAATCCATCTCCTTGAGGGTCTTCCCCTTTTTCACTGATTCTCCACTTTACCAAATATGATGTCCTTCTCCATGGACTGGTCCCTCCTGATAACATGCCCAAAGTACTCCCGAGTACGTCTCACAATCCTCACTTCTAACCAGCATTCTGGTTGTACTTCTTTCAAGACAGACTTGCTCATTCTTCTGCCAGTTCATGGTATGTTTAATATTCTTCACCAACACCCTATTTCAAAGACATCAATTCTTCTTCAGTCTTTCTAATTTATGGTCCAGCTTTTGCATGCATGTGAAACAATTAAAATACCATAGTTTGTGTCAGGTGCACCTTAGTCCTCAAAGTGACATCTTTTCTTTTTAACACTTTAAAAATATCTTTTGTAGAAGATTTGCCTGATGTCATACTTCTTTTGATTTCTTGACTGCTACTTCCATGGACGTTTATTGTGAATCCAAGTAAAAGTAAACCCTTGACAACATCAATCTTTTCTCCAATTATCATGATGATGCTTATTGGTCTAGTTGTGAGGATGTTTTCTTTATATTGAGGTGCAATCCACATTGAAGGCTGTAGTCTTTGATCGTCATCAGTAGATGCTTTAAGCACTCTTCGCCTTCAACAAGTAAGGTTGTGTCATCTGCATATTTCAGATTGTTAATGAGTCTTCCTCTAATCCTAATGCCACATTCTTCTTCATATAATCTATCTTCTCAGATCATTTGCTCAGCATACAAATTGAATAAGTATGGTGAAAAGGAAAAGATACAACCCAGATACATACCTTTCTCAGTTTTAAACCACACACTATCCCCTTGTTCTGTTCAAATGACTGCTTCTTGGTCTATGTACATGATATGCATGATCACAATTAAGAGTTCTGGAATTTCCATTCTTTATAATATTATCCCTAATTTGTTATGGCCTGCACAGTTGAATGCCTCTGCATAGTGAGTAAAGTATCAGTATTCTCTCTCCAGTATGCTCTGCTTTCAGACACGATCCATCTGACATTATCATGATATCCATTGTTCCATGTCCTCTTCTGAATTTGGCTTGAATTTTGGAGGTTCCCTGTCAATGTACAGCTTCTGTGGAAGACAATTGAATTATCTTCAGCATAATTGAACTTGAATGTGATATTAAGGATATTGTTCAGTAATTCCCTCATTCAAAGTGAGTCATCCTTTATTTTCCTCTTTCCCTGCATCTTATCAAAGGAGCCCTAGTAGCACCGTGGTTAAGCGTTCAGCTAATCAAATACCTAGCAGTTTGAATCCACCTGCTGTTCCATGGGAGAAAGATGTGGCAGCCTGCTTCCATAAAGACGTACAGCCTTGAAAATCCTATGGGGTAGTTCTGTCCTGTCCTGTAGAGTTGCTAGAGTTGTGGGACTCCATGGCATGAGTTATATCATATCATTGTTTCCTCAAGGAGGGTTTCATTTCCTCTTGTCTTTACACTATTAGTAAAATCAAAACAGCTCCTTCCCCTCTTCAATCCAGTGAAAGCTACCTCTATCACTAGGATTAAGGTCACTCATCAAAGAAAAACAAAACATTTCCCAAAGTATATGAGATAATCAGTTTTGTTGTTGTTGTTGTTATGTGCCATTGAGTCGGCCTCGACTCATAGCGACCCCTCCTTGGGTTTCCAAGGCAGTATCACTACAGAAGTAGATTGCCCAACCTTCCTTCCAAGGAGTGGCTGGTGGGTTTAAACCGCCAGCCTTCTGGTTAGCAGTCAAGTGCCTTAGGCACTATGCTACCAGAGCTCCTATTTGATGACTTACATGTCTGCTATAACCAGATTCCTTACTAAGTGCTTCCATACGTATTACCTCATCTGCACAAAATCCTTCTAGAATTGCATTATTATCACTGACACAGAAAAACAAAATAACAACAACACTATTTAGAACTATAACATATCTGAAGAATCAGTTTTTCTGATTTGTACCTATAATCATATAATTTTCCTGCTCCACAACTTTCAACATCTTCTAATTGTCAAAGAAATTAAGTCATAATTCATGAGTCTGCTTTTCCAGGGTTCCCTAATATTGAGTGGTTGAGTCAATCTTTTGAACCTTTTCCCCTATTTTTGCCTGTTGCACTAGGGTTATACAGTGATCTAGTTGAGTCGTATTCAACTTTATTATATACACAATCACTTTGTCCACTCTGAACATGGTAAGCCATCATTTCTGTGCACTGAGGTAAATGGAAAAATAGAGTTGTAGATTCCGCCACATTTTCCATCCCATGATAAGTCAACAAAGAAGCATTTCCGATTTCCAGATATATTTTATTTCCTAGAAATGGATTCCACTACTGTGGAGTCTGATCTGACTCATAGCGACCCCTGCTTGGGTTTCCAAGATTGTATCACTACCGAAATAGATTGCCCCACCTTCCTTCCGAGGAGTGGCTGGTGGGTTACTCTATGTGAATGATCAGTGATTCTCAGTTTGCAAAACTGATCACTTCTGTCATTAATGTACAGGCATATTAGTCATAGCGTGAGGCTGTTTCTCATATTCAGTGTGTCAATATCCCTCACTAGGTACATGGAGGTTATGACACTTTGTAGTGGTCAGCAATGTTCTTCATAACGGGAAGACCAGACTTCAAAGTCCAGTTTCTATATACATTACATAGGTGATGTTTGAAGTATGACCTCTTTAGAGAAAATGCTCCACAGCTGAGAAATGAAAGTTCATATAAAATTGACTCTAAGTTTCCTTTACTTGAGTAATTCCATTATAACAATAACACTTTTAAGATAATATCTAATCTCATAAACTTTTCATAAGTGAAGGACATGGTGACTCAGAAAATGTCAAATCTCTTTCAACACACTAATGCACTGACATGGAAGCATGTGGATTGTAATTGTCATATTTACTGAGTCATACAGGCTTGAGGGAGCCCTGGTAGCATAGTGCCTAAGGCACTTGACTGCTCACCAGAAGGCTGGTGGTTCAAACCCACCAGCCACTCCTCGGAAGGAAGGTTGGGCAATCCTACTTCCGTAGTGGTACTGCCTCAGAAACCCAAGGAGGGGTCGCTATGAGTCGGGGCTGACTCGACAGCAAACAACAACAACAGACTTGATGTAAAGGGAATAATAATAATAATAACCTTCATGAAGAAAATCATAAAAATGAATAGAAGATACATTAAAAGTACCCAACATACAGTAGATATAGAACCCCTGGTAGCACAATGATTAAGCACTCAGCTGCTAACTGAAAGATCCACAGTTCAAATCTACCCAGAGACTCTGTGGAATAAGACCAGCATTCCTCTCCCATGAAGATTACAGCCTAGAAAGCCCTCTTAGACGGTCCTACTCTATCACATAGAGTTGCAATGAGTCAAAATTGACTTCATGGCACCCAACAACACAGCACAGAGTAATTGTGGTGACCTCCTCACATCCTTCTTGTATGTTTCTCTGATGAGTGCAAGAGAAGTCATTGATTTTCAGTTTGTTCAGCTTTTTCTTGTTGTAAGAGTGGCAACTTCCAAGTTTTTTATATATTAGATTGAAACAGGTACTCCATTGATTGTGTGTGTGTGTGTGTGTGTGTATTTACTTTTGTATTTATAAATCATTGTTGTTTGTTTGTGGTTATGCAGCAAGTATGGATATCAGGCAAACAACTTTGGTGTTCACAAAAGCAAATGTATATTTCTTTAACTAAAACAGATTCTATGAGTGAGCGTCAGGCCCAGTAAGTTGTAATACTGTATAATTAAAGCACTGCATGTCCCTTTCCCCGGATTTTTGTCTGGGTTTTCAGGAAATGGCATAGCAGCCAAGTGTTGGAGTGGGGAAAGAATCACTTGGCTCTTGGTTGTCACATGTCCTTGATGGCATTTACTGAGACATCCTCACCTGGGACATTCTCACTCTTACTTGATCTCTGGTCATTGTCCCGTGCAGATGACAGCTGCTTCTTTCCAGTGCTAATAGCATAGCCTCATCAGGTCTTTTTCTATCTCTGCCCATTTTGCTTCCGTCTTAAACACAGAAAACAATCTGTTGCTTCTTACTTTGTACACATTACCTTTATGAGGAAGAATTAGGGCTGAGTGCCTAGAGATCTCACACAGTCATTCCTACTATACTATTTCTAATGTATAGAAGGATTGTGAAAAGAGATGTAAAGGTCGATCTGGAAGTAAGTCAAGGTCTCTTTTCTTCTCAAATACCCAATTGAACCTTGAAGTCTATCATTTTTTCCTTCCTCCAAATCTAGCTCTAGGACCAGCCTCTTCTGAAGTCCACACCAACACCTAATATCCTCTCTCCCCATTCTCTTGTTTTCTCTATCCAGACTGTAGGAAACGTGACTGGTATGTGATATGAAAAATGAACTCTGAGTGATCATACATATCTTTTCAAACCTACTGTTTATGACATAGGAATTTTGTCTGGGCTTTTTAGATTATATTCCCTTTTAGTTCAGAATCTCAGGCTCTTACCATGTCTTGACATCCATAAGCCAAGAGGCAAGGTCTGGCAGGTGACTACTACCATAGTGGTAATTTTCTATTAAGGTATGGATGACTTACATTCCCAACACCTGAAAAAAAGGAGAAGAAAAAACTCACTGTCATCGAGTCATTTCCAACACATGGTGACATTCCCCCCTCCCCTTTGGGTTTCCAAGGCTGCAACTCTTTTCAGAAGATGATTGCCTCATCTTCCTTCTGCAGAGTGGCTGATAGATTTGAACTGCTGACCTTCTGGCTAGCAGCCAAATGCCTTATCCACTGTGCCACCAGAGCTCCTTGAAAAGGTGGAGAGACATAGGTAAAAGGACATTGGGGTGAGGGATGAGTCTTCAGGAAATAGAGCAAAATTGTATCCATACACAATTATGTAAAACTCTAATCATAAAAACATAGGGATTTGTGCATAGTTTTATGATACCATAAAATTATTGCATAACATCAGAGTAACATTTGCATGTGAATTATGGTGTTGGTCAAAACTATTGACTATACCATGGACTGCCAAGAAAACAAACCAATCTGTCCTGGAAGAAGTACAGCCAGAATGCTCCTGTGAAGTGAGGATGGCTGGACTTCAGCTCACATGCTTTGGACATGTTGTCAGGAGGGACCACTCCCTGGAGAAGGACATCATACTTGGTAAGGTACAAGGTCAGCAAAACAGAGGAAAACCCTCACTGAGATGGACTTAACACAGAAGCTGCAAAAGTAGGCTCAAACATAGCAGGACTGGGTCAGAACTGACTTGACAGTACTTAGCACCACAATGAAATTAACAATATTTTTCAGAATTATTTTAAATTATTTTTAGAAACACTTATTTACATTTAGTTGTGCATAATATCATATCCTTTCATGGACTATGAGCTAAAAGTAAGGTCTATATTTTACACATTAATGTATCCATTAAAAGATTTATCATTAAAATGGACTCACAGTATGTATAAAGCAGAGAAAAATGAAGAACTTATTTGAGTATTAAAAACCCTAAGTTTTAGCCCCTTCCATTAATCAACATTTGCTCTGATAATATATTGTGTTGGATACAGAAAGGGGTGGACAACTGGTATCCAATGAGTATCTACTTTATTCCATGTGCAATTTAATCCGCATATTCAATGCAGATGTTAATCTGAGAATTGGTGTATTTTTATAATTGGTCCAAGGTGACTCAGATAGCCAGTTGCATAGTTAGGATTTCAATCTTACATCATTAAATCCAGTGCTATTATTTTTTCCTACTATATCACTATTATATAGATACATACAATTGATTTAGCTTTGTATTAAGGGCTAAGGGATGGAAAGACAAAATAACATGGATGGGAGCACAATGTGAAATCAAAGTATATTACTTCCTCTTTAATGCCTCAAGGACCTGTGCCTTTAAGACTAAAACTTCAACCAAATTTAAAAATAAAATTAAGCATAAGTAAAAAATTAAAAAGGCTGTAACTCGATTGGGACAAATTCTCTACATGGATAATCATGTTCAAATTGGAAGCCTGTCTAGTTCTTGTCTCTTTTCTTTTTTTCCCCCTTGTACATTATTATTATTGATTTTTTAACAGCACATTCAATATTCTTCATAATTAGCTTTTTGTCTTTTATCAGTGCATGGAGAGGAATTACGGGTATTACCATATTTTCTTTTTTTAGAAGAAAAGTTGTAATCGGTTTATTTTAGCTCTGTTACTGTAAATGCTGCCTTTTTTTGCATGTCACTCCTGTGAATTGGAGAGGAGCACAATTAGTGGCAGAGAGGAATCAGTGCAGCAAGCTTTTTCACACTTTACAAATGGTTACAAAGTGATAATTAACAATGTGCTAAATACTAGGTGATAATGCTCTGCAGAATAAGGTGAAAATTAATTGTTTGAGATACGATATCACTGGAATGGTTCATTTCCTTAAAAGCAATTGAAGCACACAAGAACTGACAGCGTCTCTGGTTTTAAGGTACATAATACACTATCATCAACTCAGTTCAATTGGAAAACTCCTACTCATTACCATCATCTTTCATTCATGGTTCTGTTCATCCAACAAACATTTATTGGATATCAGTGCTGTGCCTGTCATTGGGACAGATGTTGAGGATAAAGTGGCAAACAACAGCTATGTAGTCTCTGCCCTCATAGAAATGTTACAATACCAAATATTCGTTACCATCAATACCATATAGTCATCTTCAGTATTGTGTCCTCATGATCATCATCCTCATCATCATCACCATTGACTTTGGGGAAAAAAAATCTCCGTTAATAGAGGAGGTAAGAGACAGGGAATCGGTAGGAGGGTTTCGTGTCTGGCAGATCACTCTTGCCTTCCTTTTCCATTGTTCATTCTTACCTCTTAATGCATTGGTTGAAAATACCATCTTCTCAGTAACAGCTTCTCTGACTAACCTATTTTAAGTAGAATATACCATCAATTACTATATATAATTTGACCTTGGCACTCAAACCATACTTCCTGAATGAATGCAGTGAATAATGAAGATGTCTGCTCCTTTGACAGGCAATCACTACTGTAATACACGTGGCCAGACATAGTCACCAGAAGTCCCAGCCCATGAACTGAGGACTTTCTCCAGGGTATTTGTGTGGCAAACTGTTTTGTCCGTTCAGGATCAACAACTCTTTGGGTTTACAACATTGTACGTTTAACTTCATGGCTCTATTTTAGACTGACTACATGATTAATGAGGATTTTTCCCTTTGTTGTTGTTCTTGTTGTTGTTAGGTGCCATTGAGACATCTCTGACTCATAGTGACCCTATGTATAGCAGAAGGAAACACTGCCTGGTCCTGTGCCAGCTCCACGATGTTTGCTATATCTGAGCCCATCGTTGTAGCCACTGTGTTAGTCCATCTTGTTGAGGGCCTTCCCCTCTTTTGTTAACCCTCCACCTTACCACACATGACATCCTTCTCCAGGGAATGGTCCCTTCTGACAACATGACCAAAGTAGGTGAGACAAAGTCAGGCCATTCTCACTTCCAAGGAGCATTCTGGCTGCACTTCCTCCAGGACAGATTTGTTAGTTCTTTTAGCAGTCCACAGTACTTTCAGCATTCTTTGCCAACACCACGACTCAAAAGAATCGACTCTTATTCAGTCTTCTTTATTCATTGTCTAGCTCTCACATGCATATGAGCCAATTGAAAATACCATGACTTGTGTCAAGTGCACTTTAGTCCTCACGGAGACATCTTTGCTCTTCACCACTTTAAAGAGGTTTTTTCAGACAATTTGCCAAGTGCTATATGTTGTCCACTATCTTAATCAATGCTTCCATTGGTGTTGATTATAGAACCAAGTAATATGAAGTCTTTGACAACTTCAGTCTTTTCTCCATTTATCATGATGCTGCTTATTGGTTCAGTTATGAGGATTTTTGTTATCTTTATATTGAGATGTAATCCATACTGCAGACTGTATTCTTCAATCTTCATCAGTAAGTGTTTCAAGTCATCCTCACTTTCAGCAAGCAAAGTTGTGTCGTCTGCATATCACAGGTTGATAATGATTCTTCTTCCAATCCTGATGCTATGTTCTTCTTCATGTAGTCCAGCTTCTTGGATTATTTGTTCAGCATACAGATTGAATCAGTGAAAGGATACAACCCTGATGCACTCCCTTCCTGATTTTAAAACATGCAGTATCCCCTTGCTCTTGTTTGAACGACAGCCTCCTGGTCTATATGCAGGTTCCTCATAGGCACAAGTAAGTGTTCTGGAATCCCTATTTTTCTCAATGTTATCCATAATTTGTTATGATCCACACAATAAAATGTTTTTGCATAGTCAATAAAACTCAAGTGGACATCTTTCTGGTATTCTTTGCTTTCAGCCAAGATCTCTTCCAGTTGGTTGGCCAGGTAGCTGTCTTCCAAATCTCTTGGCATAACCGAGTGAGTGCCTCCAGTGGGGCATCCATTTGTTGAAGCATCTCAAAGAGTATTCCGTCAATTCCTACAGCTTTGTGTTTTACCGATTCCTTCAATGCATCTTCAACTTCTTCCTTCAGTACGGTTGGTTCTTGATTATATGCCACCTCCTGAAATGGATGAACATTGACCAATTCTTTTTGGTACAGTGACTCTGTGTATTCCTTCTATCTTTTTTTTTTTTTTTTTGACATTTCCTGCATCATTCAATATTTTGCCCATAGAATCTTTCAATATTACAACTCGAGGCTTAGACATTTTTCTTCAGTTCTTTCTGCTTGAGAAATGCCAAGCATTCTCTTCCCTTTTGGTTTTCTATCTCCATGTCTTTACACATTTCATTATAATAATTGACTTTGTCTTCTCAAGCTGCTTTTTAAAATCTGCTCAGCTCTTTTATCATGTCATTTCTTCTATTTGCTTTAGCTACTTTCTGTTCAAGGGCAAGTTTCAGTGTCTCTTCTGACATCCATTTTGGTATTTTCTTCCTTTCCTGTCTTGTTAATGACCTTTCTCTTTCTTCATGGATGATGTTCTTGATGTCATCTCACGGTTCTCTGGTTTTTGGTCATTGGTGTTCAATGCATCAAATCTATTTTTTACATGGTCTCTAAATTCAGGAGGGATATATTCAAGGTCATATTTTGGCTCTTGTGGACTTGTTTTAATATCTTCAACTTCAACTTGAATGCTCTAGAACATTCTAGAAAGAACATTCTATATCTCATGAAACTCTGCCTGTCCTTGTTTATACTCCTCAGTCTATATCAATCTCGCCCCTGTCCCTAATTTGAGCAGTTGATGGTCTGTTTCACAATCAGTTCCTGGACTTGTTTTGGCTAAAGATATTGAGCTTTTCCATCACCTCTTGCCACAGATGTAATCAGTCTGATTCCTGTGCACTCCATTTGTCAAAGTCCATGTGTATAGCCACTGTTTCTGTTGTTGAAAAGTTATTTGTAATGAATAAGTCATTGGTCTTGCAAAATTCTAGCATGTAATCTGCAACATTCTGTCTACCACCAAAGTCAAATTTTCCAACAACTGGTGATTCTTCTTTGTTTCCAACTTCTGCATTCTAATCTCCGGTGATAATTAGCATGTTTTGATTGCATGTTTGGTCAATTTCAGACTGAAGAAGCTGGTAAAAATCTTCAACTTCCTCATCTTTGGCTTTTGTGATTGGTGCGTACATTTGAATAATAGTAGTATTAACTGGTCTTCCTTGTAGGCATATGGATATTATCCTATCACTGACAGTATGGTACTTCAGGATAGATCTTGCGACTTTCTTTGTGATGATGGATGCCGTGCCATTCTTCTTTAATTTGTCATTCCCAGCATAGTAAATCATATGGTTGTCTGATTGAAAATGACCAAAACCAGTCCATTTCAGCTCACAAATCCTAGGATATCAATCTTTATGCATTCCATTTAATTTTTGACAACTTCCAATTTTCCTAGATTTGTATTTCATATATTCCATGTTCTGATTATTAATGGATGTTTTCAGCTGTTTCTCCTCAGTTTGAGTCATGCCACATGCAAATGGAGGTTCTGAAAGCTTTAGTTTATCCATATCATTGGTTGGTTCTTTTCTGTTGAGACAGCTCTTTCCCAGTCATATTTTGAGTGCCTTCTTACATGAGGCGCTCATCTTCCAGTACTATATTGGACGGTGTTTAAGGGCTATTCGTAACATTGTCCAATAATGTATCAGACAGTGTTTCTCTGCTATTCATAAGGTTTTTCCTGGCCAATTCTTTGAGAAGTGGACAACCTCTTTCTTCTTCCAAGTCTGTCTCAGTCTGAAAGCTCTGCTGAAACCTGTCCAGCATAGGCAACCCTGCTGGTGTTTGAAACAACAGTGGCACAGCCTCCAACCTCACAGCAACATTCAAGCCACCACAGTATGACAAAATGACAAACAAGTTCATCTCCCTTAGTTGTTCCAAACCTCTCTGCCCACTTCCTGGCCTTCCACCTACCTGTTCTGATCATCAGTCCTGCCTTCCAACTTCCTGCCTTGGGTGGGGGCTCTCCCTCCCTCCCTTTACCTGGATCTAGCTGTCGGTGCTAGCTTCCCACTTAATGCCTTGAGTGGGGGCTCAACCTCCCTCCCCTTAGCTGGATCCAGCCGTTGACCCTGGTTTCCTGCTTCCTACCTTGGGTGGGAGCTCTCCCTCCCTCTCCTTACTCCCCTTTATTATACCTCAATTACTATCCCTCCAGAACTCAGCAGAAATAATCCTCCTCATTAGCCTTAGTACCCTACATTTCAGATGTGGGGAGATGGACAACATTATCCATGAAACTTGTCAGATTTATGAAGAGTCAAACAAGGATGACAACAGTAGAATTTGGGAAAGGGACCTAAATTTGAAAACAACAACAAAATAAGACAGTACCATTTACTGAAAGAGAAGGTCCAAAGTTGATGAAGAGATTTTTAAGTAGATACAGGTGGAACACTTGCCATTTAATGGGACTGGTAACTCAGAAGAAGGAGCAGACTCAGATGAGGAGATGATTGGTCCCATTGTAGATGTGTTAAGAATGTTGCTGCTTACTAAAAAATGCAGCTTAAGCAATGATAGGCTGAAAAATACTGCTACTGGGAGCTCTGGTAGCATAGTGGCTAAGACACTTGCCTACTAACCAAACGGCTGGCGGTTCAAACCCACCAGCCACTCCTCGGAAGGAAGGTTGGGCAATCCTACTTCCGTAGTGATACTGCCTCAGAAACCCAAGGAGGGGTCGCTATGAGTCGGGGCCGACTCGACGGCACATAACAACAACAACCATTTAACAAGGAATTGAGAAGAGATGCAAAGAGGATGATGATTGATTACAGTGTAGGAATACTGAGGGAGAAGAGCAAGCAAACAATTTTAGAAAGCAGTTTTAACTTTTTATGAGAATCCAATACCCATGTTGTATCTTGCTGGTCTACCATACAGACAATAAGTAAAACAAGGGAAATAGATGATAATGCAAAGCAACCAAAAGAAGATTGAGAAGAGAAAGATCCATGGGTTGAAATTTAGGGAATGAAGTCAATGAAATAGAAGTGAAGTCAAAGGTAAAAAGAGAATCAGAAACAAAGTGATCCAAATTAATAAGGAGATTGTTTCAAGAGGGAAGATAGAAAAACAGACTCAAATATATGAGAGAGACCAGAGAGATGAAGGCATAATCTAGACCTTGATAGGTCAGAATTTATGAAATTTAGATTGAAAACTTATAAAGAAAATTAGGGACAGAGGCCAGATTGATACAGATTGAGGAGCATAAATGAGAACAGGCAGAGTTTCATGAGATACAGAATGTTCTTTCTAGAATGTTCTTTCTGGAAATGATGTGCTAAGGGCCTTAAAATTTCTGTTCTCTCAGTTGGGAAATAGCTCCATTTAGGTAATTGGTGAGCTCTCTCTTTTATCTAATTCAAGTTTTCGCTTAATAGCACTTTCCTCAGGGAGGGCTTCCTTGACCACCTGTGCTTCTACATTCTCACTCTAGATACATCCTGCCCTACTCTATGCTGCCTTGTGCCCCAACAGGCTGACTAATATCTACTGCATCAATGATAGTCCTGATTTCTTATTCAAGTAAGGTTTGGCCGTTAGGAAGTACCAACAGAAGATTGGAAGGAGAAAGGAGTGTTAGTTTGGCCTATATATTTCTCTGATTTTTTTTTTTATGGAAATCACCACAGAAGATCATAGCTTCACGTCAGTTGGCCCTTTCCATAAACTCTACCTCAGATTCTATTCTGGGCCCCTTCAGGCCTAGGGTAGTAAGTACACAACTTTTACTGTCCTCATGAATATGAAACCATTCCTTGAGATTTCTCTATCCATTGTCCATACATTTGTAAATAGTGCCTTTATTATAATTCTCTATAATAATAATAATAATAATATGATTCTTTAATAATTATTCTCAGTTTTCCCAATTTGAATGTGCTCTCTGTTCTTATAAGAACTCTAACCTCTTTGAAGGAACTCTGGTAGCATAGTGCCTAAAGCACTTGACTGCTAACCACGAGGTTGGTGGTTCAAACCCACCAGCCAATCCTCAGAAGGAAGGTTTGGCAATCTACTTCCATAGTGATACTGCCTCAGAAACCCAAGGAGGGGTCTCTTTGAGTCGAGTCTGACTCGATGGCACATAACAACAACAACAACAACATACATGTAGTCCAATTTAAAATAGCAGCCCCATAACTCCTATCCCTTCACTTTGCTTTATTTTCCTTCAGAGCATTGATCACCTATTACCATGGTTATTTTTCCATTTGTTTGCTGTCTATCTTGCTCGCTATAATTAGTAAGCTCCATGAGGCTTTGTCTCTCTCTTTTTTTTTTTTTTTTGGCCTTTATAGCCCATCATCTACAACAATACCCAGCATACAGAGGGTACCTAGTGTACATGGGTCCAATGCATATGCATGGATATTATACACTGCAAGTTTATGATGACATTGCCATTCATCTTTATTTTTTTTCATTTATTCCTCTAATTTCTTTAGAGTTAAAAATAAAGTTCCTTCACATATCCTAAATTGTTGTGATATTACCTCATTATCGTAAAATTTTTAAACACTAACAGAACTTGGCATTTATGACTTTTTCAAGCATGCAAAGACACATATATGTGCATATATTTTAAAAAATAAATGCATGCATATGTATATGTATATATGTATGTAAATCACATAGAAGGATGTTCCAAAATTGTTTTACCTCATCTATTTTAAGGCCAGAGTTTCTGTTTATCCACCATATTTCAAAGTTTTGAAGTTTACTGAATGGATCCATTTTTTCAAGGAGTATGCATATTCTGGAGAAAAAAATGGAGGAGGGATTATAGTAAAAGAGAAGAATAGCATGCACATCTGTAATTCAATTTAGCAGACCTTGTTTTAAAAAATAAATAAATAAAAGCATTTTATTTCCACCAACAATCCAGAGAATACGCAGAGATTCCTTAAAAAAAAAAAAAAAGATAATTACATCTTTTAAAATTTTAAACAGTTTGATGTATTTAACAATGAGTTATTTTTGAATATTTAAGCCTCACATATACATTTTTAATTTTGGCTGCTCCAATGAGCTGTGCAGCTATTTGTTAGGGATATACATTAGAGAAGAACTACCAACAAAGTTAATTCACCACTTATTCTTGCCCAGTATATAATTACAAGCAAGATAGCTTTAAAAAAAAAAAAAAAAAATCACTGCCCTTTAAAAGAAATGTTGTTGTTGTTGTTATGTGCCGTCAAGTCAGACCCAACTCATAGCAACCCCTCCTTGGGTTTCCGGGGCAGTATCACTATGGAGGTAGATTGTCCTATGTTCCTTCCAAGGAGTGGCTGGTGGGTTTGAACCGCCAGTCTTCTGGTTTGCAGTAAAATGCCTTAGGCACTATGCTACCAGAGCTCCTCCTTAAAAGAAGTAGTATGTTCAATAATAGGAAAAGCACGTGGCATAGATTCATAATACCTTCATAGTAGTTCCATAATTGTTTGTATGAAGGAACTCTGGTGGCTTGGTGCCTAAGGCATTTGACTGCTAATTGGAAGGTTGTCAGTTCAAACCCACCAGCTACTCTGCAGAAGGAAGACTGGGCAACCTACTTCTGTAAAGATTTACCACCTCAGAAACCCAATGGCAGTTGCTATGAGTCAGAATCAACTCGATGGCAGTGGGTTTTTTGTTTTTGTTTTCTGTATGAATAATAAGAAAAATATATTGCATTGTATGGCTTTTTATGCTGTTTAAATATTGTCATGTGTATCTTCCCTTGTCACGTCACAATGAGCCTATGGGGATATTGTTATTTCCAATTTCATATGACAAAACTGTGTAATTAAACAGTTAAGTGGGTTGCTTAAGATCAACTAGCAAGTGATTGGTTAAGAAAGGCACAAGTCAAAATTGTTCATTAAATCCTACTCAGAGGAAATTGTATTTGGATCCTCCCCATAGAAGCTCTAACCTTCAGAAGGTCACTTATATTTTTGGACTCTCAGTCTTCTAAGATGAAAAATTTGGAGTGGCACTATCTGGGTTATAACGTTTTGATGAAGATGAATTTTCATAGTACTCGGCTAGCAAACAAAACCCTTGATAAATAGTAATGGTGATAACAGTAAAATTAGTAGTAGCTGCCTAAGAAGCATTAATTGTGCTTTTGTTCTTATTTTACTGTTACTTTGTGTCTAACTTGTGATTCAGATTTCAATCATATTTGGATTCATTAGTATTTAGCACTATAGGATGGTGAATGCATTGGTCATTGTGCTTTTTCCTTGGGGGAAAACCTCATAGTTAATCACAGAGATATGAAGAATATCATATAGTTGGGTATCTTTAGTGAGAGCCTTCAGACCAATGATATCCAATTATCATGTATCTAAATCCACTAGAAGTAAACAATGCAAAACACCCATTGTTTCAATCCTACAAGTTTCCCTGACAGTATAATAGAAAACTGTACTGAACTCAAGAGATGAGGTTTCATATTCTCCCACCCAAACCTTCTATTTTCTTTTAGTGAAATCAGGTAACTTCTTAATAGTTTACCTTCCTAATTTACAATACTGGAATAATTTTAGCTGGTACTGTATTTATGGTCGTTACATTGGTGTGTCAACTTGGCTGGGCCTGGTTGAGTGGCTGGGCAACTGGTGGTAGTTATTCTCCATGATGAGACTGGCAATCAACTCCATGGTGGGATCTACCACAAACAGCTGAGTAACTGCTTTTGGGAATGTGATCTGCTCCTTGTATTTAAGGAGAAGCCTTGGGGATAGTCTCTAGCCTGTGGCAAGCTTGAACACTGCATGTAGCCGTGTCATTGTTCAGCAGCCTGCTATGCTCTGCCAACCTTGGGACTTAAAATTAACTTGAATGAATGACCTGCTGTGTGGTTTGGTAACATCGGGACCATGCCTTTTTACTTGTCAACCTTGGGCTTCTCAGCCTCAGCAGCCAGCAGCTGTCTACATGAAGAAAAGCTTCTAGTTCCAGTGGGCCAGGAGGAGGAGGCAGAGCTGAAGCCCAAGGTTGAGGGACTTTCACCCAACCCCTAGAGCCTGGCACTTTGAACTTGGACTTAAAGCCTCCAAACTGTGAGAGAATAAACTCTTGTTTGTTAAGGCCATTCCATTTGTGGTATATTCTTGTCAGAGCAGCACTAATAACCAAAACAATATGTGTGTGAGTATGTATGTGTGGCACGCAACACGAAGTGTACCTATAGGAAAACTGGCTCAATTTTTGTATTAGTCAGAAGACCCTAGGCTATGCTGAGTTAAAGGAGTGCTGGTGACACAAAGGTAAGTTCTTGCCACTAACCGAAAGGTGGGTGGTTAGACCACTTGGCTGCTCCATTGGAGAAAGACCTGGAGATTTGCTTCTGTAAAGACTGCTGTTTTGAATTGATTCTGACCCATAGTGACCCTGTCTGTAGGAAAAATAGAACTGTCCCACAAGATTTCCAAGGCTGTAATCTTCATAGGGGAGCTCTGGTGGTATAGTGCCTAAGGCACTCGACTGGTAACCAGAAGGCTGGTGGTTCAAACCCACCAGGCACTCCTCGGAAGGAAGACTGGGCAATCTACTTCCATAGTGATAGCACCTCTGAAGCAGATCACCAAGTCTTTTCTCCCTCAGAGACACTGGTACATTCAATTCACTGATCTTTTGATGAGAAGCCAAGCACTTAACCATTGCATACTCAGAACTCCTTTCTGTAAAGATTGTTGTTGTTGTTGTTGTTATGTGCTGTCGAGTCAAACCCGACTCATAGCGACCCCTCCTTGGGTTTCCGAGGCAGTATCACTATGGAAGTAGGATTGCCCAACCTTCCTTCCGAGGAGTGGCTGGTGGGTTTGAACCGCCAGCCATCTGGTTAGCAGGCAAGTGTCTTAGCCACTATGCTACCAGAGCTCCCCAGCCAAGAAAATAGTACGAGGCAGGTCTTCTTTCTCACATGGAGTCACTAGGAGTTGAAATTGACTCATTGGCATCTAAAAACAATAACATGCTGGGTTAACAAGCAACCTCAGTGTCTCAGTGGCATGCAGTCACAAATGTTTTGCTCATGCTCACTTTACTGTTGGTCCATGGGATTCTCCAGAACAACTTTGCTATATGTGTTGTCTTAGCATCCCTCATGGCTCTTAGCTGAATTCATGCCTTCATGAACATTACTGAAGAGCAAGACTGGTTTGGTGAGCAGAACACCAATCATTAAATGTTTCCAGCTAAAATTGATGCATATACTTTGTGCTTGCATTTCATGACTTTGAGGAATGAGGAATTGAGAGCTTTCATGAACTCAGAAGTAAATAAAGACCAGATATTGGTGGATGGTCGTGTTACCTATCACAACTGAGATCTCAGTTGATAAGGGGAGTTGGAAGAATGGGAAACCAAAAAACTGCACATCAGTACATACAAGAAGGAAATTTCTGTATATGAACAGGACATGACTTTAACTAAATCACTTCACTGCAAAATTTGCTATTCTTAATTCGGAATATGTTGCTTTTTCACCCACAGACAGAGAGAAATTATTCTATTGCAAACTAACTCAGCAGAAGAGCTCTGTACTATTAAAAACCAAGTATCAGGGCTGAGAAAACTAGAGAGGCTTGCCACGTGTATTTATGAAACTTGTCTTAATCATGTTGCGGTTTATACTGGTGGATAACAGAATACATTCTAAAACTTCACCTTTGCTTGGATATGCATGGACACCCATGCATGCATAACAAGTGATGAATTTTGAACCTTAAACCATTGCAATATGACAGACTGAGAAATTTCTGCAATTAGTATTTTAAATGCAGCGAAAGAAAGATACAGTTTGAATTTGGACAATTTCTTTTATGGCTTCAGTCATCCTCTTTCCATTCTTTTTGTTGTACTCAAAAATCCTGGAGAAAAAGCACCTCATAACTTCCTGTTTCTGATTGATAGAGGGACTGAGTGAAACAGATGCTGCTGGTTCCCTACCCAGATGCACATTATTAGCATAGTGTCCCCGTCCCCAGCTGTTTTAGGGGGTGTAGACGGTACCCTGCTCCTGAACATTGCCCTTAGCTAACAGAAGCCAACTTTCCCAGAGATGGCTGAGAGGTTGGTTATACAAGCAGACCTCGTTTTATTGCACTTCACATCATTGTGCTTCACAGATATTGGGTGTTTTTGTTTGTTTGTTTGTTTTAACAAATTTAAGGTATGAGGCAACCCTACGTCAAGCAAGTCTATGGTGCCATTTTTACAATGGCATGTGGTCACTTTGTGTCTCTGTGTCACATTTTGGTAATTCTCAGAACATTTCAAACTTTTCTATAGTGCTATTGCACTTAATGAACTACAATACAGTGTAAACATAACTTTTATATGCACCAAACCCACTGCCATGGAGTCCATTCCAACTGATAGTGACCCCCATTGGGTTTCCAAGGTGGTAAATTTTTACAGAAGCAGATTGCCCCATCTTCCTTCCACAGAGTGGCTGGTGGGTTTGAACCACCAACCCTCTGGTTTGCAGTCAAACATTGGGGAACCAAAAATTTCATGTGACTCACTTTATTGTAATATTTACTTTATTGTGGTAGTCTGGAACTGAATCACAATATTCCTGAGGTATGCCTGTACACCCCACACACCCCACACCCACAGGTAATCTGTAGACAAAAAATGACTGATATTTAATATAGCATCCCTACTCTCTTCCCTTTGAGTGGTACATTTGTGATGCAATTTAAAGACTCCGGAGTTCCCTTGACATGAGCTGTGGCTGGATTCCTGAGACCACGTCTCTGCCCAGATGGATTTCCTGTCTTTGCCTCTTTTTTCTTGCCTCACAGGTTTCAGAGGGTTCATTCTGCTTTTGCCTCTTTTGTCATTAACACAAAATTATTTCATTAATTTTTTTCTCCCTCACTGGTGGCATAGTGCCTAAGGCATTTGACTGCTAACCAGAAAGCTGGTGGTTCAAACCCAGCAGCCACTCCTCGGAAGGAAGACAGGGCAATCTACTTCTGTAGAAATACTGCCTCAGAAACCCAAGAAGGGGTCACTATGAGTCAGATTTGACCTGATGGCAGTGAGTAAAATGGTATATGCAATATTCTTGGCCAACACCATCATTCAAAAGCATCAGTTCTTCTTTGATCTTCTTATTCATTGTTCAACATTTACATGCATGCGTGATGACTGAAAATATAATGCCTGGATCACCCACTCCTTAGGCCTCAAAGTGACATCTTTGCTTTTTAACACTTTAAAAAGGTCTTTTGCAGTAGATTTTCAAAACGCAATGCATTGTTTGATTTCTTGACTGTTAATTCCATGGGTATTAATTGTGGGTCCAAGTAAAATGAAATCCTTGAGAACTTCATTCTTTCCTCCATATATCATGATGTTGCTTATTGGTCCAGTTGTGAGGATTTTTGTTTTATGTTGAGATGTAATCTAAACTGAAGGCTGTAGTCTTTGATCTTCACCAGTAAGTGTTTTAAGTCCTTTACTTTCAGCAACCAAGGTTGTGTCATCTGCATATCACAGGTTGTTAATGAGTCTCCAGTCCTGATGCTGCATTCTTCTTCATATAAGCTAGCTTAGACTATTTGCTCTGCATACCTACTGAATAAGTGTGGTGGAAGGATACAACCCTCCTCTTTTTAAACCACTCATTTTCCCTTCTTCTGTTCCAATGACGGCCTGTTGGTCTATGTACAGGTTCTACATGAGCACAATGAAATATTCTGGAATTCCCGTTCTTTGCAATGTTATCCATAATTATCATGATCCACAGAATTGAAAGACTTTGCATAATTAATAAAACACAGTTAAACATCTTTCTGGTATCATGTGCTTTCAACAAGATCCATCTGACATCAGCAATAATATTTCTTGTTCTACATCCTCTTCTGAATCTGGTTTAAATTTCTGTCAGTTCCTTGTTGATGTACTGCTGCAACCATTTGTTTAAGTATCATTAGCATAATTTTACTTGTGTATGATATTAAGGATATTTTTCAATAATTTCTCCATCTGGTGGATTTTTCAATAATTTCTCCATCTGGTGGATTTCTTTGGAATGGGCACAAATATGGATATCTTCTAGTCTGTTGGCCAGGTAATTTTGCATTCCAAATCATTGGCAGAGACAAGTGACCACATTGCATCCATTTATTGAAACATCTCAGCTGGTATTTTGTTTCCTGCACCCTTGATTTTCTTCAATACCTTCAATGTACTTTGGACTTCTTCTTTAAATACCATTGGTTCTTGATCTTGAACTGGTTGAACATTGACCATTACTATTTGGTACACTAACTCTGTGCCTTCTTTACATCTTTTTTGATTGTTCCTGCATAATTCAATAATTTGCTCATAGAATTCTTCAGTATTGCATCTCAAGGCTTGAATTTTTTCCTTCAGTTTTTCAGGTGAGAAATGCTCATTGTGTTCTTCCCTGTTGATTTTCTAATTCCCATTCTTTGCATATTAGATTATAATATTTTGTCTTATCAAGCCTTGGAAATCTTCTGTTGAACTCTTACTTCATAATTTCTTCCATTTGTTTTACCTACTCTGCATTTAGAGTTTCTTTTCTGTCTTTCTAATTACCATTTGCTTTCTTCATGTATCATGTCCTTGATGTCATCTCACAGCTTGTCCAATCTTTGGTCAATGTGTTCAATGTGTCAAATCTATTCTTGAGATGATCTCTACATTCATATGGGATATACTGAAGTTGTACTCTGACTTTCATGCCCTTGTTTTAATTTTTTTCAGCTAGAACTTGAACTCATATATAAGCAATTGATGGTCATTCTATAGTCAGTCCTCTCTCATTCTGACTGATGATATTTTGAGCTTTGCTATCACCTCTTTTCACACATGCAGTAAACTTGATTTGTTTGTATTCTATCTGGTGAAATCCATGTGTACAGTTGCCATTTATGTTGTTGAAAAAAGGTATTTTTAATGAATAAGTCATTGGTCTTTAAGAATTCTATCATGTGATCGTCTAGGTCATTTTATCACCCAGAAGATTCTTCTTCTTTGTTTCCAACTTTTGTATTCTAATCACCAGTAATTTTTAATGTATCTTGATTCCATTTTTTATCAACTTCCAACTACAAAAGTTGGAAAAAATCTTCAGTTTCTTCATCTTTGACTTTAGTGGTTGGTATGTAAATTTGAATAATAGTTATATTAACTAGTCTTCCTTGTAATTGTATGGATATTATCCTATTGCTGACAGTACTGTACTTTAGGATAGATCTTGAAATGTTCTTTTTGACAATAAATACAGGAACATTTATTTCTAATTTGTCATTCCTGGCATAGTAGACCATATGGTTGTCCAGTTACAAATGGCCAATATTGGTCTGTTTCAGCTCCCTGTTGCCTAGGGTATCGAACTTTATGCATTCCATTTCATTTTTTACAACATTCAAATTTTCCTAGCTTTATACATCATATATTCTATATCTTGATTATTAAGATGTCTGCAGCTGTTTTTTCTCATTTTGATTCATGACACATCAGCAAATGAAGTTCCTGAAATCTTCCCTCCATCCACATCATTAATATTTTGGGTGCCTTCTGACCTGAGGGTCCCATCTTCTGGTACTATATCAAACAATGTTGTGCTGGTATTCTTAAGGTTTTCACTGACCACTTTCTTTAGAAGTAGATTACCAGCTCCTTCCAAGTCTGTGTCATTTCAGATGGTCCACTGAAACCTACCTACATGAGTGACCCTGCTGGTATTGTTATCATAGCAACATGCAAGCCATCATAGTACGACAAACTAATAGACAAGTGGTAGATTTCACATGGAGACAACACAGTGAATCACAGATCCTAGTTTTGAACTTCGGATCACTATGAGTTGGAATCAACTTGACCACAATGGGCAATGGAGTTTTGAACTCAGGGAGTTTATATCCAGGGTAGAAAATTTCAGACACTGAACTGTATCTATCTCTGAGTGCTATAATGAATAAGTTTATTGAGTAGCCCATGTACATCATAAATAACAAAAAATATTAAGCTACCTGTCTTCCTCCTTAACTTTTGGATTAAATGGAACCACAAATAATAGATGATTATTTTGCTAATCTATAACTAAGAACAGCAATAGTAAAGTTTTATTCAAGATGATTTTCTTAAAATGACTTTGTGAATTTTCTTTCAATAAACTTTTAGTCTAGTAATACAAATAAACCAATGCCTTCCTCACATGGATGTCTCATGTATTTGCTCTAAACTGTGATACACTTGGGACATTCAGGGATTTGGCTATTCCACTAGCACAGACGTGCATAGAAATGCATAATTTGCATTTCAGTCCCCAAAATGTGAAGTACAAAAACAATTTATTAAAGATAGATAATCACTGAAATAGTGTATGCTTAAAACTCGGGATTTTCATTTATCTATTTTTAAACATAAAAGCATCGCTGAGCCAGCAGTTGTTATGCCATTTGACTATCCAGAGACCCAGGACCAATGTTTCATGAAGCATTTGACAATGCAAGTAAAAGATAGTCTGATTTTATTTTAGAAACTGGTCAATAATAAATGAGTTTCAGAATTTAAATCAAAACCATGGGTTTCTCAAAGTACATTATTGATAAGACACACTTATTCTAACAGTATTTTCAGAGAAGAATGCATTATTTACTGTCCCTACTAATGAAAGCTCCAGCATAAACAAAAATGTAAAGCTGAAAAAATAATAGTACAGAACTAAGCACATTAAACCTTCTGTAGGATAGTTTATTTGGGGTTTAGGGAGAGAAAACACATAACACAATTTGGTTCTTAAATTCCTGAGAAAAGAAAATATGTTTTTACATTGGTCAGTAAATTAAAATTTTCTTCAAGTGCTGCAAATTCTATAAGCCAAATACTAAAACATTCAATAGCTAATCCTTTTGAGTTCCTATTGATGCAGGTGATAGAGTACTGCAGGAGAAGGTAGTAGGTCATTCTTCACAGTAATAAGGTGGTATGAGGCTCGGAATACTACTTTGAAGACTTACTACAGAATTAGAAAATTTGCTATGACTTGAATTTTTTTTCCAGGATTTTTTTTTGTTTCTTTTACTTTAAATACCAAATCTAAAGAATTGCATCATTCATTAAAGTATGCCTACAGTTGTTTATTGAATGAATGAATAAATAAATGCATGCCTGGTCATACAGAAGAAAGAAATAAAGAAAGAATGTAGGATGATTTCTAGTGAACACAGGAATCATAAATGAAGATAAAAAGTTGGCATGTTATAGAATGTTTTGTTGAGTCCCTAATACCTGCTAGTCCTCTTAATATCTTTTATGTGTATTTAAAATTTCTACTGAGAGCTTCATAGATTGATATGATATCGTAAGAAATAATATTAGTAAATCCCTTGTCCAGTTTCCCCAATGGTAAAATTTTGCAAAATTATAGTTTAATATCACAGCAAGGATATTAACATTAATACAATTCACCTTTTTTTTTCAGACTTCCCATTTTGTACTTGTATTCATATGTGATTCCACATGTGTATATATTTATTGCTATGCAATTTTATCACAGGTGTAGTGTATTAGTTTCCAATTGCTGCTGTAAGAAATTACCACAACACACATTTATAATCTTACATACTTGTATGTCAGAAGTCCAAAATCAGTCTCTGAGCTAAAGTCAAGATATCAGCAGGGCTGATTTCTTCTGAAAGATTCTAGAGGAAAGTCTGTTTTCTTGCTTTTCCAGCTTCTAGAGACTCCTTACATTTCCTGGTTCATAGCTCTTTCCTCTAAATAGTATCAACCCGCGACGACTTCCATCATCACTTAACCTTCTTCTTATTCAAACCCTCCTGCTTCTCTCTTCTAAGGATACATGTGATTACATTGGCTCTAACCCTGATAATCCAGAATAATCTTCCCATCTCAAGATTCTCGATTTAATCATATCTGTGTAGTCACTTTTTGCCATAACAGGTTCATACAAGTTCCACATATTAGGACTTGGACATCTTCACAGGGAAAGCATTATTCTGGATATCACATATCCTGTATCCACCACCACAGTCATAATATGTTTCCTTTCTTTGTCTTGTAAAAGTGTCTAGATCTCTCAGTATTATGTTGAATAAGAATGGTGAGAGTAGGCATCCTTGTCTGTTCTTACGTTTACCCGTTGCTGTCAAGTCAATTCAGACTCATGGCAACCCTGTGTGTTACGGAGTAGAATGTTTCCACAGGCTTTTCTTGTCTGTAACCTTTATAAAAGCCAGGACTTTCCTCTGTTGTGCCACTGAGTGGGTTTGAACTGCCAACCTTTAGTTTAATAGCTGCAGTATAGTAAATTACATAGTGTGGCTTTTCTAGCCATAAGTCTTTGTAAACTTTGTGGTGGAATTTGCTGTGAGCAACTGAGTAGCTCCTCATTGTTAACGTTATCCACCTGGGGTACTTCTGTTCAGAGCAGCAGGAAGTAATTTTCTGGGAAGTTCACTCTCTCTCAGGTGTATAGAATTCTGATGTTGGGATTGGTTGGTGTGAACCACTCTGCCAGGCTCAAAAAGAGCCCTCTTAGAAGTCAGAGCTCTGGTGGTGTAGTGCCAAAGGCATTTGACCACTAACTAGGGGGCTGGTGGTTCAAACCCACCAGCCATTCCTCAGAAGGAAAGTTGGGTAATCTACTTCTGTAATGATACCACCTCAGGAAACCCAAGGAGAGGTTGCTATGTGTCGGATCTGACTCTACAGCAGTGACTTTGGTTTTTTTTGAGAGGCAGAAAAAATCTCTCACTGCTGGCTTAGAGACGTGAGAGACATGCACTGTTGAGAGGGAGAGAGACACCAAGAGACATGCAGTGCTGGGAGAGAGACTGTTGGCCGAGAGACAGCAGGCTGAGAGAGACTGAGTGTGTTCCTGAACTTGAATTACAGTCTGGTGCTTCCCTAATAAACCCCATAATCTGTGAGTTCTGTGTGGCCACTGCAGCAAATTATCGAACCTAGCAGAGGGGTGGTGGGTGCTGCAGGAGGAACAGCTGGTGTCAGGGTTGGTGAAAGGGCTGTTGGGAGGCAGCATGTCTGGCCTCATGGGGATAGGCCTTGGGCTACTGATGGTGATTCTGTCCTCCTCCTGTGAAGTTAGAGGAGATCAGAAGATGAGACCTCCCCGCCCCTTCGGCAGTGGCCCAAAGCAAACTGCTTATGCCACCTAGAGATCTGTTCCTATTCGTAGCAGGAATTAATTCAGTCTTTCACCATTAAGTATTATGTTAACTAAGTGTTTATACATGGTCTTTATCTGCTGGGACAATCCCTCCCTATTCCTAATTTTTTTAAATCATAAATTGATGTTGGTTTTTGTGAAAGGTTTTTATTGCATCAGTTAATACGATCATATGATTTCTTTTCCTTTAATTTGTTGAAATGATGCATTACGCTGATTGTTTCTCAAACATTGAACCAGCATTACATAGCTGGAATAAATTCTGCTGGGTCATGGTGTTTTTTTTATACATTGTTGGATTTGGTTTATTAATATTTTGTCGAGGCTGTTACAGTGTCTTGGGGCAGAGTGAAGGTGTCTCAGACCTGTGGGGACCAAAAGCCTTCCAGAATGGAACACCTTATTGTGACTTGATCTCCCTTGCTCGCTCTGCCCTCCCCTTGGTACCTCTCCGTGGGATTAGAGCCCTGAGTCATGGTTTTCCCAGACTTGACTTCTTGCTCTAGTTGGACCCCTTTTGCTGCATCTACTCTCCTGCCTCTGAATTTCTCAGTGAGGGAGGGGAGTCTCAGGCACTATAGGAAGGGAGAACAATCTGACTTCCCCTGGACACTTGTTTAGCAAACCTTCCACCAGAGCCCTGATAAAGCCCCCTTGCTGGTAGTGTCATGTTGGCTTGCCTAATGTTGTCATAGGGTTTCCTGTTCAGCCCAGGGCAGGAGCAAGCCTACCTAGGCTACCTTCAGTGTAAAGGATTGGGATCAGAATCACCATGTCTGGGTGACCGTCTTTGCTCTGCACTTCTCCAGTCTTGGGGTTCCATACCAGTGCACCTTCTCCTTTCTGCTTTTCAGTGTTCTCTTTTGTTTATCTCCTGAGTTATTTCCAGGGTTTATGTTGTACTCAGTGGAGAAAAATGGGGGGAAACCAGTCTGCACCATCTTGTCTGAACCAGAAGTCTTTCAAAATATCCATTTCTATTCTTAAACAAAATGAAAAAAAGAAAGAAAAAGAAAAATGTTGCCCCTTTGCTCAATAAGGTTTTAATAGCTGGATTTTCAGAAACTGTTCAAGGAGACTTGGAATGGATTTGAACCTTCAACTTTTCTGTCAGCAGCTGAGTGTATTCTCTGTTTTACCATCCAGGGCTCTGAACAAAATGAAATGGGTATTATTTTTTCCCCTTATTGGTAGGAGAAACTGAGGTACAGAAACTCTGCTAGTTGTTCAAAGTCATGTACATACAAGGGGACATTGGGATATCAGGCTTGAGCCATCGGTACAAGTTCTTTCTTTCCACTTTCTCTCTCTTTGCATGTGGAACCAGGGAAATATACATCATTGTGTAGTTAAAAAGTTTTCATTAAATTATATGATAATAAATAATAAATACAGAGGCAAAGACGATAAATATAAAGCAAATATTTTCTGGAAAATGCCTCAAGAAGGCAATGAGGGCAAGTGCAGGTTTTGCAGGATGTTGTCATTAAAGAAAAACAGCATTTTGAAGGGCAGGTGTTGTCTTGGCAAAATGAGTAGCTCAATTCCATTGCTTGTTTCCTGGTTCCTTTGTCCAAACCTTGTTTCAAGAGGTCTAGTAACAGAAACAGGAGAGAGGCATCTGGCCTTGAAATTTGCCAGAGAGCAAGGACAGCTGAGTTGATTTGAGACTATCTTTCTATGTTGGGATGAGTGAAAATGGCCAACTCCTTCCCTTTGTCCTTCTCTGCTAGGTATTTCAGATGTAGGCAGGAGGGCAGTGTGGAAGTGAAAATGCTAGCAGCAATTACTGGGGACACACTCTGTAAGGATACACTTTGTTTTGTTTTGTTTTCTGCAAATACCAAAGATAAATAATGAAGTGTTTAAGTGAAGGGAAAGATCAACCCTTGCTTCCTTTTGTGTTGATGAATGCTAACATCAGTAAAAGACATAATGCAAGCTACTGAGTAAACATGAATGAGTTCCAAATGCAGATCTCAGAGAAATGGAGGAAGTAAGGTAGGTGGGAGCAGGGAGACAGGAAAGACAGAGAGGAAATCAATGGGCCCTTGTGGTGCAGTGGTTAAGTGCTTTGCTACTAACCAAAAAGTTGGTGGTTTGAATCCACCAGTTACTCTCCAGGACAAACATGTAGTAATCTGCTTCCTTAAAGACAAGGATATGGTAGTCTGCATCCATAAACATACCGCCTTAGAATGAGATCTTTCTCTTGTCCTGGTTTGTGAACCATGAAATGCAGAAGCAATCACTTTTGCTTCCTATTTACTTAATGAAAAAGACATTTTTTAAGAAATTGCATGGAGACAGGATTCACAGTGCGTTAACTCGGTCACTTGTGAGGGTTGGAGGTGTGCAGAAAGCACTGAGCAGTTGCTGCTTCCTAAAGCCAGAATTTGACATATGTATCTAATAGACACTGCTTTTGCTCCAAGACACGGAGCTCTGCTGGCATAGTGCCTAAAGCATTTGATGGCTAATCAGAAGGCTGGTGGTTCAAACCCACGAGCCCCTCTTTAGAAGGAAGATTGGGCAATCTATTTCTGTAGTGATACCAGCTCGGTAACCCAAGGAGGGGTCGCTATGAGTCAGATCCCACTCCACGACAGTGAGTTTGGTTTTTTGCTCCAAGACAATTATCTTCCTGGGGCAACAAACACATGAATTCTGTACAGGAAAGGGGAGAAAAATGTCCAGTGTTTATTCAACACTTACTGTAAACCAAACACAGCATGTTGCTGTTGTTGTAAACTGCCATCAAGTGGACTCCCCGCTCATGGTGACGCCATGTGTTACACAGTAGAACTGCTTCATAAGGTATTCTTGGCTATAACCTTTATGGAAAGAAGCAGTTTACTTGACCTTTCTTCTGCAGTGCTGTTCCATGGGTTCAAGCTACCAACCGTTGAGTTAGCAGCTGATTGCAAACTGCTTGCTCCACCCAGGCTCCTCAGACACTGCATGAGGTACTGTGTCAACAACAGATCTCTCAGCTGTCACTGTTCTGCAATAAGATTTTCCAATTACTTAATGAGCAAATATCAATTCAAAGAGATTTATAACTTGTCTAAAGTAACACAGCTAATAAGTAGTAGAGTTGAAATTTGAATTTTTCACTCAACAGCTTTAGGAATAAAAATATTAAATAAAAAGTAGTGTTTTCTCTAGACTACTAATTACAAAGATTGTCAGCAGACCCCTAATACATGTGCATATGAGTGAAATATTTCTTTCACTTCATGTTTAAACAAGCCCCAAATTTTTTTTATTGCAACAATCTCAGAGCTTTTAATATTCTAATATGCATTACATATATTAAAAGGAAAGGAAAAAGAAATGCTTCAAAGAAAAAAAAAAAAAAGGCTTTGGGATATTTCTTCCTAGAAGCACTTGAGGTTCCAGGAATTGAACCACAATATTACACAGAACAAAATATTTATTCATAGCAATCTCAAGTAGAATCTCAAGAAAATTAAAGCAAATCCCCAAGAGCCAAAATAAGAGCCTGAGTATGTCTCACCTGAATTTAAAGACCATCTCAAGAATAGATTTGACACATTGAACACTAATGACTGAAGACCAGAAGAGTTGTGGGATGACATCAAGTTGGGAGTTGTTGTTCTTAGATGACAGTGCCAGAGGAGCCTCAGCCATGAATTCCAGCTCCCCAAACTATTTCCTTTATGAAAATGTTCTCATGGTTTTAGAGTCTTAAAGACACATTCATATTCATCCACTCATTTGCATTTCACAGAGTTCCAGAAATCAGAATATTCACCCTCATTTCAGAGATAAGGTAATCCTCTCAAGAAAGATGAAGTTCAAGGTCACAGGATTCTTGAATTGCCACTACTTCAGGAAGTCTTCCATGATTCATCACAAAAATGTTATTTTCCCTGTTTAATTTCTAAATCATTGACCTTCTCACTGGACAGCTCTAATACGGTGGAGACTATAGGAAGAATGCAACACCAGAGACTTGAATTTGAATCCTGCCTCTGCCACCTCCTTCTTTGATTCTTAGGTTCAATGTCTTTAAGATGTAGAAGATATCAATATTCTTTGTGTAGTTTTGAGGATGAAATGAAATAAAGCATGAAAAGATTGAAGACAGCACTAAAAAGAAATTGGTACTTCCACTCATTCTGCCTCTTCTGTTCTCACAGTTTTCTGATGATTTCTAACTTGTCTATGGCTCTGCATTCATAGAAGATACTTCAAGATCATGTGGGAGGCTTATCTATTTCAGTTCAATGACTATCTATGATACTAGGCTGAAAGCTAATCCTTGAAGAAGGTGGTGATGATGGAATTTTTCTTTTACTTTTTCTTTTTTTTTTTTAAGAACACCAGAGCAGAGACACTGAAGAAAAAGAAGTTAATAGAAGAACCACATGACTTGAGATTCAAGACTGAGTTAAGCCTAGTGTATTTCACCACTCATCTGTCAGCTTGTCATAGTGGTGACTGGTGTGTTGCTGTGATGGTAAAAGCTATGCCAAAGATATTTTAAATACCACCAGAATCACCCATGATGGACAGGTTTCAGTGGAGCACCCAGAATAAGACAGACTGTGAAGGAGGACATGGCAATCTATTTCTGAAGAAATTGGCTAGTGAAAACCTGATGAATAGTGGCAGAATATTGCTTGATATAGTGTTGGATGAGCACTTCAGGTTGCAAGGCACTCAAAATACAACTGAGGAAGAGCTGCCTCCTCAAAGTAGAGTTGACCTTGACATAGATGGAGTAAAGATTTCAGGCCCTTAAGTTTCTGATGTGGCATGACTTAAGATGAAAAATAAACAGCAACAAATATCCTTTAATAATCAGAACCTGGAATATATGAAGTATAAAATATATGAAGAAAATTAGAAGTAGTCAAGAATGAAATGGAATGCATAAAGATCAAAATCGTAGGCATTAGTGAGCTAAAATAGACTCATATTGGCAATTTTGAATCAGACAAATATATGGTCTTCTATATTGGGAATGAAGGAGTTCTGGTAGCACAGTGCTTTAGGCATCTGACTGCTAACCAGAAGGTTGGTGGTGAGGAGGCGGGGCAAGATGGCGGACTAGGCAGAAGGATTGCACAGACCCTCTTCAACAAAGAAAAGGGAAACCAATTAACACAGACACAGAAGATA
>NW_006921654.1:514334-521359 GCF_000298275.1 Orycteropus afer afer
AGGTTGGTGGTGCAAACCCACCAGCCACTCCACAGAAACAAGACTAGGCAATCTACTTCTATAAAGATTTACCACCTCAGAAACCCAATGGGGGTTGCTATGAGTCAGAATCGACTCCACAGCAGTGGGTTTGGTTTTTTGATTTATACTGGGAATGAAAAATTGAAGAGGAATGGGTGTCATATTCATCATCAGAAAGAACATTTCAAGATGTACTCTGAAGTATAATGCTGTCAGTGATAGGATAATATCCATATGTCTACAAGGAGGAGCAGCTAATATGACTATTATCCAAATTTACATACCACTCTCTAATGCCAACGATGAAGAAATTGAAGATTTTTACCAACTTACTCAGTCTTAAATTGATCAAACATGCAATCAAAATGTATTGATAATTACTAGTGATTGGAATGTGGAAGTTAGAAGCAAGAAAGATCAATAGCTGGAAAATATGGCCTTGGTGACAAAAATAAGGTCAGAAATCACATGACAGAATTTTGCAAGAGCAATAACCTATTCATTGTAAATACCTTTTTTTTTGACAACGTAAATGACAACTATACACACAGGCCTCTCCAGATGGAATACACAGGAATCAGGTTGACTTACATCTGTGGGAAGAGACAATAGAGAAGCTCAATATCATCAGTCAGAACAAGGCCATGGGCTCACTGAGGAACAGACTACCAATTGTTCATAGCAATCTCAAGTAGAAGCTCAAGAAAATTAAAGCAAATCCACAAGAGACAAAGTAAGAGCCTGAGTATGTCTCACCTGAATTTAAAGACCATCTCAAGAATAGATTTGACACATTGAACACTAATGACTGAATACCAGAAGAACTGTGGGATGACATCAAGGACATTATACATGAAGAAAGATAAAGGTCATTAAAAAGACTGGAAAAAAAAATTCCAAAATAGATGTTAGAAAAGACACTGAAACTTACTGTTGAACATAGAGTATCTAAAGAGAATGGAAGAAATGAGACAGTAAAAGAGCTGAACAGAAAATTTCAAAGGCCAACTAAAGAAGACAGAGTAAATATTATAATGAAATATGCATTATATTTCATGAATGAAAAATCCAGGTCTTTACCTGGATTTAGAAAACCAAAAGGAAAGAACACACTTGGCATTTCTCAAGCAGAAAAGAACAGAAGGAAAAAAGTGAAGCCTCAAGTTTAAATGTTTAAGGATTCTGTGGAAAAAATTATTGAAAGACACAGGGGGTATCAGAAAAGAATGGAAGGAATACACACAGTCATTGTACCAAACATAGTTGGTCAATGTTCAACTGTTTCAGGAGGTATTATCTGATCAAACCTGATGGTATTTAAGGAAGAAGTCTAAGGTGCATTAAAGGCATTGGTGAAAAACAAGGTTCCAGGAACTGACAGAATATCAATTGAGATATTTCAACAAAAGCATTCAGTGCTGGAAGTACTCACTTACCCTTGCCAAGAAATTTGGAACACAGCTATATGGCCAACTGAGTGGAAGAGATCCATACTTGTGCCCATTCCAAAGAAAAGTGATCCAAAAGAATGCAGAAATTAACAAACATTATATGACTATCACATGTAAGTAAAATTTTGCTGAAGGTATTTTTTAAATGATTGCAGCAGTACATTGACAGGAAACTGCCAGAAATTAAAGCTAAATTCAGAAGAGGG
Source organism: Orycteropus afer afer (assembly GCF_000298275.1). NCBI lineage: Eukaryota > Metazoa > Chordata > Mammalia > Tubulidentata > Orycteropodidae > Orycteropus > Orycteropus afer. The sequence goes on from NW_006921654.1 coordinate 516,013, forward strand.
CATGGGACAAGGGGTATCATTGCTGTTGTCAGATGGATCTTGGCTGAAATCAGTGAATACTGGAAAGATATTTATCAATGTTTTATTGATTATGTAAAGGCATTTGACTATATGGATCATAACAAATTATGGATAACATTGCAGAAAATGGGAATTCTAGAACACTTCATTGTTCTTGTGAGGAACTTGTACATAGATGCAGTCGTCTGAATAGAACAAGGGGATATTGCATGGTTTGAAACAAGAAAGGTGTGAGTCAGGGTTATATCCTTTCTGTGTACTTATTCAATCTATAAGCTGAGCCAATCATCTGAGACACTGGACTATATGAAGAATATGGGGGCATCAGGATTGGAGGAGACTCTTTAGTAACCTGTGATATGCAGATGACACTACCTTGCTTACTGAAAGTGAAGAGGACTAGAAGCACTTACTGGTGAAGATCAAAGATCTTCTGCATGGATTACCTCTCAACATAAAGAAACCAAAAATCCTCACAACTGGACCAATAAGCAGCACCACAATAAATGGAGAAAAGACTGAGGTTGTCAAGGATTTCATTTTAGTTGGATCCACAATCAATACCTATGGAAGCAGCAGTCAAGAAATCAAACAACTTATTGCACTGGGAAAATCTGTTGCAAAAGATGTCTTGAAAGTGTTAAAGAGTGAAGATGTCACCTTGAGGACAAGGTGCGTCTGACCCAAGCCATGATATTTTCAATAACCTCATATATGTGTGAAAGCTGGACAATGAATAGGGAAGACCAAAGAAGAATTTATGCATTTGAATGATAGTGTTGGCAAAGGATATTGAATATATCACAGACTGCCAGAGAATGAATCAATCTGTCTTGGAAGAAATACTGACAGACACTCTTTAGAAGCATGGATGGTGAGATTAAATCTCACATACTTTGGACATGTTATCAGAAGAGAATAGTCCCTGGAAAAGGGCAGTGCACTCCATGAGGTAAACAGTCAACAAAAAAGAGGAAGACCCTCAATAGCATGGAGTGACACAGTGGCTCCAACAATGGGCTTAAACATGACCATGACTGTGAGGGTGGCCCGGACTGAGTAGTGTTTTGTTCCATTGTACAGAGGGTCACAATGAGTTGGAATCAATTTGAGGGCATCCAACAATAGCAACAGTGTTGCTTTCATTAAATGCAACTCTTCAGAAATAGCAAATAATAGTTTTCTTTTTCTCTACCTGATCCCTCCACAAAACCCACATATGCACAAACATGTGCAAACTTGCGTACACACATATGCACATTCAATTCTTAGAAGGTTGAATCTTGTTATCAGAGGTGGGATCACTCAGTAACTACAGTAGGATTTTATTTATACCTAGGGGTGCTCTGGTGGCATAGTGCCTAAGGCATTTGACTGCTAACCAGAAGGCTGACAGTTCAAACCCACCTTGGAAAAAATCCTCCTTTTCAAATCCTCCTTGGAAGAAAGGTTGGGCAATCTACCATAGTGTTACTATCTCGGAAACCCAAGGAGGGGTTGCTGTGAGTAGGGTCTGACTCGATGGCAGTGAGTTTGTTTTGTTTTTTGTTTTTTTTTTTGGTTTATGGAGCTTGTAATTATATCTGACAGCCTAACAAATTTTACCCTATATGTCTCTACAATGAAAATATAGAACTAATATTTCCTAATTCATTGCAAACCTAAATACCATATGAAATATCTAACAATGGCCTGTATGTTACCTGATGAGGTATATCTATGATAATAACAATAATACCATCTACCAATTATTAATCACCTACTAGGTTTCATTGCTTGGTAAGTACTTTAATAAAAATATCTGTAATCCTTAAGAAAAGCTCAAACGTAAATCTCATTATCCCTCTTTATGCCTAAGGTAGGGAAGATCGAGAGGATAAGTGAACTGAGCTGGGAAATAGCAATTATAGGATCAAACTGAGGTCTCTCTGACACCCCTCCTGAGCCTTCTATACTATCCACACCAGCCTGTCCCACTTCTCCATGCCAACCCTCTTGTGCAGCTCCAGCCACATTGTTTGGTGAAAAGAAGGCAATGACTTGGGTCGGGGCCTTCATGTGCCTCCATCTGCCCTTGTGTTACTATCCAAACCAGGGCTATAGCTACCAGACACAGTGAAACAGTTTTACTGATTGTGGCTTTACTAAAATTGTGGATTTTTTTTCATTAAGCATGTTGTGATACATTGAACACTAATATTTGATAAGTGTGTAATATTTTTGTTACTAAAACTTTGTCCAGTTCAATAAATTAGTCAAATAGGTGGTAGAGATTGGGAACATCAACCTGTAGTTCCATGAGCCTTCTCTGAGGGTTTGTTTTGTTCCTGCCACTGTGCAGGTATATTCCTGTCCCACTGAACTCACAGACACTATCAAGAATGGTCTCGTGAGCAGAACCAAGGAATGATGGCTGCACCCAATGTTCTAGAGGGAGAATTATTTATACTTGGAAAACTGCATTGTAAATGTTAGGCCAAGCAGGGTAAGTTGGAAATGTCCAGGATCTGTATATGTCAGAGATCAAAGAGAGTGTGTGGGTAACGTGAATTGAGCTCTTGTAATTCACGAGTGTCTGCAGCCTAGAAGATGGGGAGGCCTTGCTAGTGCAAACACTATGAGACACTATGGTCGAGGGATGCTCCAAACTCCCCTCCTAGTGTGTTCTGTCCTCTTCCGAAATGTTATTGATCATACCGGCTGAGATGCTCATCAGGTCAAGTGGTCTGTAAGACCATGTGGACAAGACAATGGAAAGAAAGGCACACAGAGGAAGACAGTGTCAGAGACTACAGATAGGGCTCTTAAAACTGAGAGTTTGTTTTGGACTTACCATCTTTTTTTTTTTCCTTTTAATTATTTTTATCTATTTATTTATTGTTGTTGAGAACATGCACAGCAAAACATACACCAGTTCAACAGTGTCTACACGTCAGTGACATTGGTTACATTCTTCGAAATGTGGGACGATCCTCACCCTCCTTTTATGAGCTTTTTCTCCCTCATCATCATAAACTCACTTCCCCTAAGGTTCCTATCTAATCTTTTAACTTGCTGTTGTCAATTTGATCCCGTATCCATAGATCTTGCAAAAACATAATGCTCAAGGCAGATATTCTTTATCACTTAAGCTAAGCTATTGTTTGTTTTTAAGAACACTTCAGGGTATAGTTTTGATTTAAGGTTTGAAGATTGCCTCGGGGCAATGGTTTCAAGGGTTCATCTAGACACTATGCTCCAAAAGGTCTGGGGTCCATGAAAATTTAGAGTTCTGTTCTGCAGTTTCTCCCTTTTGATGAGAATTCCTTTTGATTTGTTTACCTGCCTTCTGTCTTTCCAGTTTGCATTGACCTTGAAGTCAAATGAATTATCACAAAACTATTTTGTTTTTTTCTTCTCTTATTTAATCCTCACCTGTCTTGTTTTGTCTGATTTCTCTCTTTCTACATATTTTTTAAATAATAACAACAACAAATTAGAAAATGTGGAATGGAAGAGTAGGGAGCTCTGGCAGCATAGTGCCTAAGGCACTTGACTGCTAACCAGAAGGCTGGCAGTTCAAACCCACCAGCCACTCTTTGGAAGGAAGGTTGGGCAATCTACTTCCGTAGTGATACTGCCTCGGAAACCAAAGGAGGGGTCACTATGAGTTGGGTCCGACTCGATGGCACATAACAACATAACAACAACAACAAGGGTTTGAAGAAACAAGGCAGGAATTTGAAGGCTCTAATTTCTTTGTGCATTTATTTTATTGTTTTCTTGTTAATGAGAGTTAAAATTACATTTACAAAGAAAAATAGTCATGATACTGCTACTCCTAAGCTGTTGGTTAACAGGGAGTTTATTTAATAACTATTAACTTCAGTTTACACATCTGCCAAAGTAAGACTAATCATCAGTATATGCCAGGCAAATATTCAGTGTTCAGTACACATCCGCTGGGTTTAGTAGTTTCACACCAAAAGAAAGAAGAAAAAAAAATTTAAAAAAAAACAAACCTTACTGCCTTCACATTGATTCCTGCTCATAGTGACTATATAGGACAGAGTAGAACTGTTCCATAGGACTTTCAAGGCTGTAAATTTTTATAGAAGCAAACTATCACATCTTTCTCCTGTGGAGCAGCTATTGGTGTGAAAGGTGGATTAAAAGCACTAATTTCCCATTTAGCACCTGATCTCTTAACCACTGCACTGCCAGTGTACCTTAGTGTCACACAGAGAAAAAATAATGGAAGATGGCAATGTGCTGACTGGAAGCTCACTGGGAAGTGATTTTGAGGATGTGGGGATGTACCTTGAATCCCAGTACTGATGCCATTAATCTTTAGTAACACCCCAAATATATTCACGGCCATCAAGTTGATTCCAGCTGACAGCAACTCTGTAAGATAAGGAGAACTGCCCCATTGGCTTTCCAAGGCTGCCTCATCATTCTTCTGAAGAATGGCTGGTGGGTTTGAACTGCCAACCTTTTGGTTAGCAGCAAAATGCTTTAACCACTTGTTGTGTTATGTGCCGTCGAGTTAGCCCCGGCTCATAGCGACCCCTCCTTGGATTTCCGAGGCAGTATCACTACAGAAGTAGATTGCTCAACCTTCCTTCTGAGGAGTGGCTGGTGGGTTTGAACCACTAGACTACAATAATTAATCACTTTTTGTATAAAAGCATCGGAGGCACTATGGAAATGCCAATATTTTTGGTTTGGGAAACATTTTAATATACATCAACCATTGTCTTAGTTATAGTCAGAGCAGAAAAGGTCTTTATCTACAGTAAGTTCCTCCTATTAATTGTGTGTGTGTGTGTGTGTGTGTGTGAGCTCTGGTGGCATAGTGCCTAAGGCACTTGACTGCTAACCAGAAGGCTGGCGGTTCAAACCCACCAGCCACTCCTCGGAAGGAAGATTAGGCAATCTACTTCCGTAGTGATACTGCCTTGGAAACTCAAGGAGGGGTCCCTATGAGTCAGATCTAACTCTACGGCAGTGCGTTGCATTTGTATATGTGTGTGTGTGTATATATATGTATAAATACATATGTATGTATATATATATATGTATGTGTGTGTGTGTATATATACATATGCGTGTGTATGTATATACATATATACATATATTTACCTAGAGAGAATTGGTACCTTACTCAAGGCCAAAAAATTTGCTCTATGGCAAAATTAAAAACAAACTTCCTAACTGTCTACTCTGTAAACCATATTGTTGTGCCCAGGTTATGAAGGAGTAGCTCAGTGCGAGGAATATGCCAACTCACGACAATGCAAAAGCAATAGGAAAGTTTATTGTTGTTGTTGTTGTTGTTGTTGTT
>NW_006921654.1:529274-548045 GCF_000298275.1 Orycteropus afer afer
GTACAGATGATTGGTTGTTGCTAAGGGATTTAGGGCAGTGATCTAAGATGTTGGGGGACGTAGAGAAACCCCCCAGCTTCAAAGTCCACTTAGAGAAATATTATCTAGGGAGGATGCAAGGCTCAGGTATGTGGAAGACTTTCAGGAGCCGAGCAGATCTCTGATACGTGCTGAATCCGGATGGCTTTTGTGATGCGTGCTGAGTTTGGAGGAAGTTTCTGATACCTGCTGAGACTGGAGGGCAGATAAAGGCCCTAAGGAGTGTTTAGAATTCCAAAAGTCTTGTTAGTATTGCTGACACTAAAAGGTTTCTGGTTAAAGATATTCCTGGAGGCTACTAGGACTCTGGCCTCAGACTCACAATATTAGAAAGCATGTCACCATCAAGTCACCTACCAGCTGCTCCATGGAAGGAAGATGGGGCAATCTGCTTCCATAAAGATTTACCACATCAGAAACCCAAAGGGGGTCACTCTGAGTCGAAATCAACTGGATGGCGGTTAGTTTGCTTTGGTTTATCACCACACAAGATGGATTTGAAATATTAATAGCAATAAAAATAACCAATAACTAATACTTATTGAGCACCAACAATAGAACAAGCACTGTCCTAGGTGTCTTTTATGTATAAAAAGTCATTTCATATTCATACAGGAATACTATAAAATAGATATCACTTTCGCCTCTATCTTGCCAGGAACCAAATAATCTCACTGAGTTTATCTAATTGTTTCCAAAGCTATAGATTGAATATATCCTGACAATTTTCAGTTAGGATGATATCTAAAATAATGTTTTTTATATAGCAATATGAAAATTAGTAATTATGTTTTTAACCTTTAAAAAATTGGATTATTTTTGTGGTCAACTAACTCTATTATAAATACATCTATTAGCACAATTTATTTCTAATTACACAATAATATGAAACATTTGCTCTAAGCTTTGTGGCTCTAGACCAAATGGATTTTCTTAAATATAGACAGACAAAGGAGGGAAACTGAACCATTTCCCATTTTTATTACTGAGTTCAGAAAAGCATTTCAGTATGCTGAACAGAGTTCCTTCGGAAAATTAATTTTAAATGGGAAGGCATTCTGCCTTTGGTTACATAGCTGATTATGTTTAAATGTATATAGGATTGTTGCCATTCACAATAATTACCTGTCAAAGGTTTCTGCTGTATGTTGTATTCCATTTTTGTCATCAAGATGTGGCTATTATTATTTTTAACATAATATGCGTATCTGTATGTATGAACATGAGGCGTACAATCAGGAAATATCGCATTGACTAAAGAGCTCTCTAAATGGACAAATTTATCTGTGTTAATATCAAATCATGTCACATTTTATTTACAGGGATAATAGGACATGGATGGATGCCTGTTTCAGTAAAAAGTACATTATTTTTCAACATGGTTATTGACGGTGAAGATGTTAATGGGTAGCATAACAAGGAGAATTTTACATGACTCGGGAAATCTACGTGACGGGAAGAAAAGTTAATTTCAGCCCTGCCTCATTAATCAGATCTGCCGCCAGCTAAAAATTGTCACCTAAGTATATTGTGCTTTCTGCTGTGCAATACTGATGAAGATACTGACATACAAAACAGAAGTAATTGGGCTTGGTGCTAGGAGGAGAAGGAAATAAAAAGTACAGCAATGAATGTGTTTATTCCTGACCTTTCAGAAGAATTACCCAAGGCACCCAGTGGTGGTACCTGTCATCACTAATGGTGACTGTGGATTCAGGACTGTTTAAACAGGTCTGAATGTGAACTGCTGGGAACAGAAGTCATCTGCAGTAGTTGGTACATGCAGGCCTTCACTTTAAGCCTACAAAATACAGGGGCTGTTAAGGTAGATCTAGGGTCTATGTAAAGGAAATGCTTGGGTGTAGAAATATAATAGGGGGTGGGTAGGCTGCATCCAGAGGTGCCCTGGTAGTATAGTGGTTAAGTGTTTGTCTGCTAACCGAATGATTGGCAGTTCAAACCCACCAGCCGCTCTATGGGAGAGAGATGTGGCAGTCTGCTTCCATAAAGACGACAGACTTGGAATGCTTATGGGGCAGTTCTACTCTGTCCTATAGGTTGCTAGGAGTCGGAATAGACTCGACAGCATTGAGTGCTGGTTTTAGCTGCAGCCACCACCCATCAGGCACTTTGTTATACTGTGGTAGCTTTCGTGTTCCTATGATGCTGAAAGGCATACCACCAGTATTTCAAATACCAGCAGGGTCATCCATGGTAGATAGGTTTCAGTGAAACTTTCAGACTGAGATAGAGTAGGCAGAAAGACCTGGTCACCTACTTACAAATTAGCTTATGAAAACCTTAAAGATGAGAGAATATTGTCTGAGACTTGGACTCACTGAGAACAAAACATGAGGATGGACCACGTGCTGGAGAAGGACGTCGTGGATGGTGAGTTGGAGGCCCAGCAAAGGAGTGGGAATCCCTCAAAGAGGTGCATTGACACAGTGCCTGCAGCAGTGGATTCAGATATAGCAGTAATTATGAAGACAGCACAGGGTCAAGCAACAATTTGTTGTGTTATACATGGGGTCAGCGTGAGCTGGGGCCAACTAAATGAACACAGACTCCATCGCCATTGCAGAGTCTTTCCAGGAAGAAGTATCACTAAAATCCTGGCTATATGTAACTCAGGAGGGACACGGTATTGTGACAATGTTGATGGCACCATTTACGGAGCTGGTGACAAAGTGCCTAAGGCCTTTGACAGCCGAACAGAAGGCTGGCGGTTCAAACCCACCAGCCACTCCTTGGAAGGAAGAGAGGGTAATCTACTTCCATAGAGATACCACCTCGGAAACCCAAGGAGGGGTCACTATGAGTCTGAACTGACTCGATGGCAGTGAGTTTGTTTTGTTTTTAGAGTCTCATGTGTATTATGTCAATTGTTTCTGTCTCAAATGGGGAGGTAAATTTAATCTGCATTTTATATGTGGGTTACCAATGACAATGGTAGTAATTCACACTCCTTAGACTACATACAGGTGCCTCCTGGTATCCAAAAGTAGAATGTTGCTATGAACAGTTCCTAAGCTGAAATGTAGGAAAGCAAAGAAGCAATTACCCTTAATTTATATGGGAAAAATATTTGAGCGTTCTCACACCCAACAAATAACCCACCAAATCATACCAAATAGCTCACGAAACCTAAAATAACATAGCCTATAGTGAAAGCAGGACTGATATGATAAATACACGACTTATATAAAGTGGAAATAATGCACGTACAGCGTAGTTACCAGGATGGGAGCTTGGCGACATCACTCTTGCTGCTCAGGGTTCGCTGCCTCTTTAACAGCTCAAACAAACGCTGCACGCTAGTTACACTTTTCTCCATTTTTCAAAACAGCAAAAACCCTCTTTGGATTTCTTTTGGTTAGAGAAAACAAGTACTAATGTAGATCTCTCATAAAAGCAAAGTGGCATCAAGCAGTTCAATCAGCTTTGGCAAATGTATGCATAATATAGCCGCCCCACTAGAAAAACGTACAGTCTTTTCGTCAACTCAAAAAGTTTCCGTCTGTCTCTTTCTAGGCCATATTCCCAACCGTTGGCCTTGGACAATCATTGACGTGTGACTGTCATAGGAACAGAATCACACATTATGTGTTCTCATTACCAACGTTTATGGAGATTAGCCCATACTGTTGGATGTCTCCATGGTTTGTTCCTACTGCTGAGGCAGCATGTATGGATATACCACACTTCAATGGTCCATGAACTAGCTGATGGATATTTGGATCATTTCCAGTTTTGAGCTATTATGAATAACACTGCTAAGAACACTCATGTGCATGCATTTATATTGGGCATATTTTTCTTTCTTTTTTTAGTAAATATGTAGAAATGCTGGTTCATGGTGCATGGAATTTAGCTGATTGATTTTTTGTCTTTCTTTTTATCTAATATAAGCTTTTAAATGTCTAAATTTCTCTTTAAGCACTGTGTTAGCTGCACACTTCATGTTTTGATAATGTATTTATTAATTTTTATTTGATTTGGCTTATATTCTGATTTCCTAAGTGATGGCTCATTTATGCATATGTTGAATTTCTAAACATTTGGAAATTTTCCAGATAGTGTTGTTTTGTATGGAATTCTCTTTTTCTCTTTTCTTTTCAGAGAATAACTTCTGTATTATTTTAATCATTTTTTTATTGACCAAGACTTTTTCTGGCCCATCACATTATCCATCCTGGTTAAGGTTCCAGGTGTACTTGCAAATAATATATATTCTATTGAATGTGTGGCGCACCCTTGTGTTAGACTGGGTTCTCTAGAGAAACACAAAAACCAGCAAAGTGTATATATATATTTAGAGAGAGCGAGAGAGAGAGAAATTTATCTTAGGAAAATGGCTCACAAGTGTATAGAAGCCGACAAGTCCCAGCCAACAAGTCCAAGTCTCTGGAGGAGATGGGCTGGCGGCCGCTTTAGCTTTTATAAGCGCAGGGGGCCGAGAGATTCAAGGCTGACAGGCAGTACACTGATTGTTGACTCCAACAAAAGTCAAATCCAAGATCTCCAGGCCAGGCGGTGGGCTACTCACTCACGGAAGTCTGTAGTCTGCACACCAGGGTTCCAATCCCTCCAGGAATGTGGCTCTTCCCAGGATGTCCCTGGATATCTTGGAAGCAGGCCAGACCCCTAGGGAAACTCCCCTTGAGCAGACTGGCCACTCAGAACACAGTCATCTGATCCCATCATAGGAACAACCACACAGAACTGGGGTCCAGCCAAGTTGACACACAGCTCCAACTATCACAACCCTGTAAATGCTATTCAGATGAAGATGGTTTATAGTGTTGTTCAAGTCTTCTCTCTCCTTACTGTCTTTTCATCTACCTGGTCTTTTGAATGCTAAAGGAAGAAAGTTGAAATCTCGAATTGTGATTATATATTTGATATTTCTCCTTTCAGCTCTGTTTTTGTTTAGTGTGTTCTGAAGCTCTGCTATGATGCACATACACTTTTCAAATTATGATTACTTGATGAATTGATTGTATGACATGAATTGTTCCTGCTAACTTCCATCTTATCCTTAACTGTCCCATGCCAGTTGCCCCTCCCTGAAATCCTTTGATGCCCTGGGCGTGCATGAATTTACAAGGCTAGATCACTTCCTCTTATGGTTCTCTCTCTGTAGCACACTGATGAATTATTATTGTTTCTACTAAACCGTAAGGGGAAAAATGAATCCTACCACCAACTGTGCTAAATTTGAATCAGATATAAAACATTAATAGTATCTATGCCATACAAAAAACCGAACTTACTGCTGTGGAGTCAGATCCGACTCATACTGACCCCTCCTTGGGTTTCCAAGGTGGTATCCCTACAGAAATAGATTGCCCAGTCTTCCTTCTGAGAAGTGGCTGGTGGATTTGAACCACTAGCCTTCTGGTTGGCAGTCAAATGCCTTAGGCACAACGCCACCAGAGCTCCCATCTATGCCATATTTTTAGACTTTTGTTTCCAACGGTAGACTGCCAGCTCTCAAAGGCAAAGACTATATCTGTTTCACCTAAAACAGAATCTATCCACTGGATACACTCCACCTATATAATACTTACTGAACTGAAAATAGGAGTAATTTATAAATAAATATATTTATTTACAGGGATAATAGGACATGGATGGACGCCATACACACACACACACACACAAACACACATATGACTAGCAAATAAGAATTAACACCATTAAGTAGATTCCTCACAATGAATCTTTGGTGCCTTATCATCCTTCAGCCTAAAGTCAGATGTCACCTCCTCCAAGAGTCCTTCCCTGATCAACCCATCTGTGACACTTAATCCCATCATGCATCATGCTATTCTCTATTTCAGGCATGCACTGTTTCTTATACAACACTTAGGTCTGTTTTTAATTATTATAATAATTTATTTGTTTAATTGGCTGGGGTTTAGTAGTCTTTTGTGTATTTGTATTGTTTAATTGCCTAGGTATTTATTACTGTTTTAGCTCGTTCATTTGTTTGCGTAGTTTTTATCTTTCTTCATCATCGGAAGCTATGTAAGAGGCAGGAATTGCTCTTAATTATATCCCTCATTCCTAGGTCACATCTAGTCCACAGTAGATATTTAATAAATTGTGGTGGAATTTAGAATCCAGTATTGATGTGCAGAGTCAAGCAGAGACTGAAATGTTTGCCAAAGACATCTAAGGAATTAATTCAGCAGTGTAGTGGGGATTAGATTTAGATGTTCCTGAACTCTAAAATTCTGCTTCAAGGCAACCAAGAATCATCTTAATGAATCGCAGCACAAAAGAGTGTGTGGGAAAGGTTGCTCTGAAATTTGTATTACCCCGATTCAGCCAACACCATTGCTGCCCCTGATAAATTTCCCTTTTGCCAACCACAGGACTCATCTGTCCTCTTTGCCATTTAGTTATTGAGCTTTTCTTGGCCAGGCATGCCATCCAGGGCCAGCCTAAGCATTAAGCTGACTGTCTGGCCTTCATTAGCTGTGTCTACTCCATGTCCTAGAAAACACCCCCAGGCCATAAAATGCATCTATGTGTTGTTTTTATTAGGTCATCCCACCGAGCAGATGCTGATGGCTCTAGAAAAGGAGTGTTTCCCCTGCCAACCTTAATTTGTTCTGTTTAAGTTGCAGGCAGGGCCCACTAATAGTGCTATTTTTGTCTTGCCATTTCAGACCACACATTTGTTTCTCTATTACAAGATCTTGAATATGTTGGACACTTTCTGACAGCGTCACCTGATGATAGCTCTTGAACATGTCACTGGTACAGAAATGTCTTAAGCATTATAGTGATGTCCTCAGCCCTGTATATGCTACCCTGCCTTCACTGGACCATTTCCCAATGGGGATTGCTGCACATGTAATTCAGTCACAATTGGCCTCCCTCTTCAAACGATTCTCCATCTGCTAAAACTGTTTACTTAGGATCTCTGCTAGCAAGAGGTCTCTCTAGCTTCGGAATCCCAGAATGTCAGACTTCAAAGGGAACAGAGGCATTTTTGCGTTGTCACCCTTAGAATGCTTAGATTCCCTCTAATAAATATAAGTATCCTACCAGCCACTCTGTGGAAGGTAGAAGGGGCAATCCACTTCCTTAAAGATTTACCGCCTTGGAAACTCATTGGGTGTTGCTGTGAGTTGGAATGGACTTGATGGTCAGTCCACTGACAGAAAGATGGTGACTGCGCTTGAAGTGTGTTGTCTGTGTGTCAAATCTGGGTGTCCCTTAAGGAAGGTGGAAATTCTACTACTAAATCACCAAGGAAACCAAAAACTAAAACCAAACCAGTTGCTTTCAAGTCTGTTGCACATCTCAATGGTTCGTTCCTTCCTATTTTTGAAGTTCCATTGTATGGATATACACACTTCCATGTCCAATTGTCTAATTCATAGCAATCCCATGAGTACAGTGGAACTGTGCTCACTGGATTTTTAAGGCTGTGGCCTTTCAGATGCAGGTTGCCAGGCCTTTCTTCGCAGACACCTCTGGATTCAAATTGCCAAACTTTCCAGTTAATGGTTGAGTACTTCAACTCTTAGGCCACCCATCAATTCTATCAAGGATACAATATAGGTTAAAGTAATTGAAATTATTTCAAAGGAGCTGTATAGTGCTTTCTTTTACTGACAGGAAGGCAGGAAACAAGAATGTTCCCTTTCTCTTCAGCTGTGCTAGGCTCCTTCTCTAAAATCCACACAGACATTGCAAGGCTTGGGGCTTATTTTTCACACCATTTCCCTTTTCCAAAACTCATCAGAAATAAGCAAAAGGTGGCTGCATTCAAAAGAATGCCAAGGGAGCAGCAAGTAGAGAAGAAAAGGAGCCAACCAAAATGCATGTCCTCCCACCTCATTCTTGCAGAGATGGTCAAAAGCCTCAGCCCCTCTCCTAGCTGCTTTTTCTAGAGGATAAACTCTTCCTCAGGATTTAGAAGCTCAGGTAGCAGAGTGCCTAAGGCACTTGACTGCTAACCAGAAAGCTGGTGGTTCAAACCCACCAGCCACTCCACAGAAGGAAGGTTAGGCCATCTACTTCCATAGTGATACTGCCTCGGAAACCCAAGGAGGGGTAACAATGAGTCAGGTCCGACTCGACAGCACATAACAACAACATAGACCTTCACAGAGCTACATTATTTATTTCAGGCCATGTGATCTTGTACTGTAATAGCGCTTTGTTAATTGGTATCCCAGTGGCTTGAAAAAGCAGTATAAATCCTGTGAAATCCATGTGCAGTCAGCTCGCCTAAAAATTTTTTCAGTGTAGCATGGCTTAAAGCCCTGGAGGATCGATAGGAGTTATCTGGGCAAAGATTTCATTGTATTTATATTACACACCTTGCCTCATTCAAGCTGTTGCCTGGTTTTCTTGAAGTGACATTTGGGACTGAGGACAAAGCCAAGGTCAAAAACCAAGAGGCAGGCTGAAGGCTGGAGGCATTTTTGCATCACTGTGACTAGCATGGCCAGACCTCAGGAAGAGTCTCAGCTAGTTATGAATCACTGACTCAAGCCCAGTACTATTTAAGAAAAGAAAATATTATTTTTATTAGTGTTGTATGGCAGAAAATCTAACAAGAAGTGCACTCACTTTACGTGACATGATCTTTATTTTATTATTGTATCCTGCAATGTGACTTTCCATAATGAAGTCAAATCAAATCATGTTGGTTCTTAATTTCCTATTCCAAATCTTACAAGATGTGATAGATAATGACTGTGGAGAGGAGATAAATAAGAAGGGAAAGAAGTGATTTCAGCTGAAAAGAAAGACAGGCTCTTAGTGTATTAAATCATACACATAAAAATGGATGGTAATAAAATACAAGGCTCAGGTGTGCACTTAGGAGGGAGAAAAGCTAAATCTTCTTATTCAAGTTCATGGCAGAAAGCAGTCTCAAACTAACAGAGCTTCTAATGATATTTAAATTATCAGGTTGTTTAATAATTTCCCCTTTCTCCTGCTGGTGCAGTCTTTTTGCTATGTTACAAAAGATAGCTAAAGGTCCATTTTAACAAACAGGAAAAATTAATGATGGCAATTAAGTAAGTATGGGATGTGTTTTTATCTTATTTTAAAAACCTCATTTTCTTGCATGTTTCTCCTGCTCTAGGACCTATAGCGACTTCCATTTTTCTAAGGTTGTATCGTCCAAAATGGTAGTCACCAGCCACGTGTTGCTACTGAACGTTTGGAATGCAGCGAGTGTGGCTGGGGAACGGAGTTTAACATCTGATTTTGCATGAGCTGTAAGTGTAAATGCACACTGGATTTCAAAGCCTTAATATGGAAGAAGAATGTTTTATGTTAGTCACGTGTTAAAATTACAACATTTTTTATAGGTTAAACTAAAAAAAAATCCATCAAACACTTACTTAAGTGAAGTGTTGCTTCACTCCAAGCCCTAGGACAGTTCCTGGAATTCAAGGGAAAGGTGTAGTCTGGGTCCATAGATTTTGGAGTCATCAGTTTATGTAATTACAGTGGCAGTGTAACACACTGCCAGGTAAAGTGCATAGCAAATAAGGAAGAGAAATTCCAATTAAATCTCCTTGGGAAAATAATTGAAATTAATGAGGCCACAAGAGGAAGAGAAATCTCAGAAAGAAGCTAAGAAGAAATAGTGGGAACTTTAGGTGGAGGATACAGTGAGAGCTAAGTCAAATCTGGAAGCCAAGATATTGAAATAATTAGGGAATAAGTTCACAGAGGGTAGAATCCTCTGTGATGCCAATCAATATTTAGCTTAATATCTATGGTGATGATTTATTTGAAAGAAGTTGGTATTACTTGAAGAAATTCAACTCAACATATTCTTATGTTGTACCAAAGAGGTACTAACAGATATGACCTCTAAGATTCTTTCATTTGGCACTGAACAACTATATAGCTGGAGCAAGAATGGGATCTTGTTTTTGTTAGCTACCTTCAAGTTGATTCCCAACTCATGGCAACTCCATGCACCGTAGAATGTGCGGCCTGGTCCTGCACTGTACCAGCCATCAGTCAGGGATCAGACCCTTGTTGTTTGTAGGTCTGTCATTGGCTGATGTTTGGAAGTAGGTCGCCAGGCCTTCTTCCCAGGCCATCTTAGTCTAGAAGCTCTGCTGAAACCTGGTCAGCATCACAGCTGGGCAGGAGCCTCCACTGGCAGAAAGGTGGTAGGTCCACATGAGTTGCATTGACCAGAAATGGGATAGGTCCCAGGACAGCAGTACAATCCAACCAAAGAGGGAACAATCTCTGCTGGGAACTCAAGAAAAGTTCTTAAGGGTAGAATGGTTCTGGTCTTGGAAAATGACTATGATTTCAGTAGGCTGAGATGGGAATAAAGAACTCTTCTAATCCATGGGAAGGAACTCTGGTGGCATAGCACCTAAGGCACATGACTGCTAACCAGAAGGCTGGCGATTCAAGCCCACCAGCCCCTCCTCAGAAGGAAGATGGGGCAATGTACTTTCGTAGTGATACTGCCTCGGAAACCCAAGGAGGGGTTGCTATGAATCGGGTCCGACTTGATGGCACATAACAACAACAACAATCCATGGGATCATCACCATCAAAGTCATGAGAGCACTTGCTATGCTGAGTGATGGGAACCATGTAGATTGGTAGGCTGACAACAAATCAGGCAGGGCCTTGAATATTCTGCAAAGGAATTTGCCATAACTTGGAAGACTAATCTAAGATGTGAAAAATGAAAACTGAAAGAATACTCATGTAATATGACTTCCTCCTGAGCATTGCAAGCCTCACTGAAAACAGTCAGGATTACAAGTTAATCACGAGAGGGAAAAAGAGAGCTGAAACAAGAGTGGATGTTGGAGTAGATAATGCACAATCAATTTGACTAAGTGAATGTCATTATGTAGGTGGCCCAGTAGTCCAAAAAAAAGTCAAAGCTCATTAGTAGAGACTTTATTGGGAACAAAGTATCTTATTTAAAAGAGACACTTGGAAAATTTGAATATAAAACCCCTCCCAGAAGCCTGGGAAGAAGTTCCGAAGACTGATTTACCAGCCTGCTCCGGGAACCTTTGCCGAAAGCAGCAGCCATTCCACAGTCCTTAATAGGGTACAGAGAATATGATTCTTACAAAGTGTTAAAAGCACTAGTTGGCATCTTAGATAAACAAGAATTAGAGCCACCATAAATAACCAGGGGCAACTGATGTTTGTTAGTTTTCTGGGAGATGTTAAATACATAGACAAGAAAGTCTTAACATTGACTTTTACAAGCACTTAGCAGTATAACCTCAGTCTGAAAATGGGGCACATTAGAGGTCACCAGTGTTTACTGAGCTCCTCCTGCTATTTTCATGTGGGTTCACTCATTTGTCCTGATGAAGTAGATTTATTAGAACATTCGGCAGATCAGGAAACTGTCAGGGCTGTAGACACAGAAAGAAGTTGAACCCAGTCCTGAAATGGCCCCAGATCCTTGTACCAGGAATATGGCAATACCAACTTGTTTTCTTCCCTCCTTCCTAAGTAGAATTGGAGAGATGGGCAAGTATATTTACATTTCATTGAGCAGTAACTCTAGCCAGATATTGAGCTAGTTTTCATAATTTAAAACAAAAGAAAAACACTCCCATGGAATTGATTCCAACTCATAGCAACTCCCATTTGGGTTTCTGAGGCAGTAAATCTTTATGGAAGGAGATTGCCCCATCTTCCTTCCATGGAGTGACTGGTGGGTTTGAACTGCCAACCTTCTGGTTAGCAGTCAAATACCTTAGGCACTGCACCATCAGAGCTCTTCTTTCTGAAGAATTTGGGGAATCAGGAGGAATTTATTTAGAGGTCAATGAATTAGGACCTTTTTCTTCTCTCTTTGGATACTTTGTGATAAAAATAGACTGTGAAGTAGATTAATGTTCTTTAAAAAGAGTGTTTCACAAAACTGGTGTGTGTGTGTGTGTATATATATATATATATATATATATATATATATATATATATCCTGGGGGGTTTTTAAATGGCTCCAATGGTTAAATCCCTACCCCTAAACAAGTGTACCCAAGTTAAGTTGATAATGCCATAGTTTTTATTTTTTCCCAGAAAGGGAAGGTCAAAATCACATTAATAGCAGTAACATACTTTCCTCATTTGAAACTAGATTTTGTTGTCTTCAGACTCAAAGTTATATTTGCTTTGTCAAGATTGGTTTCTATCTGAGACATTCGGGAAGAACCTGACCACTGCCATGGACAGACGGAGTTTCCTGGTTGTGCAGCCTCTGAATCCTTTCCACCATGCAGGACCACCCTCTTCAAAGTCTCAGGAGACTAGGCAGAGTGAACCTTCCATGACCACTTGCCTAATCTGGAGAAGGCAGGGTTTACCTGATTCAAGGATGTATGGATGCGCTCTTCCTTCTTGGCTTATGAGACACTTTCCTAGGGAAGAGAATGGAAATAATCTTAATGGAGATGGATGGAAGAAGAGGTAGGAGCAGAGTAAGAACCTACAGGGAGTTAAAAGATGAGTCATTAGCCATATGCATGACCTCAAGTCCTAAAATGCGATTTCCTCCTTCTACCCAGATTGGATGAGTTAGCCTTACAACTCTTGGGTATTCTCCACCCCACCACCCCACTCTTTTTCCTGTACTGATTTGAGTGTGCTTCAAGTATTTGGAGCAAAAGAACTTACAATAAGTCTTTATTGGAGGACAGTGTATGTTTGGCCTCAGGGGAAAGTGATGAAAATGCTCTGAGGGATCATGATGAGCTTCCTGATCACTGAACTTGATGCTGTCACTTCTCTTCACATCTCTAGACGTTGAGGTGAAGGAGAAGATCTGAAGCTGTTTTTCCTGGTCATCCCCTCATGGCACAGTGAGAACCACCCCTCCACCCCTCCCTGCAAAGCATATCACTGTGATATCTAACAAAGGTCTAAGAGGGCAATCAGTTGGCCCAGGTTTCCATCCCAAATAGATGGGTTAGGGTTCAAATTCAAGTAAGTCTAAAGTCTGATATTTTGTCAGGACCACACTCTAACTCTCTTCTTTTTCCTTCCTTCATTTTCTTTATAGGGAAGAGACAAAAGCTGGTACAGCTAACTAGTATTTCTTCTTATTGTCTAAAACATCTTCCTTCAGGTACACACACAATAAAATTACTTGTAGCATTGGGGAGAGGGAGACAGTAAATCCTTGAACAGAAAAAACAAACCTTACAACATTATTTTCTGCTGAGTTTGAGATTAGTGGGAGGAGAAAAAGGAAGCAAGATGGTTGCCTTTTGCTGTGTTGGCACTAGCAGAACATTTCATTCTAGAGAAGATCACTGACTCTTTTCTCTTTATTTCTTTGCATTTCTACCATTCTTTATGTTCTCAGACTGTGGTCCTCAAGTTTTAGGAGGCTGAGGAATTACCTGGAGGGTTTGCGAAAAACAAACACTATAGGGCCTCACTCGGGGTTTCTGACTCAGGCAGTCTGGGCTCACACCAGAGAACTGAATTTCTAACAGGTTCCCAGATGATGATGATATGGCTGTTCAGAGACCTTTTCCTCTGGGGCTTATTAGTGGTTCTCACATTTGGCTGAACATTTATGATCACCTGAGTGTGCTAAAAAAAATGTCGGTTCCTAGGCACCACCCAAGCCGTCTGAGTCATAATCTCTGTACTAAATAACTCCTGGGTTCTTTCCAGCTTTTAACTCTAAGAAGGTCTCAGAAGAATAGTAGTAACTTGTCTCCAGCCATGTTTGGCCATCAGTTCAATCACCAGGACTTTATCTGTCTAAATTTCCTGGCATTTGTATCATTTAATGACACCAGCAAATGGTGACTCTTTTTGATAATGCTACACGTTTTGATGGCAATATCACACCATGGTGGAAAAAGCTGATTTTTGGAATCAACCAGGATTAAATCCAATACCCCCATCTTCCATTTACATGTGTGTGAATTAGGGAAAAAGTAATTATTTTATGAAATTCTGGATTATCACATATCACTGTCCCAATGTTAAATGTGTAAGATATAGATAAAGATATTATTACTTCTTAAAAATGGCACGATGATAATATTTATCTCATTCATTTGTGCCATGTTGTAGTTGTTGAGTGTCATCAAGTCAAATTCAGCTCATAATGACCCTATGTGACAGAGTAGAACTGTCCCATAGGGTTTTCTAAGCTGTAATATTGCTAGGCCTTTTCTCTCATGCAGCTAGCTGCTGGGTGAGTTTCAACCACCAATCTTTCAGTTAGCAGCCAAGAGCATAACTACTGTGCAACCAGGATTCCTCCCTTTGTGCCATAATATCATTAATTTTGCTTCTCTAAGCGTTAAAAACATACTTATTTATAGTAGTATATCATATCTTAGAATTGGGGAATATATTGTTTATGAAAAATGAAATTCATGATTCCTTTAAAAATAATCTCAAATTACCATTAATTGCAATGTTAATAATGATTAAAGGTTGCAGTTCACAAGACCTCAATTTCTTTTAGAAGAATAACCTCATTGTCGTTTTGATTATTTCAACAGAAGAGTAGGAAACAAGGAAGAAAGTATTTGAATGTGAATTCCAGACTCAAGGGACCTTTGAGCAGAAAAGTAAGTATTATTACCCTCATTTACATTTGGAGGAAATAGGGCTTCAGGATGCAGGGACTCTTGAGGAGTTATGCACTGGAGTTGATTCTAGTCCAAGGGCAAAAGCAGCGAGTGGTTCCTGTTCATTTGAATGTCAAGCAGGTGTTGAAATGAAAGCTTCTACAAATTATGGTGGACTGGTGGTGGAGAGTGAGTCCTCTAAGACCACACAGGCCTATTGCCAGTGTCAGGAGGGGGATAGATGATGTCTGCCAGGCAGGGATGCTGGGGCCAAGTAGGTGGCCTGACCTGGTTTGACTGTGCAAAGCAGGAGGTGCCTTTAACACTCAGCTGGGGCTTAGGGTCTCATAGCAGCTCTGGAAAAATTTCTTCAAGCACCTCTAACTTGAGGAAAATTCTGTGTTTGCAGATTGAGTGTCATAAAATTGTATTAAACTGAACTGATGTGAGCAGCCTACATCCAGGGCTCACCAGGGTTCTGGTGGATAGCATAGCCAGAGACAAAGACCATGTCATGTGATTTACATGCTTGACTCACTTAATCCTTATAGGTACCTACAGTATCCTTTCACATCTTTTAAATGTCCTATTTCATACTATATGATCTTTCCATACAGGAAAATTCTGAGGTTGAAAGAGACAATGTACTGCAGTAGATTTTTATAGTCAGTAAATTGTTGAGCAGAGATTCAAACCTAAGACTGATGTCAAAGCCTTTTTTTTAATACTCAATTAATTTTCCCTAGATTTCACATCTGGATACCACTTGTTTTAGAATTGAATTGTATATATATTTTTTCTTTTTTTTTTAATCTTAAATGAGTTTTGCTTCATACAAGGGTCTCTGGGTAGCCTAAACAGTTTTCACTGTTTCAGTTTAACTGAAAGCTTGGTGGTTCAAACCTACCCAACGTTGCTGCAGAATAAAGACCTGGTGATCTACTTCCATAAATATTACAACCAATAATTTATGGAGCAGTTCTACTCTGTAACACATGGGATTTCCGTGAGTCAAAATCAGTTCAATGGCAATAGGTTTTTATGCAATGCTGCATGGTTTAAATGCAGGAAAAGTATGCATCATGGTGGTATCCTTTCACCATACTTCCTCAGTCTGTATGTAGAGCTAATAATACAAGATCTGGACTGGAGGAAGACTTATTAGCTACCTTCAATATATGGATGTACTACAACCTTTCTTGCTGAAAGGGAAGAAGACTTGAAGCTCTTACTGATGAAGATGAGAGACTACAGCTTTCAATAGGAATTACACTTCAAAATAAAGAAAGCAGAAATCCTCACAACTGGACCAATAAGCAACATCATGATAGATGAAGAGAAGATTGAAGTTGTCAAGGATTCCATTTTTACTCAGATCATTGATCAATCCCCATGGAAGTAGCAGTCAAGAAATCAAACAAGATTTTGCATTGGGCAAGTCTGCTACAAAAGACTTCTTTAAAGTGTTAAAAAGCAAAGATATCACTTTGAAGAGTAAGGTATACCTAGCTTGAGCCATGGTATTTTCAATCACCTCATATGCATGGGAGAGCTGGACAATGAATAAGGAAGAGTGAAAGAAAAATTGACACCTTTGAACTATAGTGTTGACAAAGAATACTGAATATCCCATGGACTGCCAGAAGAACAAATAAATCTGCCTTGGAAGAAGTACGGCCAGAACGCTCCTTAAAAGCTAGGATAGGAAGCCTTCATTTCATGTACTTTGGACATGTTATTAGGTGGGACCTACTCCTGGAGAGCATTATGCTTGGCAAAGGGTCAGCAAAAAAGAGGCAGCCCTGCGACAGAATGGACTGACACAGTGATTGCAACAATGAACTGAAGCATAGGACTGTGAAGATGGCACATTTCCTTCTGTCGCACACAGGAGCTCTATGAGTCTGAACCAACTCAGTAGCATCTATCAACAATGTGAAAACATAGATTTAATGCTTTATCATGTTTTCTTTTTCACACAAAAACACAACAAAAGTTTAAAAAAAAATCCGTGTTTTACTCTAAGTTACTGTCTTCCTTCATCAGGGCAACCCATCGGCATAGCATGTAACCTCTGAAGGAATTGAATATTTTTCACTACTTTTCATCATTTATCTTCCTTCCTCTTTTCCCGTCTTACTCGCCCTCTCCCCCTCTCCCATCCTTACCTCTGCCTTCTTCCCACAGTTCTCAGAAATCTAACAAAATATTTTGTGATTTTATTACTCTGCCCACTATCTCCTCAGATCTCTACTTCCTGTAGTAGCATCTGGTTTACTGAGAATCCTTTGAAAGAAATCGAATGGAGGGGCATAGTGGCATCACTAGGGTTGGTGTCACCCAGTGTGGAAACTCATGTCACCCTCCCCATGGACTTCCTCTCATACCAGATCGTCTTAATCTTTAGTCAATTTTCTTATCAATTTTAATCATAGAATAATATGTGATAAATATAGTTATAAATTGCTTAAATATAATATTTCTTATTATAATTTCATATAATTACATGAATCCTAACAGCAAATTTGTTTTCTAAAATCTTTGTACATTGAATTATAACAAGATTAGTTATATTATTAGTAACTAAGCAGAAGCCTTTTTTTAAATTTTTATCTTTCTTTTCCTTTAATTACTATTTCATTCTCAAAAAAGTTATTGATATAGGTTCATAAATACTAATTGTCACAATATTGTAGATAAAACACCAGACAATTTGACAAAATTAGTGACTATAACAATACCAGTACAACAAAAACAACAGCTCATGCTTGTAGAGTATGCAGATGAAACTACATGATTCAAAGTATCATTAAAATCAGGTAATAATGACAGTTCTGACCAGAGCACATTAGAAGGATGAAAAAGTAAATTAGCATAGAATTTTAGCCTTGTGGGTGGGTATATTGATACATGTAAACTGGTCTTATGAAAAATGTTTTTGTTGTTGTAACTTACTACAAGGATATTTTTATTTTGAAAAATAATCAATTTCTGCTGAAACACATCACAAAAATTTTACAGACAGTCATTTTGATGATATCCCTCGACAGTGTCACCCAGTGTTGTTGTCCACAGCCCCAAGGGCCCTCCAGTGACTCCACTCGATAGGGGAGAGGAAATAATAACAATAGATGAAACTATTGAGCCTTTACTATGTGCACCAGGTTGGTGTTAGTGATCGTCACATTTTCTCACATAAGCCTCCCTGAAACTTTATGGGATGGTAATAGAACATATCCCATTTTAAAGATAAGGAAATGGAAGTTGAAAGAGGTTGTCTCTTGCCTCAGGTCACCAAATAGGAATTGATAAAAACGGGATGTGGAACCACATGGTCACTGTGGAGCTCTAGTCACTCTAGAGGTCCAACTTTTTGCTCTAAAATTGATGATTTTAAAAAAGCTCTCCTCAATAAATTCTTCTCTGCAGTTCCTTGTTTAGTTTAGATTTTCTTTGAAAACTCTCTAAAATATCCTAGAAAACCCTAGCCATCTTGTTAGACTTGTTATTTTTACCTCTGACAGGAGAACTCATGAATGCCACAAACTTTTCTGTTCTAAAAACCTCCCCCATCTCTAGCCATGTTGTTGCTTTTTGGTTACGTTGAGTGAGTTCCCACCCATAGCAAACCCACGTACAACAGAATGAAACACTGCCCTGCCTGCGCCATCCTCACCACCGGCACTGTTTTTGAGCCCAGTGTTATGGCACTGTATCAGTCCACCTCAGTGAGGGGCTTCCTCTTTCTCACTGACCCTCTACTTCACTAAGCATGATATTCTTCTCCAGGGACTGGTGCCTCCTGAAAACATGACCGAAGTATGAGAGGCGAAGACTTGCCAACCTTGCTTCCAAGAAGCATTCTGGCTGTACTTCATCCGAGACAGGTTTGTTTGTTCTTCTGCCAGTCCATGGTAGATTCAGTCTTCCTTGCCAGCATCATAAATGCAAAGGAAACAATTCTATTTTGATATTCTTTATTCATTGTCCATCTTTTGCCTGCATAGGAGGCAACTGAAAATACCAGGACTTAGGTCAAGCGCACTTTAGTCTTCAAAGTGACATTTTTGCTCTTTAACACTTAAAAGATCTTATGCAGCAGATTTGCCCAATGCAATAAGTCATTTGGTCATTTGATTTCCTT
>NW_006921654.1:548466-598039 GCF_000298275.1 Orycteropus afer afer
TTTTTTTTTTTTTTTTTTTTATCAAATGATTTTGAGTTCTGTTCCACATGGTTCTCCCACTCTATCCAGGAACTCTTACATAGATCCCCCTCTGAGTGGTTGACAGTGGTAGCCAGGCACCATCTGGTTCTTCTGGTCTCATAGTTGTATAGGCTTAGGATCGCATGGTGTACCAGTCACTTGGACTAATTATTTCCATGAATATTTGGTTTTCTTCATTCTTCTTTTCTCTGAACAAGGAGAGACCCATTGTTGCATCTCGATGGTGATTGCAAGCTTTTAAGATCCCAGTCGCTACTCGCCAAAGTAGGAGGTAGAACAATGTTTTGTGTAATATGTTATGCCAGTTGAGCTTGATGTCCCCTGCGACTATGGTCCTGAGCCCACAGATTCAACTACTTGGTCCCTCTGGGTAGCTAATTGTGACCAAGCAGTGACTACAACTTTGTCCCTTGTCAGCTCTTCTATACACCTGGGAATTCTTACAGAACACACAAATACACTTGTAGAAACATTATCTGTCAACCCTATATATGGTCTTGGGTACACTCCCCCCTGCATAGACATACCTAGTAGTTCAGTCTGTCCCCCCATCTATCCACCCATATACCCATGTTTTCCTTCACTGACAACACAGTACTGTATGTGCAAAAGGGTTCATCTTTGTTGCCTGTACCTCCCACATACCTCTCTCTGTCTTCCTCTTCCTCAATGCCACCATGTTAATCACTCACATTTGGTACATTGCCCAAATCAATATTTGTCTCTACTTATCTAACAGTGTTCCCTCCCCTACCCTCCCACCCCTGGTAACCAACAACTAAAATTTCCTTCCATACATAAACCTTTCCTTGACTTTTTACAATAATGTACTAATACAATATTTGTCCTTCTGTGATTGACTTATTTCACTTAGCATAATGTCCTCCAAGTTCATCCATGTTATGTGGTGTTTTCCAGACTCTTATGTTATTCTTTAGGGTTGCATATTATTCCATTGTGTGTATGTACTGAAGTTTGGTTATCCATTCTTCAGTTGATAGACACCTAGGTGGTTTCCATCTTTCAGCTATTGTAAATAGTGCTGTGATGAACATGGGTGTGCATGTATCTGTTCTTGTCCTGGCTCCCAGTTCTTTAGGATATATACCTAGTAATGGAATGGCTGGGTCAAATGGTATTTCTAATTCCAACTTTTTAAGGAATTGCTCATTTGATTTCTTAACTGCTGTTTTCATAGGTGTTGATTATGGATCCAAGTGAAAGGAAATCCTTGACCACTCCAATCTTTTCTCCATTTATCATAATGTTGCTTATTGGTACAAATGGAGGATTTTTGCTTTCTTTTGTTGAGGTGTAATCCATAATGAAGTCTGTATTCTTTAATATTCATCAATAAGTGCTTTAAGTCATCTTCCCTTTCAGCAAGCAAGGTTGTTACTGAATCTTCCTCCAATCCTGATGTTGTGTTCTTATTCAAATACTCCACCTTCTCAGTTTGTTAGCCCAGCAAACAGATTGAATTAGTATGGTGAAAGGATACAACCCTGATGCATACCTTCCCTGATTTTAAATTGTGAGATATCCCATTGTTCTGTTCCCCTGACTGCCTCTTCTTGTATGTACAGGTTCCTCACGAGCATAATTACGTGTTCTGGGATTCCTGTTCTTCACAATGTTATCCATAACTTGTTATGATCTATACAGCCAAATGCCTTTGCATATTCACTAAAACACAGATAAGCATCTTTCTGGTATTCTCTGCTTTCAGCCAAAATCCTTTTGACATCAGCAATAATATCCCTTGTTCCATGTCCTCTTCTGAATCTGGCTTGAATTTCTGGCAGCTCCAGGTAATGGACCACTGCAACTGTTTTCGAATTATTTTCAGCAAAATTTTACTTTTGTGTGATATTAATGATATTGTTCGATAATTCCCTCATTCTATTGAAGCACCTTTCTTTTGAATGGGCACAAATATGGACCTCTTCTAGTCAATGACCAGGCAGCTATCTTCCTAATTTCTTGGCTTAGATGAGTGAGTGTTTCCAGCATTACACCCTTTTGTTGACCCTTCTCACTTTGTATGCCATCAATTCCTGAAGTCATGGTTTTCACCAATGCCTTCAGTGAACCTTGGATTTCTTTTCACTACCATAGGTTCTTGATCATTTGTTATCTTCTGAAATGGTTGAACATTGACCAATTCACTTATTTACAGTGATTTTATATTCCTTCCAAGTTCTTTTGCCTGTAGAATCTTTCTATATTGCAACTTGAGGTATGAATTTTTTCTTCAGTTCTTTCAGGTTGAGAAATGCTAAGTATGTTATTCTCTTTAGGTTTTCTTACTCCAGGTGTTTGCACGTTGCATGTAATACTATATTCTACCTTCTGGAGCTGTCCTAGAGAAGGAAGATAGGGCCGTCTACTTCTGTAAAGATTTAGAGCCTCAGAAACCCAATGGCCATCACTATGAGTCAGAATCAACTCAGCAGTGGGTTTTGTTTTGTTTTTACTTATTCAGCTCTTTTACTTTATCATTTCTTCCATTTGCTTTAGCTACTCTACATTCAAGATCAAGTTTCAGAGTCTCTTCTGACATCCATTTTGTTTTTTTCTTTCTTTACTATCTTTTTAATGAACATTTGTTTTCTTCTTCTATGATATCCTTGATATCATCCTACAACTTGTCTTGTCTTTGGTTTCAATGTGACAAATCTATTCTTGATGGTCTCTAAATTCAGGTGTGATGTAATCAAGGTTGTATTTTGGACCCCATGGGCTTGTTTCACATTTCTTCAGCTTCAAGTTGAACTTGCATATGAGTAAATTATGGTCTGTTCCACATCAGCCCTGGCCTTGTTCTCACTGGTGACATAGAGCTTTTCCATTGCCTCTTTCTACAGATGCAGTCAATTTGATTGCTGTATATTCCATCCAACAAGGTCCACATGTATAGTCCTCATTTATGTTGTTGAAAAAAGATTTTTGCAATGAATAAGTCATTGATCATTCAAAATCCTATCACATGATCTCTGATGTCAATTTTAAAATCAAGCCCATATTTTCCAACTGTTGATCCTTCTCCTTTGTTTCCAACTTTTGCATTCTAATCACTAGTAATTATTAATTCATCTTGATTACATGTTTGATCAACTTCAGACTGCAAAAGTTGGTAAAAATGTTAAAATTCTTCATCTTTGGCTTTAGTGGTTGATGTGTAAATTTGAATAATAGTCATATTAACTGGTCTTCCATATAGCCATATGGATATTATCCTACCACTGATAGTATTTCACTTCAAGATATATCTTGAAGCATTCTTTTTGAGAATTAAACACTATTCCTCTTTTCCTGGTATAGTAAACCATATGATTGTCCAATTAAAATGGCCAATACCTGTCCACTTCAGCTCACTAATGCCTAGGATATAGATCTTATGCATCCCATTTCATTTTTTACAACTTACAATTTTCCTGGATTCATAGTTTATGCATTCATGTTCTGATAATTAATAGATATTTGAAGATGTTTCTTCTAATTTTGAATCATGCCACATCAGCAAATGAAGTCCCACAAACTTTACTCCATACAAGCCATTAAGATCAAAACTTTACTTTGAGGAGGCAGCTCTTCCACAGTTGTATTTTCAATGCCTTCCAACTTGATGATCTCATCTTCCAACACTATGTCAAGCAGCGTTCCACTGCTATTCACAAGGTTTTCAGTGGCCAGTTGTTCAGAAGTAGACCAATGTGTCCTTCTTCCTAGTCTGTCTTAGTCTGAAGCTCTGCTGAAATCTGTCACATGGGTGATCCTCCTGATACTTGAAATACCAGTGGCATAGCTTCCAGCATCACAACCACATACAAGCCACCGAAGTACAACACACTGACAGATGAGTCCTGGTCTCTAGCCATACATAGGAATATTTGTTCTCAAACTCAGGATAGAAAACAAAGTCCTATTTCTATAATTTAAAATGAATACTTCATTTAAATTGTAGAGTGAAATATCTAAAACTATGAACACCATAAGGTTCCATATCACAAAATGATTCTGATCTAAGAAGCATAGAATCTCCTTGAATATAAATCAGAACCCCAGACTCATTGCATTGCAAGGAAATCAACTGTGTAAGGAAATGTGACTGGAGAGGCAGAGGTCAAATGTTGACTAATTATATTTTTAAAGTAAGTTGGAACACACAACAAACAACAGTGTGGGTGTATACATCTGAGTATGTGTGTTTAATCTTCTGTCTGAAAGAAAAGCTTGTAAATTGGGATAACCATTGACTTTGGGAATTAGAGGGATTTTTCATAACACCTGGCCTTTTATGAGCTTGTGGGACATAACATTTTCTAGCCTTAGTTCTTTGTATTAAAACAGGGTTACATGTTTCAGAGGGACTTGTGAAGGATTAACTACGGAGAAGGTACATTTAGCATTTTGGCATGTGAAAGAATTCGAAGCCCCCTCCCCACCATGTTCTCCCTGTTCCGCCCCATCCTTACTACATCTGTCTTCTTAGAGTCCACACCCTTGAACTCCTTCAAGACTCATATAAAGGCCAAAAAGCTATTGAACCATTTGTTTCTCTCACATAGATGTTTCTTCTTCATTATGAAAATACCCAGATCAGCATTCTTATGATAAAGCCAATTCCATGAAGTATGGATCCAGAAAGTTCAGTATCGGTTATAGCACAGTTCATCAAAACACCTTAGACCTTAATTAGCATGTTCAAAGTTATTAAAAGATTAAATTTATGGAAACTGACAACATACATGTTTCCTCTTTGTAGCTGCACTGGCCTGAAGTCTTCTTTTATTCCCTTATATTGTTCCACTGTCTATCTTTTGCACTCTCTCTCTCTCTTTCCACCAGGTCTGTTACATAGTTCAGTTAAGCTTCTTTCTGTTTCCCAATCCTCTAATCCACCTACCTCTTCTCCTTCATTCTCCCTCTTTCTCATTATTTTCCAGAGATTCATCTGGCAGAGACAGGGGAAGGGCGGGAGGCAGTGGTGAAGGGAATGACTATATTCTTTGCAGTGGGTGTGAAGAAGCGCTGAGGAGTCAGAGTGGGAGTTTACATGATATTTGTCTAGCCTTACTTTCCAGTAACTTAGACCTTTGTCTCATGCTGCCATTCCCTTTATTCTGTGAGCTTGTGAAGACCCCCATCTTACGGATACCTCTATTCCGGACAATACTTGACGACCTGTTGTTGTTTCTGTTACATGCTGTTGAGTGTGACCCAACTCACAGTTACTCCTCCTTGGATTTCCAAGGTGGCATCACTACCAAAGTACATTGCCCAACCTTCCTTTCGAGGAGTGGCTGGTGGGTTTGAACTGCCAACCTTCTGGTTAGCAGTCAAGTGCCTTAGTCACTATGCTACACTTGACCTAGAGAGCTAATTGTTGTTGCTAGCCTTTTTCACTGCCTTGGTAGAAGAGGCCCACACTGTCTTTGCAGGCGGCTACCATGGCCTCAGCTGAGGAGGCAGAGAAACTCTGTCCTAGTCTACTGCTGATTGCATCAGAAGCCACCCCTCTCCACAGCTGGCCAATCATGTTTGTACTTCTAGGACTTTGGAATCAGTCCTCACTGTTTTTCACTCAGCCTCTGTTTTGAACTCAGATGTGATAGGATAAAATAGGTCAGGGGTCACTATACTTGACTGTGTGTTGGCAGAAGCAGCAAAAACAGAGGTAAATGACTGGAAAAGATTCAGACTCAGAGAGAGAAATATACAGGGGGACTTGGAGATGAGAGACTGTATTGTCCTCAAAGAAAAAGAGGACAGGTGCTTTATTGGCAATAGTGCTTTACTTCTTGGTTTCAGGCTCAGTAAGACCCACTGAACTTTCCTGAACTTGGGCTCTGTGCGGTACCTCTGTGTTTTGTTCAAGCTGCTCTGTAAGATTATATCTCTTATACCTGGCAGTTTCTGAAAGAAATGGCATTAGACAGGAGATGACAAACCTGTACATTTGGTTCATATAAATTTCCATCCCCAAAGAATCATGTTTGAAAAATATGATAGCATTTTATCAAAGGCTGCTTTGATGCATTGGCCGTAGGCTTTGTGAAATATTTAGTCTCATATGCCAGCAATTCTCAAACTAAAACTAAATTGAACTCTTCGGTAACTCCATGACCAGAGTTTGATATCCGCAACCATAAAATGACAAAATTGGATAAACAAACTGGAATTTGAGAGGTGAAGGACTATTTCCAAATGTCTGGTTTGGGCATAGACAAAGCTAAAGTACAAGTGTCAGTCCTATCACTTAACTCCAATTGGGGGCACGTTGTTGAATACCACTGGGCCTCGCTGTCCTTTTCTGTTCAGCTGATATGATCATGCCTGTCTTTCAGGAGAGGAGTACGAAGAAGAAGACAATGAAGAGGAAGCAGAAAGAAGGAAGAAAGGAAAAGATTGAAGAGGAAGGAGTGAAAAAGGGTTCCATTATGTTTATGCATCAGTGCACACTGACAGTTTCAGAATAATGGGTGTACATGTTGTTGTTATTCTTGCTATGTGCTGTCAAATCGAACCCAACTCATAGCGACCCCTCCTTGGGTTTCTGAGGCAGTATCACTACAGAAGTAGGATTGCCCAACCTTCCTTCAGAAGAGTGGCTGGTAGGTGTATATAGATACATTTAATCCTTACCCTAACTTAAATGGGTAGGTGAGATTCATAACCTATACCATTCATTCTTCCAACACACTTCTTCTCAAGTGCTTTTATTTCTGCACAAATTCTGTTATTTTTTCATATGAATTCAGTTTTATTTTCCATTTAGTGACACAGAAATAGAACATTCATAGTTGTAGCTAATTCAGCCTCTCTGATCCTATGTGATTGTGTTGCATATTCTCAGTTTTATTTTTAACCTAAAAATGAATATCTCATTCATTGGTATGTTCTAGGGAGAATGCATTAATTTAGTCATTCATTCACTCAACATAATTATTAAACATCTATCAACAACTAGTAACAACAATAACATTCTCTGGAGAAGGATGTCTTGCTTGGTAGGGTGGAGGGTCAATGAAGGAGGGGAAGGCCTTCGACGAGATGGATTGACAAGGTGGCTGCGACAATTGGCTCAAGTATAGCAAAGATCATGGAGCTGGGGCGGGATCGGGCAGTGTTTTGTTCTGCTGTGCATGGGGTCGCTATGAGTCAGAAACGACTCGTTGGCACCCAACAACAACAACAATAAACTGTTTTGTAATTACATCTATTTTTTATTTCCTCCATAGGGTTGCTGTAAGTTAGAATCGGCTGGATGGCAATGGGTGGGAGCACTTTCCAGGTAACAAACAACCCTAGAAACTCTGTTTCATTCCTTACATGAATATGTATTTCACACAGTGGAAAGGTCAAGGCCACACGAGGAGCTGATAGCTCTTTTGGGAAGGATTATATTTTAGCACTAGATAGTACAACTTCAGACAAGACATCCTGGCATCTCTGTCTGATTTATCTTCAGCCCAGTTATTACTCTGGCTCTAATTGTAGCTATTATCCTCTCTTTCACCTTATATCAACTTTCCTCATCTTAGTTTTATGCATTATATCAGAGCGAAAGAATTGAATTTTCCATTCTTATTTGCATAAAATGTTGAATTGTTCTGAATTCAAAATCTGAAATCAAACTTCATGTTTTATTCTGAAATTAATTAAAATATTTTACATAATCCTGTTAACTCTACTGTTTTTTTGGATTTTCCCCACCCTTCCCATAAAATGGAACCATTAGCACCTACCTCATTGAGATTAGCTTGGATGAAATCACCTAGGTGCAGTACAAAAAATATATAAAAGTTTGTGTTATTAAAGAAAAATAAAATGCTAATATAGAATTCCATTTTATTCTCATTACTGATACTATCATAATATTTTATGGCCAATAATGGATGTGCAGGTGATTTTTATTTATGCTATTTTCATTTTTATTCTAATTTCATCCATTATGACACTTAGTAATAAAACTATTCAATGAATTATATGACCTTTAAAATGTTCAAGTGAATTTCCATTAGTCATCCTCGCTGCCTTCATCATCCTCATTCTCAGAGCACTGGTGTGAATCATTTCTGTAGTGTGACCTCCAAAGGAAATCATATAGATGGAGAAGATTGAGTCATTTGGTAATGAGCAAAGTCAGACCTCTGCCTCATCCACACCTACATCCCTTTGCCAACGCCCCCTATCACTTCAGAGTCTATGTTTGAGAAGTGTGATATTGATTGCCATATTGCAGGAGCCAGGCTAGCAGGCTACAGCCTCAAGAGCACTGCTGATTATGGTGGCACATGACTGATGACTGACAGTCGGCACCCTGTCCTTTTTTCTGACAAAGCTTTCACTTGCCATTAATTCTCTATCTCCTCTCCTGTTAGTACTGCCACTTTCCAACCTAATAACCAATTGCCAATCAGCTACTGGTTATTTTTAATTAAGATCACCCACAAATTCTCTTCAAGTCACTTGCATAGGAAAAAGGGGAATCCTTTTATTCATAATCCAATTTCATGTGTAAATTGCCTTAATCACACTTGTCGGGCAGGCCTGTAACGTGTGACTGGAAAGTAGCACTTTTTCCTGTTCGGTCATGCATGGACTCCACACCTTAGCTCTCAGATATACAGCCACATTGCCACAATTATCTGTTTTTATTTGTGTCTCATTAGATTTGCAACTTCTTCCAGTAGGGGGATATTGACTGAGTCAACCCTTGCCCTCAGTTGCCCGTGAACAGATGGCAGTGGCTTCAGTTGGGTCAGACTCTTGGGATGGAATTACAGTTCACATAAATGCAGCAGAGGAGCACATGGAATTATTCTGGGGTAAGTAATGATGTTTGCTCTCACAGCATATAAACTCTGCCATATAATTATCTGACAAATATCAGGATACATATTACCATTGACATTGAGGTCTCACTTGAATCCAGGTGTTGAAATAATTTAAATATATAGAACATAAAGTAAGTTAAGCCTCTTTGATTTAGAGATTGCTTTTTTTTTTTCTTTTCTAAGAAAATACATGTATTTGAAGACTATACAAAAAAGGGGGAAAATTGTCTTCTTTTTAAAAATATATATCTTTATTGTACTGTGGAGTACTCAGACCTCATGTAAAGTTTTGAAAAATAAAAATTAATACAATCTGGGCCATATCTTCCTCACAATGAGAAGTTGTTTTCAAATTTGGTGCTGAGCTTGAAATCCAAAATATACCTTGCAATTGTTGTAGCCGCACCTGGAGAGTAACCGAGTATGGGAGGTCTTTACAGTCACTGAATCACAGAATAGGCATATGAAAAGTTGTGCCTCTGGAAAATCTTATACAGTGAAAGGAAAAGACTACCAGGCATCCAACTGTGCCAGCCACAGAACACCACAGGGCACGCTGCTGTGGTCTTTGGCTGGCACAGTTGAACAGTGTCTCGGTGACAAGTTTGGCCTCCACACAAGTTTCATTAGCTCCTAGTTGCTTGATTCACTTTGGTAAATCAATCTTGTACTAAAGACCTTTCAATGGCACCTTATCACCTGACACACTGTCTCAGTTATCTGAACTGCTATAATAGAAATCCTACCAAAGGTTGGCTTTAACAAACAGAAATTTATTCTCTCACAGTTTAGGAGGCTAGAAATATGAATTCAGAGCACTGGCTCTAAGGGAAGGCATTCCTTCTCTGCATCTTCTAGTCCTCGTGGTTCCTAAAGCAAGGACCCTGGGTACATAGGACATGCTTCACTCTGGGCTCTTCTTTCTTGGTGATAGAAGGTCCCTGTGTCTCTCTCTCTCTCTCTGCTGGCTTCTCTTGATCCACTGAGAATCATAGCCCAGCCAAATTGATACATACTTTGGGAGGACTCAATTGAATCCATGACACATGTTAAAGCTAATCTTAAGGACCTTCATTGAATACCATCTACCTCCCCATCCCCAGTTCTTTCCCCCTTTTAATTTTGACTGGCATTTGAGTGTTGAGTATGCATGGCATTCTTCCATATTCTTCAAATATATTATTCTGTTTGATTCTCATAACATATGTGTTTGCAGATGTGGTAACTAAGCCTTAGGGAGGTGCTATAATTTGCCTAAACCCCTAATAACTAGCAGAGCTAGCATTGAATTCCAGAAATCTTGCTTCTATAGCTTGTGCTTTTAAGGAATGTCACTACAGGATTGCTCTAAGGTTCAAGCATAATGTGTTTATAACAAACAAACACACTAACATAAAGCGTGGTTTTATTGGTAATTCAGCACCTTGTTTCATTTTACTTTGAAGGCTTGCCCATGACATTGACAGTTAATTCCCTGTCTGGATGTATAATTGTTCATGCTTCTTTCCCTCATAACCTCTTAAAAGAAGAAGGCACAGGTAGTCCCCAGCTTATAACATATTCAAGTTACAATGAACTACATTTACAACCATCCATTTGTGTGTGTTATTGTTACTGATATGTACCACATACAGTGTTGTAGCACAGAATTTGCTGATGTTTTCATTTTCAGATGTTCACTCACAGCTGTTCAATGTTAGGACTTACCGTATAGCAGGCAGTGGCCTATCCTACAATGAAGTCAGTATCAGTGTAGGAAGTTGTAACAGAAAGTTGAGGAATGTTCAACTCTAATGACATACAGCAATTGAATTGCACATGTGCCTGATAGCCTTTAGGACTCTCACTTCGTTGTTATAA
The DNA here is from genome assembly GCF_000298275.1 of Orycteropus afer afer. NCBI lineage: Eukaryota > Metazoa > Chordata > Mammalia > Tubulidentata > Orycteropodidae > Orycteropus > Orycteropus afer. The sequence continues at coordinate 559,212 of NW_006921654.1, forward strand.
CACTATCACCAACTTCAGTGTATCCCGAACATTTCATCTTCCTGGGAGACAGTTACAGGAAAATGCATGTAGGGGATTTGGAAAATGTTGCTGAGTTATATGAACATGTTCCAAGCATTTGATCAGAATAATATGATGGAGGACAGTGGTGGGAAAATCGTCCTTATGGAAAGATTGCTGAACTTGATGTTGTTGACATGGAACATCTCATAGATCAGAATGAAGAGGGACTGACAGATCAGGACTTGATGGATTTTGGTGAAGAAAGGAATGCTGAAGAAGAAAGATATAATTAAAAAGAGGAAGGAGAGAAGTAAAAATTTCACAGTGATAGAATTAGCTAAAGTTTTTCTAAACTGAATCAGTGACTTCAGTTGCTTGCAAACGTGGACCCAACCACTGACTGATTTGCTGAAGTCAGCAGGCAGATTCAGGAAGAAGTGAGACAGTACTGTGAAATATCTGAAGAAATAAAGAAAAGGATCATATTGACAATCTTCAGTAATTTTCTAACTAGAAACACAGTCTGCATTCACTGGAATAATCTAGATGATCCAGAGCCTTCTACAACTAGAATTATTACTACAAGTGACAAAATGCCAAAGTCATCCAACTCTTTCTTCATCATCAGAGTAAATATTTATGATTTTTATATTTTTTAGGTATGCATATATTAAAATATTTCTATAAGTTATGTATAGTTTCCAACCCCCAAAGACAAATAAAGACCGTATTTATAAAGATAACTGATGATAAAGGAAAAAAAAGAAATGAGGTATTCTACTTAGGTCATAACTGACTGATGATGGCACCATCAGACCAAAACCTCATCTTAAGTTGGGGACAATCTGTATACTTTATTTATTTATGCATATCTAGTTCCTAGTACAGGGCCTGGTATATAGTATATTGCTGTTGTCCACTGCCATCAAGTCAGACCCTGACTTATGGTATCACTGTGTTACAGGATGGAACTTCTCCAAAAGCTTTTCTGGTTATAGTTCTCATGGAAGCATATCACCAGATGCTTTTTTTCAAGAAACTACTGGGTGGTTTGAATCACCAAACTTCAGATTAGCAGTCAAATGTAAACTGTTTGTGCCACCCAGACTCCTGACATATAGCATGGACTGTGAATAGGACATTTATCTATTAACGTGAGGAAGATGACAAGTCACAGGGAAGGAGAATTCAATGTAGAGTATACCAGAGAAGACAATTTCATAGATGATAGCAATGTAGTGTAAGACTGTCACTTTCATACTAGGTATTATATTTGATCTTCAAATCTAGGTAATGTGATTAAATCTTCCTTTTTTTTGCTAATATTTCTATTTAAACCCTCTGCATCTTTATCCACCTATCTTTTTATAGCTACTTATGAACAGAAATCTGTCTGAAAGTGTATATGCCAAAATCTTTAGTAATAATTCTTTTTCAGCAGATAAATTATAGAGGCTTTCATTTTCTGCTCTTCTTATAGTCCTATTTCTTTAACTGCATGAATAAAATAAATGTTAAAAAAATCCTCATGATATGATTTGAGTTTTGGACATGATGAGTTTCTAGAGCTTTTGGACAACCAATCATATATCAGTCTGGAGTGAGAAGGAAAAGTCTGCCCTAGACAGAGAAACTTAGTGGCCACAAGACAAAATCATGATAATAATAATAATAATAATTTATATCATGGAGATTAATGGTATCTACAAGAAAAAAATTGTAAAGAAAGAGGAGCTGGATAAGATACTTTCCCTGCTAATTCACTCATTTCATTCAGGGCACTCTCTGGACTTCTGCATATATACACATATTTAATTATCCCAAACTATTTGAATATTGCCAATGTGGTCTTTATTTTAAGTCAGTGCAAAGGAATTCAGCACATTCTCAAAAAATTTCTGCTGTGTGTACAATTTAGCAATTTCATAAAAGTTATCATATGTCATCTGTACAATAACCCAGTAAGAGAGCTATGATGACTGTTTTGCCAGTGGGGAAATTGCAACTCAGAGTGATTAAGGTAACTTTTTAATTTTCTATTTCTGGTGTAAAAAATTACCCCAAACCTCGTGCCTTAAAACAATACACATTTATTGCCTTACAGTTCTATTGTTAAGAAGTTCTCCATGGGTCTCCCTAAGCTAAAATCAAGGTGTCAGTAGGGCTACCTTCTTTTCCAAAGGCTCTGGGAAAGAATCCATTCCCTTACCTTCTCCAGCTTCCAGAAGTAGCACTCATTCCCTAGCTCTTGGCCTTTTTCCTTCATCTTCAGAGTCAGCGACAGTGAGTCTAGTCCTTCCACGCCACATCCCATTCCATCATGTTAGCCTCCTCCTCTGTCTTCTCTCTTCCACTGTTAAAGACCTCTATGGTGACATTGGACTCATGGGAATAACGCAAGATCATCTCATGGCCAAGTCTTTAATTTGAACACATCAGTAAAGTCTCTTTTGGCTCATAAAGTAATGTATATGTAGGTACCAGGGATTAGGTTGTAGACGTCCTTGGGAGTCATTAGTCTGCCCACTACAATACAGTAGCTACTCACATCACTAGTAAGTGTCTGAATGGGAATTCTTTTGAGACATAGTCTCTACATTACTGCAAGGGATACCAAGACAAAAAAAAAAAAAAAGAAGAAGAAGAAGTGACCTGTCAAAGCCTATAATAAAAGTTTTGAAATGTAGAAAGTATCTAAAATGTAGAAACAGATAAGAAGGTGCTACTTATTCAGCCAGAGGACACCAAGCAAGGGCATAGATATTGACCTTAAATGAAAAATAAAGAATTCAAAGATGTCAGTTCTCGTATAAGCAGCCTTTAGTTTTATATACCAGACAAAACCAAACTCACCGCTATCAAGTCGGATCTGACTCATGGTGACTCTTCCTTGGATTTCTGAGGGAGCTCTGGTCACATAGTGCCTAAGGCCTTTGACTACTAACCAGAAGGCTGGTGGTTCAAACCTACCAGCCACTCCTTGGAAGGAAGATGGGGCAATCTACTTCCATAGTAATACTGCCTCGGAAACCCAAAGAGGGGTCGCTCTGAGTCGTATCCGACTTGACGGCAGTGTGCTTTGTGTGAACACTATGGAAGTAGATTTCCCAGTCTTCCTTCTGAGGAGTGGCTGGTGGAATTGAAACACCAGCCTTCTGGTTAGCAGTCATATATATATATATATATCACCATTCTGTCTTTTAATTTCTCTTCACTTCTTTTTCTCACCTTACCGGACCTGTGAAAGGCTGATGTTCCAACAGAGCAAATTTAGAAGCCAGAATATCACCTTGAAAAGTGACTGAGTGTTGCAAATTAAAAAATGGTTAAAAAGAAAGAAGTGAGCACTTCTTTCATGTACCAAAGAACAAATAAAACCCATTGTTATTGAATCGATTCCAACTCATGGTAACCGCATGCATTACTGAGTAGAACTGAGCTACATGGAGTTTTCTTGGCTGTTATCATTACGGAAGCAGATCAGCAGGCCTTTCTTCTGTGAAGCCACTGTGTGGGATCAAACCAGCAACCTTTTGGTTAACATCCCAGCACAAAACACATATGGCACTCCTCTCTCTTTGAATCCAAGCTGGCCCATGACTGCACTGGCACATTGTTTATACCAGAAGTGTGTTATAACTGTTCTCAGGTGAGCTTTTGAGAGCACTGGCTACTCTTGCCTTGTTCCCTTGTAGTACCCAGGCTGTAAAGGAGATGCTCGGAAGAGAAGAATATGCCAACCCACGACAATGCAAATGCAATAGGACAGTTTATTAGCTAACTTAAGTTAGGGTCTTTGCTCTTACCAAGTCAGTGGCTTAAGCAAAAGACCCCGTACCCCGTTTCTTTCACCAATTTATGGAACAATATGGGGAGGGGCAGCACCGGGGCGAGGGGGTACAGGTGATTGGTTGTTGCTAAGGGATTTAGGGCAGTGATCTAAGATGTTAGGGGACGTAAAGAAACTCCCCGGCTCCAAAGTTCACTTGGGAAAATATTATCTAGGGAGAGACTTCCAGGAGCCAAGTAAATCTCCGATAAGCGCTGAATCCGGATGGCTTTTGTGATGCGTGCCGAGTTCGGAGGAAGTTCCTTGATACCTACTGAGACCAGAGGGTGGATAAAGGCCCTAAGGAGTCTAAAAGTTCTGTTTGTAATGCTGACACTAAAAGGTTTCTGGTTAAAGATTTTCCTGGAGGCTATTAGAGTTCTCAAACTCACACTCTTGGAGTCCATTCTACTACATAAGAAGTCTGACTACTCTAAAGCTGCCATACTGTAAGAAGGTACAAGCTGGACACCTGGAGGTGCTATAAGAGGATGGCAGGAGAAAGGGGGAAAGGTTGGAGAAGGGGGGCCAGAGGCACTCACATTATTCAGTTTCAAGAGACTTCAGGGATCATGGAGCAGAGTCAGTTTCTGAATTACACTAACAGAGTATTAAGATGTGATTTTAATAAATTACTATTGTAACTCACTACGTCTTGGGGCAGTCTGTTAGGCAACAATAGATAACCACAACAGAAAGCCAATTTCTTCTCACTCCCAGGCTTGAAAAATGGAGGGATAATCAGCATGTCTTTTATTTCCCCCCTGCCCTCTCTCTTCTTCCTCTTCCTTATCTCTTCCCCGCACTGCACTCTTTGACCTGGCCATGCAAGGCTATTTTTTCCAAGATGCATTCTGTCAGTGTGGGGGAATTTTAGCTGTGAATTGGGGCCATGGTTATTACACTGTTGGGCAGGATAGGGGGAAGCATAGTCCTATCATTTGAAACTGAAAGGAAAATAAATTGTCCACACAAACACCTCCTTTTCGGCATTCAGCAAACCATCCCCACTTCCCTGGTTCTGCCTTTGTCAATGGCACACACTTTAGTCTTATTTAAAACAGATTTTTCACTGAGACTTTGGTAAGTTAGTATCTGCAGGAAGAGAAACTTTAAAGCACTTTAGGTTATGTTTGTTTTCTCTCTTTCATTTTGTTACGGTCATTCTTCTCAAGTGAGAATCTCAAAGATGAATAAAATTTACTAAAGAGCAATCCTAGGAGCTCTGGTAGCATAGTGCCTAAGGTACTTGATTGCTAACCAGAAGGCTGGCGGTTCAAACCCCACCAGCCACTCCTCGGAAGGAAGATTGGGCAATCTACTTCCATAGTGATACTGCCTCAGAAACCCAAGGAAGGGTCCCTGTGAGTCGGGTCCGACTCAATGGCACATAACAACACCAATCCTAGCTATTTGGAAAAAAATTCTCACATACTCCATTTTATGTCTGCCATATGCAAACAGTTAATGCACTCTGCTGCTAACTGAAAGGTTCAAGGTTCAAATCCACTCAGAGGCACCTTGAAAGAAAGTCCTGATGATCTCCTTTCAAAAAAATCACCATTGAAAATTCTATGAACTCAGTTCTACTGTGACACACGTGGGGTTGCCATGAGTCAGAATTGACTAGGTGTCAACTGATTTGGTTCATATGTTTTAAAACAAGTGATTCACGGAAATGCAGTAGATCCTCAAATTTGTTGTACGTTCAGACTTATTCAAAGTTTTGTTTTCTGTTTTATATCATCCTCATGTTTCTAACCTATATTAGGATAAAGACTGATATAACGTCAAACACAGAAGAAAATCCAGTAATCATCTAGTCTAACCTCATTCTTCCAGAGATGAGTTAAATGAGGCCCTATGACTTTAAGTGACTTGTTTTAAGGTCACAGAATCCATTAATGCCACTGACTACACAGCAAGGTTTCTCAACTCTGACACTATCGACAGCTGGGGCTGGATTATTCTTTGTTGTGGAGCCTTAGTGGTCCTGAGCATTTTAGGATGTTTAGGAGCAGTGCTGGCCTCTACCTGCCAGATGCCAGCAGTAAGCCCCTCAATCATAACAAACAAACAGTCTGGACTTTGCTAAATATTCCCTGCAAGGCAAAATCACCCCTTGTTAAGCACCTTTGTTCTGGATGGTTGAATATATGACTTCCGGTTTGGTTTGGTTTTTCCTTCATGTTGTTTTTTTGTTCCTCCTTATTACAGATTGAATTATATTCCCCTGGGTTGGGGAGATGGAATTGGAATCTTAAACCGCAAGCCTGTGGATGTGGTTTTGTTTTGAATAGGGTTTTCTTTGGTAATTAATCTGATCACACTCAAGCGGGGTGGGCTCTAAATTTAATCACGTCTGAGTTTAAAAAGAGCAGATTAGGCACAGAACCATGCCCACAAGAGAAAGACAGATGTTATGTGAAGATTGCCAAGGAGCAAGGGAATGCCGGGGCCACCAACATGGAAGACTTGTCAAAACCCTAATTGGGGCTTTGAGCCTCTTGAATTATGAGGATGCAATTTCTGTTCTTAAAATCATCCACTTGTGGTAGGTGTGTTATAGCAGCACTAGGAAACCAAGGCCCGCCCTAGTCCACCCTGGAACCAGGACGCTCCCCACAGAGACAAATTCGAGCACTCTCTTTTCTTCACAGAAGCCAGAGTGTGGTGGCTTAAAAAGCTGCAAACTGTGTGTGGGAGTTCAACAAACACGATTACAGCTTGGAGGATGCTGACTAAATGGTGAAGCTAAGTCAGTCAGAGACCAGAGGTCCTTTGTGACTGTGGCCCTGTTGCTACAACAGCTCGGTAAACAGTCAATGAGGCCTGTTACCTCAAGGTCTGTTGTTGAGATCAACAGAGAATGTCAATCCCTATTCTCCTCACACTGGCTGGAAGAAAGCCCTTAAACATAAAGACATTCTGCTTGTTGACTTCAGATCATTCTTCTTAATTTAACTTTTTCTCTCTAATTGTGACTTAAAGTTTTAGCAAGATTGTAATTTCTCCATTGTGGGAACATATGTGTCATTTATTTTTATGTCTTCAGAGTTCCAAAAGAAAGTGGTTCTTAAAAATGGCTCCAAACCAAACCAAACTCACTCTGTTGAGTTGAATCCTACTCACAGTGACTCCACAGGGTTCCCAAGGCTGTACATCTTTACAGAAGCAGACTGTCTCATCTTTTTTCTACAGAGCGGTTAGTGGGTTCAAACCACCGACCTTTTGGTTAGCAGCCAAATGTCTTAATCAATGTACCACCAGAGCTCCTTGAAATACATTTTTATCCACTGACAACTTATGTATCCATTGATTCAAGAACTCATTTTACCAGACATCCTTCTATGTGTTTAAGTGGTTAGATGATGCAGTAGTAAAGAGAAATATCCCTGGATTCAAAATAATCTTGACCATATAGGAAAAACAGATGTGGTATAATTGAAGTCCAGGGTGCTAGCTATTATGATAGAGGAAGCATTCCAGGACTGAATCTAACATTTGAAAAAAAATGAAACATACCAGAAATCTGACTTGCATCCAGAGTGATAGACTATACTCTAGGCCTAAAGGATGTCCTTCACAAAGATAAATAGAAGTGAGTATTAGAACATGCTTTTTCTTCTTTATTTAAATAGCTGAAAGATCTTTAAGAAAATCATATATGAGGATAGACATTTTGTGCATAGTTTGCAAGGAGGATTATTAAGGAAAATATAAGAACAATATTCTAGTTTCATATAGATAATCGTTTTCTGTGTCAATAAGAACTTGACACATTCTCATGCAAAATCACTAGAGGTTTAAGCAGGACTAGACCATGTCTAGGAGCTCTGGTGGCATAGTGCCTAAGGCATTTGACTGCTAACCAGAAAGCTGGCAGTTCAAACCCACCAGCCACTCCTTGGAAGAAAGGTTGGGCAATCTACTTCTGTAGTGATGTTGCCTCGGAAACCCAAGGAGGGGTCGCTATGAATTGGGTCCAACTTGATGGCAGTAGGTTTATGACATGAATTTTAAAGATCTTTCTAAGGGTATACATGGAAAAGCAGATAAAAGGCTATTATGATAGATGTAGAAAGAGATGGTAAGAACCTAAAGTAGAGAAGAAGCAGCAGATGTGGAAAGAAGATTGACAGGAAATGGGCAATGGGGTAGAGAGGTGGGAAATGTAAATGGAACATGATACCAAGAGCTGGCCTGAGGCTAATGGTATTCTGACCTCAAGAAATGACCTCTTTGTGTTCTTCTACACTTCTCAGGAATCCCTCCAGACTATTTCAGGAACCCAAGAATATATACTCCATCCTAGCCATTTCTTTGGTCTAGTCAATTACAAGGGTGAAATTAAATTCCTGCACCATTTTGCATTACACTTAACAATGGTGTCACAAATTCCTCACAGCTGTAAAAAGGATCTCAAGTATTATCAAGAAATAGGGAATGCAAGTTGCTACGAAAAGTGCTGTTCCTCTCTTTAACTAAATTATGTGGCTGAAATCATGTGACATTCAACTCAATTTTGAAAGAACACATTATGTGATATTGTGCAATAAAATCTGTCATTCTTGTCTTTCTAAAGGTCATCAACATTACCCCACTGCCAATGAGTCAGTTCTGACTCATGACTACCATATAGGACAGAGTAGAACTTCCCAATAGAATTTCCAGGGCTATAGATCTTTACAGGTGCCAGCTGCCACATCTTTCTCCCACAGAGCAACTGGTGGACTTGAACTGCGGACCTTTGGGTTAGCAATCACGCTTTTTACCCACTGTACCATGAGGGCTCCTATATTAGAGATGTTAGAGGGTCGGGAAGAAAGATCTTCATGCCATAGGTCATAGCCAGGAGAATCCATTCACTAGGTGGCTGGCCAAGGCCTTCTGAGCTACACAATGCCATGCTATGGATGTTCTAAATCTTTATGAATCCATCTTTTTTTTGCCGAAAAGAAATTCTGATGTGCACCACCATCAGAATGGCTTCATTATATCAACTATCTTTTATAGTTATAGTTCATTTATAAGCCTTTGGGCTCTAGGAATGAAACTCTGACTGAATCATTTAGACACATAAAAACCAGCACACATCATAAATAAATGGTTTTTGTACTCAAATTGGATTCTGATTACTGCTCTTCCATTTACCTATCTGCTAAATCAAAATAATTTTACCTACACCTCATAGTTCAGGAGAAACAAAATGTCCTATGAAAAGGGTGACTGACATTGTAGGTGACTAATAAATGTAACTTCTCTTCCCCCATAATGATTCATTTAAATTGAGTTATTAAATAATCTGTCCAAGTGTGATGACATTTTAAACATTGCTTCTAAGTGCAGACTACAGTGTTGTAGGTACTCACTAAATACCTAGTAGTTATGAAATTCAATTACCAACATTCAGGCAAAGGGATATCTTTCCTGTATGCATTTTACTGTCTTATACCATGCCTACTGTTTGTCTTTGCTTCTTTCCTAGGACATCAGGAGCATAGTTTGTCTAAGTCTCTCCTAGTCATTTCAAACCAGCCTCCCGAGCACCACCCCCCAACACGTGCACACACACACACCCTACTACTCTTTTAAACTCAAAGCTTTGCGTGAGAAATGTTTTCTCAAGTACTATTATGCTCAGGACCTCGGCTAGGTGATGAAGATAAAAAAGAGAAATCAGGTGTAATCCTTGCACTCTGAGGATAGTCAGATGAAAGAAAGTTCTCTTTGAAACTTTATTTGAATCCGTTTGAGATGGAAGTATATTTATATCCCATTTTAAATATAAGGAAACTGTGGCTCTGAAGCACCGTCCCAGGGTGGCACTACTAACCTAAATGTTGGTGATCCCTTAGAAGAAAGGCCCGGCAATCTACTTCTGAATAAGTTATAGCTCAGAAAACCCGATGGAGCAGTTCTATACTCTGTAACACATGAGGTAAGTTGGAACCAACTCAACAGTCAGGAGTTTGGCTTAGAAAAATTAAAAGATACTATGACTGTGTTTAGGAGCTCTGGTAGCGTAGTGCCTAAGGCACTTGACTGCTAACGAGAAGGCTGGCAGTTCAAATCCACCAGCCACTCCTCGGAAGGACGGTTGGGCAATCTAGTTCCGCCTCGGAAACCCAAGGAGGGTCTGACTCAGTGGCATATAACAACAACAACAACATGACCATGTTTGCACAACCAAGATTCAAACTAAATACCATTTTATTTCATTTTCACAGAGCAACATCTGGGTTCACACCAGAGACAGAGGTGGGAATTGATATTTTCCTAGCAGGAAAGCGAAAAAATAACAGAGATTTTCTTGATTACTCAAAATTCAGAAGAAGTCTAAAAGCCCTTTGCTGTAGAGTTGATTAGTACTCATAGCAACCCTATAGGACAAATTAGAACTGCCCCGTAGGCAATTTTCAAGTAACAGTTTCCAAGGCCGTAATATTTGCAGAAGCCAGCTCCTCCATCTTTCTCCCACAGAGTGGTTGGTGGATTCCAACCAATGACCATTTAGTTGGTCACTGAGTGCTTGAATCACTGCATCACCAGGGCTCAAATAAGTTCAACAGAAAAAGTGAAAAAAGTTTACAGGAATTTATTATTATTATTATTATTGATTCATATTTTAATTAATCTCTTAGCATTGGGAGGTAATGCACTTTAATGGGATCTTGGCAGGAAAAGCACATTTTAAACAATAAGAAACTAGGAACAACATTGAACAGAGCTATTATTTTTGGCAGGAGTCTTTTCTTACATCTCTCTCTCTCTCTCTCTCTCTCTCTCTCTCTTTTTCTCCCCCTTTTGTTTCTCCCCTCTGGTAACAAAAGAGGAGAAAAGTTTAAATGGGAGAAGATTGCAAGAAGTTGGAGATTAACATATTTAATTTACATAATGTCAGTGTGTTAAAGACTAGGTAGGTGCAGTAGTATAAAATATTCTTAGTTAAAAAGCAGCTTAAAATAGCAACCTCTTTCATTGTGCACATTTCACCCAGTTCACTGTGCCGCTAAGTTAAAAAAGAACACCATTTGCGCAATAAAGGCAGCACATAATATGCATAGAGGTCTAATTATTTAGGGAAAGGAGTACTTCTCCATTTGATTCACTCTGCAGGTGATGTAATGGAGGCATCATTGATGATATAATTTGACTCTTCTGACCCATCAAGATGATGAAGTCCACGTGGGAACAGAACACCAGCTTTTTCATTTTAACTATACAAAGTGACTGATGTTGGAAAGTTTTTTGTGTGTGTGTCAGTCGAATCGTCAAAATCCCCCTCCGTGCAGGGCACAGCGGGCTGCACTCTAGCTTTCCCTCTTGGATGCTGCTAATGCTCGCTGGCAGCTTTCACTCAGAAAAAGCTTTTGCAGAAAGACCACAGTGCAGTCTTCTCTACCCAGCATGCTTAGCTTAATGCCTGCCTTGGAACAGCATTCCGGGAGCCTTAATTCCTAAGTGGAGCAACTCTAAAACTAACTCCTCACTTTCCAAAACTCAGATGTCCTCTGGTTGGACTTCCTCAGCTTTCTTTTTGTCTCAAAGATTCTACTTGGACTTGAGGAAAAGGCGAATGAGGACCAATGACCTAGAGTTAAGGTCAATAGGGTGCAATAGAAATAACTAATTGGGTTCAAAGACTGTTGGAGTGAGCGGAACGCTTCCTTCCTTGTATGTTATTTCCTTTCAGTTATAGGGAACTGCACTTTCGTGACACTTCCGGATACGTTCCCTTTTTAAAATACTCTTTATCCCTAGGGGAGCTGGGGTGACAGTCCCACAAATAAACTTGTGACGAATGGGGATATTCATGGAGCTCTGGTGGTGCAGTGGTAAGGCATTAGGCTGCTCACCAAAAGGTCAGCGGGTTCCAACCCAACTAGCCCGTTTGGGGGGAGAAAAATGGGGCGGTCTGCTTCCGTAAAGAGTTACAGCCTTGGAAAAGCTATGTGGCAGTCCTACTCCGTCCCATAGGGTTGCTATGAGTAGAAATTGACTTGATGGCGTTGGGTTTGTTTTTCTCGTTGGGGATATTTAGCTTCATAAGGTACTCCTTCCTTTTGGGGTAGAAGCCCTCTTGGGGTAGAAGCCTACCTACGGGTTTTAAATGGTCCTTCAAGCCACCTTAGGAGTCTCTGGGTGTTACAGATGGTTAATGCACTCAGTTGCTAACCAAAGTGTTGGAGGTATGAGTTCACCCAGAGATATCTTGGAAAAAAGGCGTGCCAAGTTACTACCGAAGAGTCAGACACCGAAAGACCTATGGCGCACTGTTGTATTCTCGCACACATGGTGTGGCCATCAGTGGGAATCAACTTGATTATAGGTTACAAGGCAATTTACTGAGACAGCACCCCTCCCTCATGGGACAAGACCCACTGCTTCGCTCCAGAGCTGCCCGAGACAAGGTAAGTTCATTTACTAATTCTAGGATAAATGAGTAGCAAGTCCATCTGGCTGAAAGGTCTAAAGCAACATTTTCCAATTTGACCTCCAGCCTTAATGATGACCAGTCAGATATTTTGGCCTCCACATGTATTTTTTGACCTACTTCTTAGTTTTTTCACACTCATCTAGGAAAACAGTGTTATTTATATATTTATCACACTATCACACAAATTAATATCTGTATAGTCCCAGAGAATGTACAGAGACTTTGAATTTCAGTTTGCTCATCTGTAAAATAGGGGTAATGATTATGTCTGTGTAATAGTTTTATGATCAAGTTTCTGTGAAATGAAGACATGCAAAGCATCTAGAGGAATATCTATGCAGGACTTTTCACAGGCTGTCCCTGCTCCTGGGGAACATTATAGTGTTGGCCAGGAAACAGTGCTGCCTGGGCTTCCCTTTGGAGACAGCACTGTTCACATGATGGTTTGTAAAGAGGGTTCTGGTCATGACTTGTCCTTTCGTAAAGCCATTCTTGCTTCTCTTAAATGAAGAGGACAAAGTTCAGCATAGACGACCTTTAATGATCTAACCATTTCCTTTCATTTGCCTCCACATTAATATTTCCTCCAAACCAAGGAGGGGACGCTATGAGTCAGGGCTGACTCGATGGCACATAACAACAACAACAACAACAAACCTTAGCTCCCATTTGAAATGTCTTTCTGGAACATTTTAACCCTTTCTTTTCCACTTGGTATTTCATAGAGTTCTGGTAGTGCATTGGTTAAACATTCGGCTGCTAACCCTGCAGCTGCTCTGTGGATGAAAGATGAGCCAATGTGCATTCTTAAAAATGGACAGCCTTGGAAACCCTATGGGGCAGTTCTCCTCTGTCCAATAGGGTCAGTATGAGTTGGAATTGACTAGAGGGGTGTGGCTTTGGTCTGATTTGCATCTTTCAAGACTACACTCTTATGCCTCCTTTCTGAAATTTTATCAAGTTTTCTCTTCTCTGTGTTTCCAGAACTCTTTATTCATGTCTATCTAATGCATTCATCACATTGTAACATTATTGTGCATGTGTTTTTTCACCAGACAAAGCTGTAGCCCCTAGAGGATAGACATCCATCTATATACAGAGTCTAGAAAACTCTTTGTAGTAAATAAGTGGGTAAGGAATCAAATACATGGTGCTCACAGACTCACGATGTGTGAAAGAATCAGCCTAAAACCTCCATTATTTAAGAAGAGAAAAAAAATCTCCTTTAAAATATGGACCATCAGACTTTTATTTTCCTTGGGCTCCTCATGTCCTTTGCATTTATGAAGTTGTCAATCAGTTTCTTCTCCCTTGAGTTTTATTACTGGGTATTGGGCACTTGTGCTTATAAACCAAATGAAGTCTACTCAGATGTGATCGAATTACGTGCAAGTGATGGCTAAATGTACTACGTGTTTCAGGACACTTTTAAGAAATTGGGGAACAGTTTTTCGTAGAATTCTCATCAAGAAGGAACTCTTTTTCCCCACAGTCAGTGTGGTGAAATTAGTTAATTGTATAGAGAGAATGCATCATTAACACAAAATATTCAACACTAACTATAAATGAGAATTATTTAGCAATTATTATGTGTTCACGTGATAAAGAAGCTCACATGTATTAACTCATTTAGTCCTCAAGAAAACCTTGTTAAGGAAATGCTTTTATTTGTTCCAGTTTACAGATGAGGAAAATGAGGCCCACACGAGGCACAGCTGAGAATCCAGACAAGCTGTCATTAGGCTTATGATCAGATTTTGTTTCTTCATGTCCTGGTTTAAAAAAACAAAACAGAAACCTCTCTAGTTATTGTCATAGATATAAACAGCACCTGACTCTAATAACATTAATGTATGCATCATCTATTATGTATCAGGCATTGGATTGAGTATTCCATGTAAATTGTTCTGTTTCTTTTATGACTTATAACACTGCCGTGGGACATACAGTTTTATTGGCTCTTTAAATATGGGGAAACTGAGGTTCAGAGTGGTTAATTGAATCACTCTAGGATTCTAACCCGAGTTTGACTAAGTATAAAATCTTTTGCTTAACCATGATGCTAACCCCATTGCCCTCGAATCAATTAAGACCCATAGTGACCCTGTCAGATACAGAAGAGCTGCCCTATAGTGTTTCTAAGGCTGTGATCTTTACAGAAACAGACTGCCACATCTTCCTCCTGTGGAGCAGCTGGTGGGTTCGAACTGCTGACCTTTCAGTAAGCAGCCCAATTCTTAGCCATCAGGCTACCAGGATTCCTTAACCATGATGCTACCACTTGGTAAATGTCATAAAGATCCAAGTGCAGCGTTGGCCAGATGTGATAAGTTAATAACCCCACACCCCGGGCCTGTACAAAATGGAAAGTTAAACTAAATTATTTATCACTTTATGTGATGCAGGTTTACATTGTCGTTGTGATAGGAGGAAAGTCTGTTGTAGAAATTTATTTTAATTTTTCCAAATCATTCACACGCTGAACGCCTTTTCCATCCTCAGTCTTCTGTGTCAAGAATCATTTTCATATCAACTAATAGTACGACAGGAATGTTTTGTTTACAGTTATTTATGTCTGCCAGAAATAAGGACTGCTCTTGTTTTACAGCATAGTCTTGGAGTTAGAGTGCTTATAGTACTTGGCAACTATATTCCCAGGTGAAAAGCAATGGATTCTAAAAGAAATTTAACATGAGAACAATACAACCCTGGCAACAGTAGTCAAGACAGCATATTGTGTTTATTCCTACACACTTCTAAGGCTTTAGGTGAGAGTCTTTGTTATCACTAGCAGTTTGCTGTCATTTAAATTGGCTTATACTATACAAATCTACGTGAAAAGTTGGAAGGGTTACAATTAGAAAAGAAACGTTGCCCTTTTTGAGCATCCATTTTCTCTACAACATTTTCCACTCATTTGTGGTAATGGTTGCTGGAATAACAGTAAACTAAAGATGATACAAATAATAATAGATCTTATTTATTGTGTGTAAGCTCTCTGACAGATCAAACCAAGTCTGCGTTTTCCTCTGCTTTACTCCAAATAGGTAGCACATTGTAGTGAACACTGTAGCCTTAAAAAAAAAAAAAAGACTAGTCAATCTGTTTTGTCTGTTTTGTTAGCTCCCTATCTCTATCTATATTGGCAGTAATTGGTATTATCTCCTTGTTACTGTTAGAGAACTATGCCTAATCCCACTTCTCATTTATCAACATGGTTAGGTACCAAAGACCAGAACGTTATGCAGAATTGGCATTATATGAGACTTGGGCTGTACTCCTTCTTTGGTACTGGTGTCGTCCCACCCCACAGTTGCTCAGTGACCATCAGGTCCCCTCAGTAAATCTCAGGATGTGCATGGCATGGTGGCCCCCTTCTCCACCATGCTGTTTCCACCTCCATGGAACTCAGAGGAGGGGAGGGGGTGATGATAGTGGTGGCCCAGTTGCTTACTGCCCACCACCTCCTGCTGCCCACTCATCCTCAGTGTGCCCCACCCCACACAGCCCCCTTCCTTCTCCTACCCTTCCCACTGCCCCCCACCACCCTCCCCAATACCTTCAAGCCCTTGTCCAGCCTCCCTCTGCCTACCAGTGATCTTGTATTGTCTTGCCATTGCTCCGTGCCCTCTGTGGCTGGTCTGAGGCATCTTGGACCAATGGGAGAAGGCATCCCGCAGCCGGTTGACTGTTGTCCCTCATGTGAACTCATCATCGCCATGGCATCCCGTATCTTGTTCACGGTGGCCTGCGGAGGGCATTGTGTGCCCAGCTGCAGCCCTGCATGGGGCCTGGAACATTGGAGGGACCATCTGAGAATGTTTTTCAAAATTATAAAATGCAAAATATCAGAAAACAGAATAACAAGTGAGGAGTAGGTATAATTTGTTGATGGAAATCTTTTCTATTTCTTCTCAGAATGACTCAGACTTGAGGCATCCAATTTTAATGTCATTTTCCCATGTAGCTTTTGAATTATTGAACAGTTTGAACATGGTGAGATAGTGGGAACAGCCCACAAACCTTGGAATAAGAACTGAGCCTGGGTCCTAGTTCCTTATGTATTAGATCCAACTCCTTTTCAGTTGTCTTATCTTAGAATACTATGGCAAAGGCATGACACAACATTATGGTAAGCAACTGATTTAAGTGCCTAAGGGATTTGACTGCTAACCAGAAGGCTGGTTGTTCAAACCCACCAGCCACTCCTAGGAAGGAAGGTTGGACAATCTACTTCTGTAGTGATACTGCCTTGGAAACCCAAGGAGGGGTAGCCATGAGTTGGATCTGACTCGACAGCAGTGAGTGAGTGTGTGTGAATGTCCCTGAAACACAGTGGACTCCTACTATTTGTTTATATTTTGTCTCTGTCGGGGTGTACTTGTGGACTATCCTCTGGACTAGTCACAAAATGATAGTGATTAATGATAAGTGACTGGGTATGTCCTGAGTCCTCAGTGATGGGCAAATGAAGAGCACTGTGTTAATCTTCCATCAGGTCAAAGACAGATGGTTCATAATACACCCTCTAGCTCTTCTCATATTTAGTGATTCAATGCAAAATTGCACATAAATCTTTGGAATCAGAAAAAGCAAACAAACCAATTGAGCTGAACTATTATACCCACCACTAATTACTAGCTGATTGGCCTTAACATGACAATATTTTCAGGTCCTCTGTTTCCTCATCTATAAACTGAGCCTAATATTACCTAATTATAAAATCAATATAAATCAGCCAAGATTAGCAAATCACAACAGAACCTTGTTGAGATTCATCTTTATGTTCATATTGTTGTTGCTAGTTGCCGTGGAATTGATTCCAATTTGTTGTGATACCATGTGTGCAGAGTAGGGTTTTCAAGACCTTTCTAAGGCAGATGGACAGGCCTGTCTTCTGAGGCACCGTGGGTGTGTTTGAACAGTCAACCTTTGCCTGGTGGTTGAGTGCTTATACATTGACACTACCCAGGGGCTACTTCTGTTCATCCTTGTTGTTGTTATGTGCCATTGAGTCGGACCCGACTCATAGCGCCCCCTTCTTGGGTTTCCGAGGCAGTATCACTATGGAAGTAGATTGCCCCAACTTCCTTCTGAAGAGTGGCTGGTGGGTTTGAACCGTCAGCCTTCTGGTTAGCAGTCAAGTGCCTTAGCCACTACGCTACCAGAGCTCCCCATGTTCATCCTTAGGCATATTGAAACTAAATCAAAGCCAAGAAACTAAGTTTATCTAAAATATTTGCATAAAGGAATAAGATTAAATATTGGATTCTCATTTTTCTCCTTTATTCCTTTCTCTGTTTTCCAGTTTATCTAAGTGAATATATATTGATTTTTTTTTCTCCAAAACAGACTTGCATATTAAGATTTTAATAGTATGTCTTTGTATATTATTAAAAAGTCTGTAAACCATTATTTACATATTTCCCAATATTTCATCAAGTACATGTTGTTTTGTTTTTTGCTACCTTAAGCAGTACTATAATGGACATCTTGTTAGGATTATTATAATTCAAGGACAATTTAAAGACATGTCTACAGGACAATATTGTCCAGGGCTTTTCTGGTCTCTAAAGTCCTTTTCAAAGCAGAGCTATTATTTCTCTAATTGCAATTACAAAGCAAGGTCAATGTGAGCAGGAAGACATTGTTTAGTAGCTGATGATCAGAGGAAGAGACTGTAATGTCAAATATTTGATTTAGGAAAGGACATAGGAAAGCTTCCTTATAATGGTCAGTTAATGCGGTAATTTTATACTTGGGAAGAATGGACATCCAGAAAAGAACAATGCATTACCCAGTGACCACACACAGGGGAGTGGGGAAAAAACCTTAATGAATGCTAAGCTTTCAATTGTTCTTTTGGCAAATCAGTTTGTGGATTTGACAGAACACAAAGATGTGGGTCATTCTATAAGGAAAAGAAAATTAGGTAAGCCAAAATCCATGTTAGTTAAAACCAAAACCAAACCCATTTCTATTGAATTGATTCCAAGTCATAGTGACCCTGCAGACTAGAGTCAAACTCTCCTATAGGGTTTCCAAGGCTACAGTCTTTGTGGAAGCAGACTGCTACATCTTTCTTCCACTGAGTGGCTGGTGGGCCCAACCTATGACCTTTCAGTTAGCAGCCGAGTGCTTTAACCACTGTACCGTAAGGACATGGGTCCTCATGTTAGTTTTTGTTGTTGTTGGGTATAATCCAGTCAGCTCCAATTCATAGTGACTCCACATACAACAGAACGAAACACTGTGCCAGCCTTAAAACAGTTGCTGTGTTTGAGCCCATTGTTGCAGCCACTGTGGCATCCACCTTGTTGGGGTCTTTCTCTTCTTTGCCAGCCCTCCACCTGACCAAGCATGATGTGTTTCTCCAGGGATTTATCCCTCCTGATACCATGTCCAAAGTACGTGAGAAAATTTGCACTGTCCTCAGCATTCTGGATGTATTTCTTCCAAGACAGATTTGTTTGTTCTTCTGGTCCCATTTGTCCATTCAAGGCCCCTGCGATATTAATGTATTGAAAATACACCTGCAAAAAATCAGTGCTATAATTAGAGAAATCCTATAGAAGCTTCTGGGTTGTTGCACGAGAAACGCTACCATTCTAGCTGTTCCTCTATAAGTAACACAAGCTGTATCCAAGGCAGACTACCTTTGAAACGTGAAATAAACTATTTCTACAAATATTTGCTTTCTTCTTATTAATTCACTGCAAGAATTAAAAAACATAACAAACATACAAATCTTCCCCACCCCAAAATAAATTGCCCTTTAAAATATTTAAAGTACTCATTCATAGAAAGACAGCGTCAATTTTTTTTCAATAACAAAGACAACCACTTTTTTTTTTTTTTTCTTTCTTTTTTTGGTGCTCAGAAGGGAGATGACTGGTCCAGGGGTTCCTAGTCCTTGGCTTTTTGGGAACCTAGAGGTCCACAGTAGCAATCATGACTTTAGGGACTTTTTTATACTCTTTAAAGAGGTTTATTTGAAGCATTATTATTTTTATCATCAGGAGAAAATTTACAGACATTATGCTTTTCTTCTTTGTCTTAAATTATATCAGTAATTGCACTGAGTTCTTCGTGTTGATCACAAACTTTAATTGACATCCACATATAACCTGTTCAAACATCAACAAATTTGTCTAGATTTGGAGTCCTTGCTCGTTGTAGATGGTTCAGTGCTTGGCTACAAACTGAAGTCAGTGGGTCCAATCCACTCAGAGTTGCCTCAGAAGAAAGACCTGGCAATCTACTTCCAAAAGATCACAACTACTGAAAACCTTATGGAGCACAGTTCTACTCTGACATACATGGGTTTGCCATGACAACTGCTTTTTGTTTTCGTAGTAATAGTTCAGGATATAGTGTTGAATATTATAGAGAGAGCCCTGGCTTTCTGATTGGGGTCTACAAAGAAGGGAACAGTTGCCCTAAAATGTAAAAGTAGATAGAGAGGTAAATAAATGATCAGTGCTATAATTGGGTCACTACTGTTATTGTGAGGTGCTGTCGATTTGGCTCGAATTCATAGCAACCCTGTGTGCAACAGAACAAAACACTACCCAGTCCTATGCCAGCCTCAATCCTTGGCATACCTGAGCCCATTGTTGCAGCCACTGTGTCAATCCATCTTGTTGGAGGCCTTCCTCTTCTTTGCTGACCCTCCACTTTACCAAATATGACATCCTTCTCCAGGGAATGGTCCCTTTTGATAACATGACCAAAGTAGGTGAGATGAAATCTGGCCATTCTTGCTTCCAAAGAGCATCTGGCTGCACTTCTTCCAGGACAGATTTGTTTGTTCTTTTGGCAGTCCATGGTACTCTCAGTATTCTTGGCCAAGACAACTCAAGAGCATCAATTCTTTTTAAGTCTTCCTTGTTCATGGTCCAGGTTTCACATGGACATGAGGTGATTGAAAATAACATGGCTTGGGTTGGGTGCACCTTAGTCTTCAAGGAGACTTCTTTGCTCTTCAGCATTTGAAAGAGGTCTTTTGCAACAGATTTGCCCAGTGCAGGACGTCTCCTGATGTCTTGACTGTTGCTTCCGTTGAAGTTGATTGTGGAACCAAGTAATATGAAATCTTTAACAACTTCAACCTTTTCTCCATTTATTGTGATGCTGCTTATTGGACCACTTGTGAGGATTTTTGTTTTCTTTATGTTGAGATGTAATCCATACTGCAGACTGTAGTCTTTAATCTCCATCAATGAGTGCTCCAAGTCATCCTCAATTCAGCAAGCAAAGTTATGTCGTCCACATATTGCAAGTTGTTAATGAGTCTTCCTCCAATCCTGATGCCACATTCCTCTTCATATTGTCCAGCTTCTTGGATTATTTGTTCAGTATACAGATTGAAGAAGTGTGGGGAAAGGATACAACCCTGACACACTCCCTTCCTGATTTTAAACCATGTAGTATCCCCTTGTTCTGTTAGAACCGCAGCTTCCTGATCTATGTACAGGTTCCTGATGAGCACAATCAAGTGTTTTGGAATTCCCATTCTTCTCAATGTTATCCACAATTTGTTATGACCCACACAATCAAATGCTTTTGCATGGTCAATAAAACACAAGTAAACATCTTTCTGGTATTATTTGCTTTCAGCCAAGATCCATCTGACATCAGTAATGGTATCCCTCATTCCACATCCTCTTCTGAATCCAGCTTAGAGTTCTGGAAGTTCTCTATCAATATACTGATGCCACCGTTTTTGAATGATCTTCAGCAAGATTTTACTTTTGTGTGATATTAATGATATTGTTTGATCATTTCCACATTCTGTGTGATCACCTTTCTTTGGTATGCGTACAAATTGGTTCATAGATTGTGCTATAGGACACATGTAACATGCTCTGACCAACTCCTGGCTTTGTGGAAGAAGTAAGTCCAAGTTAACATCAGATACATAAGTAGAAATTAGAAAGGCAAGGGATAATGGAGTTTCCCAAGCAGAGATAATAGTGTTCCTGCAAGGGGAAACAAATGAAATAAAGTAAGAAGGGTAGCAAATATCTTAATTAAAACTTTGGTGATGGTTAATCAACACACATTGAAATGGAGGAGGGCTAAGTAGTAAATTTAGAGGGTCCTTGGTTTTAGGCCTTTGGGCCACAGAGGAGGATTTGAGAGCAGGTCTTGAGTACGTGTCTAGAGCTCAGATTTGGTCTACATAGAAAGACTGTTTTCCACCTTTCATTTTCTATGGTTTCTCACATGGTAGGGGTTCTAGTAGAATAAACTTGTTGGTTTCATTTATTAAAGGGGATTACTTTCAATAGAAGGGCAACTTGAAGAAAATAGATCAATAATTAGTAAGAAATATGTTCAGTTCAGCAGTGTCCCTGGTGCATATTAGGTATTCAGTAACATTTTCAATGAATGTATTACTAAGTGAGGGTATTATTTATAAATATACTTATTACAATTCAGGATATACATGTTTCTGGTCTATTGCCCAGTATGCTGGCTTTAGGTTTTTCTTTTATTACCTTCCTCCTGTGGTTCTAATTCTTGTTCTGATTCTGGAAATTGATTATTGTCTCTCTCTTTCTCTCAAGATTTTGCCTGTTATTCTCCATTTTGTGTGACCATTTGTGCATATACATCTAGTCCTAACCAACCCAAACCCATTGCTGTCAAGTCCACTCTGACTCACAGTGACCCTGTAGGACTGAGTACGACTGCCCCCATAGAGTGTCCAAGGCATAATCTTTATAGAAACAGACTGCTACATCTTTCCTCATGGAGCGGCTGGTGGATTTGAACTGCCACCCTTCAGGTTAGCAGCTGAGCACTTAACCACTGTGGCATCAGGGCTTCTTCATCTGGTCCAAGCTCTCAGTTCTGCAAATCTAAGGTTAGATATCCATGCATCAGCATCTCTTTGAGTTTTCCCTTCTCTTTTCTTCCAGCCCTGCTCTCACTGTTTTCCAGTGATCTTTGCCTCTTCTTTACTCTTATTCACCAATCCTTGTCTGGGCCAATGTTTTCAGCTGCAGAGTCCAGCCTTCTTTCTGTTCATCAGTTTTCATCCTAAATGCTCTAAGCTATGAGCAATCTGATAGTTATTTAGAGAATTCCTGAGACACTGTTAATGATTCCAAAAGTCTAAGAAGACCTTTCCTTTGTTGCAGGTAAGAGCATATATACTAAGCCATCACTTTGAAGAGCTTATCGATAAGCAGAATAGAGTCAGTTTAACACTGAGCAGTGCTCAAAGTCAGTAAGGAAGCTGGAAGTTTGGATAGGATTTTATTCCTGTGGATTAATTTAAAAAATAGATAGACACACACACACATTGACTCTCTCTTATTTCCTTGAACTCACCATAATTCTTGACCCACATACCCTTTTCGTTGTCATTTTTCTACATCACTGATCTACTAATTAACTCTGTTCATCCCCAGGGAAAAACTCAAACAGGATTTTCTTAGATAGACTATTTCTGCTAAGGTCAAATTCATTCAACAAGAATTTGTTGAGTGCCCACTATGGGCCAACTCCTGTCATAAATACTGCCCTATGATAAGTTCTCTCATCATACCCCATAACTCTTTTTTGCATCGTTTATCACAATTGTAACTTTTATTAGTTTGATACTTGAATACTGAATTTATGTAAATAATGCACGTCATACTTTTTTACCAAACGCTTCCCTTAAGGTATTTCAAGGAGTTCTGGTAGCACAGTGTCTACAGCCTTTGACTTCTAACTTGAAGGTTGACAGTTCAAACCCACCAGCCACTTCCCGTAAGTGAGATGAGACAATCTACTTCCATAAAGATTTACCACCTTAGAAACCCAATGGGGTCGCTATGAGTCAGAATTGACTTGATGGCAGTGGGATTTTAGTCTGAGGTATTTGTTTTCCACGTTTCACTATAAAAAATTAGCATAGCATGCTTCTGAAAATACCTGGGGGGAAGGTGTGGTTGGAGGGGGCAGACCTATAATATGCAGGTTATTTGCATGAAAATAACATACTCTTTTCCTCACTCTTCTGTAAGCTCCATAAAGCTGTGAAGCAGGGCAGCTTTTCCTCCCTCTGAACAGAAGCTCACAGCGGTTTGACTTGTACTCAGCAGTGTCGAGTGAGTAAATGAACAAAATGATGGCTCAGTCCTTAAAGGGAGAAGAATAGAGTGCACCTTTGGTTTGGACAGGTTTAGAAAGGACTGTCTATCGTGACTCAAAAGTAGAAAGTTCACCTGTTTTCAAACTGTCTTGTTTTCAGCTGATAATGGAAAATATAAGCTTGGGATTAAATGCACAGAATGTACAACTAGAGAGAAAAGCAGCATTCCTCAGATCTTAGTCATGTGAAAAGCCCAGCCTGCTTAGATCAATGAGGTCCATCAGCCTGAATCTCTTTGGGTCCAAAGTGCATGGACTTTGAGCATGAAAAGATGCAATTTTGCTATCCACTTTGATCAGATTCACCAGCAGATTGCCAAATTGGCTCTTCTTTATACTCAGCCAACAGCCCTGGTCTTGATGTTACCAAACAGTCAAGGGTTCTTAAGACATTGTAAAGGAAGAATGGATTTTATTGACCTTTCCTTGGCTGGAAAATCTTCATGGTGGCCAAATAATCGCTTTTCTTTTTGTAGAAATGGGAGAGTTTTTGTTGAATTGTATTATTATTGTTGTTACTATTTTTAATGCATGAAATCAAGGGTGGTGGCTGGCATAGAGTAGAGAATCAATAATTGTTTGAAAGGGGGATGAGGAGTGTGGGACGGAATGGCTATCCAGAGAGGTGATCTATAGTCTCTGCTACCACAGCCTTGAGGGTTTCTCCCACCCCATCTCTGAATTACCTGTGGGGTTAACTTAACATTTTTAGCTCTAAGTTCAATGATTCTACATAAACTTTTGCTGGTTTTATATTGAAAACTTTAAAAAAAAAAAAAATCCGTCCTAGGATTGCAAAAGGTCTGGTGATCTTTTTCCAGAAAACCAGCCATTGAAACTCTATGGGGCATAATTCTACTGTGACACACATGTGTCTCCACCAATCAGAGCTGACTCTCTGGCAACTGGTTACTGGTAGGATTGAGAATCACCATTAAAGAAAATTAGGGGTCTTCGATGGGTCTCCTTTTACACAATTAAGCCATAAACTTTTTTAATGTTTAAATTTTCCTATTGGTTAACTCTTTCAAAGGATGTTTTTTTAAAAAAAGGAATTTGATGTTTGTATGTATATTATAGTTTCATGTTGAAAATAAGAATTGATAGCAAGGAAGTTCACAAAATTTGAAAAAAAAGTCACTTGCAGTATCATTAAGTTTATTTCATTTCCCATTCTCATTATTATCACTGTCAAAATAATAGGTTCAATTTGTGTTATGTTCTCATTACAGCCTTGAATGAGGCATCAGAATTTTAATGCCTCATTTTTTCAAAGTATTAGAGAGCATGCTGTATTACTTTGACCTTTTCAATATTCCATGCAAATAGAATATTAGAAACTCCACCTTTGAGAAACATGTTAGTGAAGACCACCCCTCCACCTTTTAGAATCATGTTTGTAATGATCCTAGACCCTCAGATACATTACACAACAACTTCTTCTCCTTAATTGGGGAGGAGAATTGGAGAAATTCTCCAAACAGAAACAAATCCTGAAAAGGTCACATATATATGCATACGTATATGATTACAAAATATTAACACAGAGACACTTGTACAATCACAGCCTGAATTTTAGAACCCATTCAAAAAATAAAGTTCACCATTGTTAAGTGACAGAAAATTTCTCCATAGACTCAGCTGTACAATACAGACTGAGGCTGGGTTCAGAGTTTGTACTATATTTATTATTATGTCTTCATTGTGATATTCTGTTGGTTTTGTTCATGTTTGTAATTTATAGAAAGAATTCCATTAGAATCTACTATAATGGTTCTTAAGAAAAATAGCTAATATTAAATTCTGCTCAAAATGTATTGAGTGCCAATCAATAATCTAAGCAAAGAACTTGTATTAACATATACTTTTCTTATTGCAACCCAAAGTATCATTAATATCTATAATATGTAGGTGAGGAAACTGATACACAGAGAAGTGAATATACTGACCAGGGTCACACAGCCATAGTGGTGGAGCTGGAAATAACTTAAATAATGTTTAAAAGGAAAGAAGAAAATAAAAGCATTCCTGAGACTATATTTGTAATAATATCATCATCACCAATAAATATCATAAGGCTTGATCCATATCCTTGAAAATACGTATTTCAAGTTTTTAAATTTTATCATACTATTAACATAGTTTCATCATACTATAATTTTAGCATACTATTATAACAGAACCTATATTATACGGATGTAGCACTGTTAGGCACTTACTTGTTTATGCCAAGTAATTTGGAGGACAGCTACCTGGACAACAGACTGGAAGAGATTGATATTTGTGCCCATTGCTAAAAAGGTGATCCAATAGAATGTGGAAATTATTGAACAATATCATTAATATCACATGTAGGAAGAATTTTGCTAAAATAATTCAAAAGCAGTTGAAGCTGTATATTAACCAGGAACTTCCAGAAGTTTAGGCTGGATTCAGAAGAGGACATGGAGTGAAAGATATCACTGCTGATGTCAGATGGAGTTTAGCTGAAAGCAAAGAATACCAGAAAGATGTTTATCTGTGTTTTATTGACTATGCAAAGGCATTTGACTGTGTGGACCATAACAAATTATGGATAACATTGAGAAGAATGGAAATTCCAGAACTCTTAATTGTACTCATGAGGAACCTGTACATAGACCAAGAGGCTATTGTTTGAACAGAACAAGAGGATATTGCATGGTTTAAATCAAGAAGGGTGTGCGACAAGGCTGTATCCTTTCACCATTCTTATTCAATTTGTATACTGAACAACTAATCTGAGAGGCTGGACTGTGTGAAGAAGAATGCACCATCAAGCTTGGAGGAAGACTCATTAACAACCTGCAACATGCAGACGACACAACCTCCTCAAAGTGAAGAGGACTTGAACCACTTAATGATGATCAAAGACTACAGCCTTCAGTATGGATTACACCTCAACATAGAGAAAACGAAAATTCTACAACTGGACCAATAAAGCAGCATCATGATAAATGGAGAAAAGATCGTAGTTGTCAAGGATTTCATTTTACTTGGATCCATAATCAACACCCATGGAAGCAGCAGTCAGGAAATCAGCTGACATATCACACTGGACAAATCTGCTGCAAAAGACCTCTGTAAAGTGGTAAGGAGCAAAGATGTCACTGAGAAGGCTAAGGTGTGCCTAATCCAAGCCACGGTATTTTCAGTAGCTTCATATGCATGTGAAAGCTGGACAGTGAATCAGGAAGCTCGATGAAGAGCTGATCCTTTTGAATTGTGTTGGAGAAGAATACCGAAAATAACTTGGATTGCAGAAGAACTAACAAATCTGTTCTGGAAGAGCAGCTGGAATGCTCCTTAGAAGCAAGAATGGCCAGACTTCGTCTCACTTACTTTGGTCATGTCATCAGAAGGAACCAGCCCCTAGAGAAGAATATCATGCTTGGTAAAGTAGACAGTCAGTGAAAAAGGGGAAGACCCTCAATGAAATGGATTGACATTGTGGTTGTAATAATGGGCTCAGGTATAACAAGAATTGTGAGGAGGGTGCAGGACTGGCCGGTGTTTTGTTCTGCTTTACGTAGGGTCACTGTGAGTAGGAGCTGACTGGACAGCACCGAACAACAACATACTACATGGGGCCGTCAGCAATAAGAAAGATGGAGAGAGATCAGATTAACCTCACCAGTATTGGTATATCATTAAATTGCTAAGTGCATTTCAGGAATGTTTTTCATAGGGTTCACTGTTGTAACTCATTGCAATCAAATTCAGAACCAAGGATTTGTTTATTATTACTGTCTTCCCAATGGATCATATGCAATATTTAGGATAAATGTTACCCAAAAGTATAGTATAACAACAGAACATATCAGCACAACTTCTTTTTGAGTAGGACTAAATATTTATAATCACCCAATTAGATGTAATTTATACATTTACTTATAAAATATCCAGATTCTTGATTATACATTGAAAATAGATGTGTCGTGGTTGTTGGAAGGGGCAGTTCATATGTTTAATTGGTTTAAGTGCTTCTTTAGTTCCATTGTTAAGTATAAATACCAACATACTATCTTTATCGGTAAAAATCATTCAACTCAAAATTGTACATTTTAAACAATACTTCGGTGCCCCATGATTGTAGGTTCTTTAATTAAAATTTTAAACTAAATTGAACTTTCTTCTCCCCATTACCTAATACATACATGCATACTCTACAGACACCTAAAACAGAATTCCAAATTTTAATATAGATTTTAAAGACTATAATTTTCTGTATCTTTGTGAGTTTTGAGGGCTTAATTGCTATGTTATAGCTGTGCTTATCAGAAGCATTGAAAAGTGTTAATTACTTTGTACTTTGGTTAGTTATGAATGCATGCAAAATTTAACTTTTTCTCTAGAAGCAAATAAAGTCCACATTTATTATGTTGTATAAAAGTTACAGAATGATTTAAAATAATTAAGCTAAAGGCAGTTGTACTCCAAGTTTCAAATATTTGTATGGTGCACAAAATGAATCTTGGAAAATTCCATAAAATCAGATAATCTTCTTCATGAGAACAGACCATTGGTGAGGGAAGGAAAAAGTGTGTGTGTGTGTGTGGGGGGGGGGAGTTTCATATAAATCATTGAATGGAAAACTAATTTATTTTGTAAACATCTATCCAAATTATAATAAAAAAATAAATAAAAGTTCAAGGAAAAAATAAGTGAATAGTAGAAACCGAACCCACCAGCTGTTTCATGGAAGGAAAATGAAACAGTCTACTCTGTAAAGATTTACTACCTTGGAAACCCAATGGGGGGTCGCTGTGAGTCAGAATTGACTCAGTGGCATTGAGTTTGGTTTTGGGGAGCATAGGAAGGACTTTGAAGTCAGCACTTCCAACAGTTTTCTTATATTCTGGATCCTATTGCCACATCCCAATATTTGAGTCCAACAGAACATCCTTAGTTAAGAATCTTGTGAGAAGACTTCTACTGATATGGAGCTCACGGTTGCATGACGTGGTTTAATCCTACTTTGAATCCAACTGCACTAATTTAAAAATTTTTTCTTTATGCATAATTTAAATCTGCTACACCGTGGATTTATATACTGTGATTCATTAGTTAAGTCAACAAGTATTTTTGAATAAATATTGTCTATCTAAGGAGCCATGGTGGTACATTGGTTAAGTGCTCAGCTGCTAACTGAAAGGATTTTTAAAAAAAACTCAGAGGGTTAACTGAAAGCCACCAGCTGGCTCCATAGTAGAAAGACCTAACAATTTGTTCCTGTAGAGATTACAGCCTAGGAAGCCCTAAAGGGCTGTTCTCCTTTGTCCTATAGGATCACCATGAGTTGGAATTGACTTGATGGTGCACAACAACAGCATTGATAACTATATATCGTACTTTTTTTTTCCTTTACTGTCCTGGGATTATTGTAATGAATAAAAAGGCAAAAACCCTGTACCTCATGACAGTGTGTGTAAGGGGGGGAGACAGAGTGTATGATGTTAAGCAGTGACAGACAATGAAGAGAATGTAAACACAGGGAAATTTTATGACAAAGACACCCAATTTGGCACCAGAGAAACCACTGCCACGTAACAGATACACGATCTTACTTTCCTCCCCTCAGTCAAAGGTTAAAACAACTATATGAACCAACACATGACAATTACCCTGACTCAACTGGGTCAGCTGTGGTGTTGAGGTTGTGATGAAGGTGGTGGAGGCGGAAATGGGGACGGTGTCTTAGGAAAAAGAAGTAATTGGTCCATGTCCTTCTTCACATGGCAGCTCTTTAGCTATTTAAAAATAAGTCTTCATCCATCTCAGTCAGCTCCGTTCCAGATTTAGCTCTTCTGCTTCCTTGAATGGGGTTATGAAGTGCTATCTACTTCTCTTATCATTTTTTTTTTTCTGTTGTTGCTTTCATTGCCTTCTGGGAAAACTCCCACATCTTAACTAAACTTGCCCAGTTCAGGTTGCATACAGTTCAACTTGATGAAAGCAAATAAAATAAAACTATGAATTGGAAAGTAATCTATTATAAAGAGAAAAAAAATGAACAAAACGGTATTTTCAGGCAAGGTAGCAGACATGTTGGTCCCACTGCAATGTAAAAATAATCTCTAAGAACTACATTGAGACAGCAAGTATTGACCTACCTATCAGGCACAGGCATTTTTATTAAACTATTTCCTACATCCTAAGCATTCTCTGTCCCTCTATCTCTGTCTCTCAGTTTTCATTCAGAATTTTCATTTTCAGTTTTAATGGACTGTCTTTTAATTCTTATACCCAGTCAAGCTTCATGGTCATTTTCCCATGAAAGCTGAGAAACCCCTAAACTTGATAGTCCTGGATAGGGACTTCTTTGTCTTTATAAAGAAACAACCTCTGTTAGCTGCTTAAATGCCAAAGTAAGTCAATCAAACTATAATTGAATATAATTGGGACTCCCACAAGCTCTTCATCGTTTTTTAATTTTTTTAAAGTACCACAAGTTAAGAAGAGGTGAAAAATTCATCTGTGACTTAAGTATGAAAACATCTGATCTTCTGAAGAAAATGTCTCTGACTCCTACTCAGAAGGAAATCTGTGAGAAGCCTGAGCCTCCATCAGCCAGACATGGCTCATCTTCCACCAACAGTGGAGCCTCTCATATAATTTTTTGACTGTTGATTTTATTTTCCAGAAAATGTTATCAAGTAAAAACAATACATATACTTTGTCATGTTTAGGGATCTAGGCGATACAAAATTGGGATCTCAGTTGTGACCTTCTTGAGGTTGTAGACCTTATATTATTCACATTTTCCCCAGTAGCACTTTTAATACAGAGTGTGGAAGATATTATGATGTAAATATACTTTGCTGAGTAAATAAATGAAGGTGGTGTAGTGGATAAGGCATTTGGCTGCTAACCAGGTCAGGTCAGTGGTTCAAACCCACCAACCACTGACATTTATATTACAGAAATTGTGGCCCCAGTCAGTGTGTCCTCTAAAGAGCTAATTTACCTTAAAACAATTATATCTTTTCTTGTTGATGTAGTGCGCGCACACACACACACCCCTCAGGGAGGTAAGAGTTCATGTCTTCACTCAGGAGTTTCCTCACATACAAATTAGTAGTGATATAAGGCAAACGTCTTTGAGATTATATATAATTTGTAACATCTGTGATCTGAGAATGCAAGCATTTACTCAAAAGGGTGCTATCAATTAATCCCTGCTGTCTAATTAGACATTCCCTTTTCTCATTTGGATTCTTATCCCTTAGGTATAACTTTGCAGGGGAAGAACACATATGGATTTGCACCACATTAGTACAAATCAGAAGTGGGACTTCCCAGAGGTAGGCAGCTTGCGTGCATTGGTAATGACAAACCTGGGAAGATATATGATGCTAATAGACAGTCCTCCACTTCATCTTAAAAGCCAAATTTTTGTCATAGGATAATTCCTTTTTCTCTTAGTGGTAGACTTCAGAGCTGATTGGTTTTAGACCTAGAGATGACACTGTGCTCTATGGAAATGGATGTATTGGAAATGGTGGACGTGAAGCTCCTTACCCACCATAATTAAAGGGTTGGCAAATAGGAACTAGGAGAAGAGGTGAAAGGAGTTAGGACTGTTACACTCTAAGCTGACAGTGCAGCTCGATGAGTAACTACCTTCAAGGATATGAATGTTTGTGATAAAGAATGAGGACAGGGCTCCTTTGGTTCACCATCCTTCCTGTGGGCAGAAGGCCCTGGGTGGTGCAGTTTGCTTGCAGCTACTAACCAAAGGTTGGCAGTGTGAATCCACCCAGCAGGGTCATGGAGGAAAAGGCCTGCTGGTTTGCTTCTGTACAAATCACAGCCCAGGAAACCCTGTGGAGAAGTTCTACTCTGTGACATATGTGGTCACCACGAGTAAGAATCCACTCAACAGTGGTGGGCTTGGTTTTGGTTTCCTATGGGTGAGCTCCAAAAGCACTTAAGTCTCCATAAGAAGGAGAAGGGATGGAGCTGTTACAATGCAGACAGAAGACACAGCGATTAATGTTTAGAGTCTAAGGAACTCCTCATACCTCTAGGTTTCTTTCTAGCATCTGGTCATAAGTGGTTCTGCCGCATCCACATGGGAGAGATTAATGAATTCACCACGGAATGTCCTTTCTGTGGGACTCTCTAGGAGCTCTGGAAATCACTGAAATCCATCCATGAGGTGTTTTTGGTTTTGAACATGAAAAAGAAAACTACAAAAACGCTTTGCAGCACTGCTTTAGAATCAAAATCTGTAGAGATTGTCTGTAGGGCCCAGACTGCCCAGAAATGCTACCCTCAAGTTTATCCAAACATTATCTTAAATCTTGGTTTCATGGAACTTGGAAAGGGGAGTTGATCACTTGTGAATGCACAGTTGTAAATATCCCTTTGCATAAGCACATTAATGATCAAATATTAGGTTACCCTTTTGTGACATTTTCTGAGCTTTAATTTTTATTTAATTGAAAGAATGTTAGAACTGCTGTAACATTTAGAAGCATGGCTCTGGGAAGGCCATGCACTCTATCTCCTTAAGTACATATTTATCCAGCAGGCTAACATTTTAAGAGACAACCATACCAGCTGTTAACAAGATTTTATAGGTTTAATATTGACACCGTGAAAATGATAATTTATGCTTTATCAATTGCTGGCATGAGTGATAATTAGCAAAATAGAAAACAAATTGATAGTGCTTTTCAATTAAAAAGATTTAATTCAGCACACACAAGAATTTATACATACATACATACATACGTACGTACATATATATTTCATTTATTTATTTTTTCGTATTCCCCCTTATGGAAGCCATTTTAGATTTTCAACAACATGAGATTTATCTTTGCAAAAGTAAGAAACAACCAGTCAACAAAATCAAAGATTGCAGTTCTCAGAATCTTCTCTTTTTTGTGAATTGATGGGTAATCACGGGAAAACACTCAGCTCTGGCTTGCAGCACCTGATACTAAGAGCAATGTGTCTTCTATTCACGGAGTTAGGGATGTAATTTCTAAGATTTTATTGAGAGCTAGCCATGAGTTTCTTGTTTTCTTTTTAATAAGTTTCACCAGTCACTATAATTCCACCAACATTTGTTTAGCTGCCTAAAGTTTTGGGGAAAGTTTTAAAATAACGCAATCCTTTCACAAATCCTTAAGGCAGATGACACCATTCCTGTTTGACAGAGAAAGAAAACCAGGTTTGCAGAAGTCATCACTACCAGATCTAGGATCTGATCCTAAGCAAACGAACATAATAGATGCTTTTCTGCTGCACCTGATGGTGTATCTTTTTAATAATAACAAAGTGGTTGTGTGTGTATCTGAGTAATGGAACTATAATATTGCTAAGTGCTCCTAAGTCTCTGCATTTTAGTAACAGAAAGAATGTTACAGCCCCTAATTTACAGTGACTTGCCTAATACATTCAGCACAACGTTCTAGGGGATTCTGTTGCTGGTTGACTCAATTATGGAGAATGTATCCAAGAAACCACATCGGTGTTCGTCTCTGCCACAGGCAATGCAAGATTCTGCCTCTAACCCAAGTGAAATCTCATAGAAACACATTCCCTGTCAAAATGAACATATAGAGAGTGTAACTGTTAAAACCAAAAGAGAAACTCAACAGAAGGAAGGAACCCCCAGCATTTAGAGATTTTGGCTGCCAGTCAAAATCTAGAAGTGTAGGCTATAGAAGTGCTTTAGCGGAGGGTCTTTCCAAACAACCCCTGTGCCCAGCATGCTCTTTCCCCTTCACCTGTTATTTTAATGATTTAACCTCACAATCATTTATACACTTTGTTGTACTATATAATGTAATATGGTATAATATATACATGTATTTATTAATTCTTATTTATTTAGCATTATTCTATCCTCTATAGTCTGTACTCCATAAAAACAAAGTTGATTTTAGTCCTGTTCTCTACTCCAGAGTCTAGAACAATGCTTGGCACATGGTAAATCCTCAACAAACATTTGTTGACTTAATCTGCTTCATGGGAGGAGAATGGAAAGTTATTCTCACAGGGAGAAGCATTCTAGACCAGGCAAGTTTTAAATTGCCTTCTTCTGAATCTTGATTGTTGCCAATGATGTGTCCTTAGCCCCCTCACCAGTTCTTATTTCCTAAATTTCAAGCCACAGGTCAGAACTGCTTTTCTTTCATCTGCTCTCCTCCTCAATAGGTTGCTGAAACTGTCAAAGGCAGTTCAAAAGGAAGGGAAAAATAGCCTGGTGAGGCTGTGAATAAAATTTTCCTCATTCGTGTGATCTCTTTTATTAAAAAGGCCTCCCAAGCTTGGACCCATGAGCCAGGCTTAATTAAAGTTATTTGCCTTTAGCTTAGAATATGAATTGCCCCTTCTCACTGGGAGGTAGAATCTCCCACTCACAGCAGGACTTGAAATCTGGAGGACCTGTCTTCCATAGAATTTGTTCCTTTGTCCTCACATGAATTGCTTTAATTAAAATAACTTAGTGCCCTTTGTCTTGCTCTCTCTTGGCTACAGGAACTTTATCCACACCTCGATTTGGCCTAGGATGGTTAGAAATAATGCATTGAGAGAATGCCCCCCTTCCATCCCCTAGAACATTTTTTGTTTGCAAACATCTCTTCATTTTTTGATGACTGGTTATTTTAGCAGATGACTTTGATTGACACATGGCAACACCACCAACAAATTTAATAGACATACAAACAACAACAACAGGCATGTTCTCCTGTGCTTCAAGTTTTTGAGACTTGCACAGCATTGAGGCTTTGTAGGACTCAAAATATACTTGGTAAATGAAAGAAGTGATAGATTGTGTAACAGATTAGTAAATGCGGATGACCTGAAATCATTACAACACATTGAAGCTGGTTTTAAAATGTACTCGTTTTCAAATAAAGCCCTGGTAGTGCAGCAGCTCTGTGCATAGGGGAGCTCTGGTAGCACAGCGCCTAAGGCATTTGACTGCTAACCAGAAGGCTGGCGGTTCAAACCCACCACCTGGTCCTCGGAGGGAAGGTTGGGCGATCTACTTCCATAGTGATACTGCCTCGGAAACCCAAGGAGGGGTCGCTGTGAGTTGGGTCCGACTTGACGGCACTGTGTTTGGTTTGGGTTTGGTGGTACAGCAGTTAAAGAGCTTGACTGCTAACCAAAAGGTCAGCACTTCAAGCTTACCAGCTGCTCCTTGGGAGAATGATGTGGCAGTCTGCTTTCATGAAGATTACAGCCTTTGGAAACCTTGTGGGACAGTTATACTTTGTCCTCTAAGATTGCTAAGCGTTGAAATGGACTTGGCAATGAGTTTGGATTTTTTTAATTTTTAAATAAAAATACCTATTAACAGAAAAGATAACTGTTAAATAAAATATCTATTACTCCATAAATATCTGTTGAATAAAATAGGGATTAACAGAAAAGATTGCTCAAAACTATAATGAGCATGAGTAGATTTATGGAGGACTTGTGCATGCAGTCATTCAAAGCGTTTATTAAACAACAGGACATGCCAGCCAATGTGCATGGTGTAAAATAGCTCAGTGAGCAAAACAGACTCATGGTCTCTTTCTAGTAACCATATGTTCTCATGGGAAAAAGAGGCATTAATCATAAAATCACATTTATAACAAAATGTCTACATTTGTGGTAAGCTATGTGAAAGAAATAATAGAAAGTTATATGACAAAGACACACAGTCTAGGGGAGAGTGTGGGGGTATAGCAGGGAAGGTCTCCCTGGGGAAGAGGCATTGAATCTGAAGCATTAGCCATGTCAAAAGAGAGGGGAGACGAATATTCTAGGCCAAAGAAATAGTTGGTGCAAAATGCCTGAGCATTGGCCTGTTTGAAGACTGATGAGCAGCAAGAAGAGAAGCAAATATGAGAATATAGAGAATGTGGCCCAGAAAATACAGATCACTGAGATCATGTACAAGGCCGAATCTTGTTCTGAAAGCACTGGCAAGGAGTAAATGATACTGTTTGTGTATTCAATGATCTCATCTTCTGTGCATAATATTGGATTAAAGAGGGCAAGAATGGTAGTGAGGCCAGTGGATGTAAGTTTACTGCGATAGTCTACTGGATGGTTATTTGGGCCTGGGGAATTTGGCACATGTGGAAACACTTTACTAAGATGACAATTTTAAGGGTAATCAAGTTTGGGGTGAAAGGATCAAGTGTTCCAAACATGTTAAGCTTGGCATTATTGTAAGATGTTCAAGGGCAGATGTCATATAGATATTTTTATGTTACATAAAAGACAGAAAACCAATAGCTATTGAGTTGATTCTGACTCATGGCAACCCATGTATATCATAAGCCAACTGCCCACTGCCATAGAGTTGAATCTGACTCCTAGCAACCCCTATTGGGTTTCTGTAAATCTTTACAGAAGTAGATTGCCTCATCTTCCTCCCACAGAGCAGCTGGTGGGTTTGAACTGCCAACCTTTTGGTTAGTAGCCAAATGCCTTACCCACTGCACCACCAAAGCGCCTTATGTGTGTCATCTCACTGCTGTCGAGTTGAATCCGACTCATAGTGACCCTTCCTTGTGTTTCCAAGGCAGTATCTTTACGGAAGTAGATTGCCCAATCTTCCTCCCGAGGAGTGGTTGGTGAGTTTGAACTGCCAGCCTTTTGGTTAGCAGTCAAATACCTTAGGCACTATGCCACCAGAGCAGTTAGAACTTTATTCCATAAGCTTTTCAGTGCCTGATTTTTTGAAAGTCAATGGCCTGGCTTTTGTGATTCCTCTTGGTCAACTTGAGCTTCCAACCTTTTGGTTTTCAGCTGAGTGCATTAACCGTCTGAACCATTAGGGACTCCTATATTTACACATACACACACATATTCCCACATAAATATGCACACGTGCTCCCTCATACATGGGTCTCCAGCATATATGAGGGATCTGTACTGAAGATTAAATGTTGAGGATCATTGGTTTAAAAGTAGTATTTTTAGCTAAAAGTGTAAATAAGAATGTCTAGGAAAAAAGTGCCAAATAAGAGGATACAGGATTAAACCTTGAGGGACTTCAGGATTTGGAGGTAGGATGGAGAAGAAGCCACTAGCAAAGGAGACTGAGAACCTGCAAGTGGAAAGGTGGAAGGGAAGCCATGAGCAAGTGACATGATGAGAACCAAAGACAATGTGTTTTAAGAAAATGTAATACACCTGTAGGAAACGATGCTTGAGACTAGGGATATGGATGGGCATTACCGTCTTTTCTTCATTTTATAGAAGAGTCACAGGGATTCAGAAAGATTAAGTAACATGTCAAAAATTCCACAATGACAGTGAATATTTCAAGGCAGTTTTTTTTTAAGACTCTAAATTCTCATCTCATTACATCATAATGATTTGAAGACTAATACAGAATAATTGAACTTACTTGTTTGCACAGACAGAATAAAATTTTCAGAGCCCTTCCTCTGAAATATGTGTAGAGAGATGCAGATGCCTTGTTACTGGTAGGAGGCATTAAAGCCTTTTCTTGCCTGATCTGAAATTCTTATGCAAGTTCCCAAGGTCTTAGCTCTGTAATTTTTTTCTTTAGTTCCATTAGAAAAATTAGGATTCTTTTGGAATATGGAAATAAAGTCATTATGGAAGTGTGCAAGAGTGGAATAATTAGAAATTAAATAAAAACAGGTCTTTACAGAAAAGCAGTCTTTCAGTAGGGCCTTCTCTGACCATTCTACATAAAAATGTGACCTCGCTCCATTACTCTATCCCATCATCCAGTTCCATTTTCCTTCTTAAAATATACATATTTTTATTTGTCTAGTGCCTGCATTGTTCTGTAATAAACCCAAGGATGATAAGAGTTTTGTTACTTTTTCCTTACCCTCACCCAGAGTCCATCTAGAAAGAGTCTACAACAAGTAATTTTGGAAGGGATAACTGAGTGGTTGACATAAACATATTTCAGAAGGGACCTAGGAGTTGTCCATTAGTGTATGAACCTCACAGGGCTAGAATAGCCATAATTTGTCAGAAAAAATGTCTGTGTATATCAGCCTTGTGCCTGGAAAAAAGAAAAGAAAACTGTTGATGTTTATTTGGAGTGTGATCCAAATGGACTATTCAATGGCTGCTTGAGACATACAGTATTTTTACACAAAAAAAGTGAACCTTCTACATTTGTTCCAACCATGCCCACCCCACCACAGGTATTTTTGTAAGCATGATATACTTTTTTTTTTAACAACATGTAGAAAAATTACCATAGCTTTTACTAAAATACCTTGCAATGAGAGGTAACAAACATAAAAGGTGAGTGCGTTATTTGCAAAAGAATACAGTAGTCATTCTAGAGAATAGCAAGGAGACTAAGTGACAGGGATAGATAATAGTCAAGTAAATTAGCCTTGAGACGATGTATCCTTTTTATCTCCTTCTTTTAAATAATAGATGTTCTTTCTCACTGAACTTCTCAGGAAGCAAGGACCTCCCATTCCTCCCCTTCTTCCAAGTGTCTACCGATTTACTACCAATGAGAAGGAAGGAAGCATTTTAGAGTATTGCATTTATATTAGGCTGCAGATCCAGGTAGTTGTTGTTGTTGTTGTTATATGCCGTCGAGTCAAACCCGACTCATAGCGACCCCTCCTTGGGTTTCCGAGGCAGTATCACTACGGAAGTAGGATTGCCCAACCTTCCTTCCGAGTGGCTGGTGGGTTTGAACCGCCAGCCATCTGGTTAGCAGGCAAGTGTCTTAGCCACTATGCTACCAGAGCTCCCCCCGATCCAGGTAGTAGAACTTATAAAAGCACTAGTCAGTCACATTCATATAGACGCATTGCAGACTGAATTTTCCCAATTGTGTGATTGTTTACTTAAGATACTGATTCTGTTTCACAAGCTTCCTGTCCAGTTTGAGAGACTGAATTTGCCATTGGCTGTCCATTCATACTCATGGAATTCAAAATCATCCCTAATAAACCTAACATCCTGTATTTTTTTTTTCTGTCCTGCACCTGAAATTTTTAAAAGTAAAGCATTTTCGGATATAGCTAAAATGGTTAAGATATGAGTTGGGCTTTTGATGAAGAAAGGAAGTTAAATTCACATTACTTAGTATGGAAAGACACATTGCTTGCATATGCATAGGGAAAAATTACCCTCTCTGTTTATATATATGTGCTATATGGATGTGTCTTTGTGTGTGTAAGTTCTTAAAGTAGGCATCAATCCACTATAGTTCCATGTATCTGGCTTTATGATCCCTCTACAAAGGGTTTTTCAACTTCAGCACTATTGACATTTGGGGTCCATTTAAGTATTTTGTTGTGGGTGGCCGTCATATGTATTGTGAAATATTTACCACGATCCCTAGCCTTTGCTCACCAGTAAGACCCCCCCACCACCACCACACATACACACACTCTTTTTTTTTTTTTATTA